>NC_139932.1:727500-1042500 GCF_963514095.1 Eutrigla gurnardus
ACTGTGAACCTCAAAACCGTAGTCTATAGGATGTCTATGCTCAAAACTACACTCTAGTCCTATGACCTAGACCTATCACCGCGACTCTCTTCTCGTGACAACAAATGACTGACATTTTATTATCTTGAGGATATTCTTTCTAAATTATGAATCTCACTTCCATCTTCCTCCTTTCTTTCTCCATCAATCTCTATTTCGTCTTGATGTGTAGCCTTACCATTTTCTACAGGTTCCGGCTCACTACATCTCACTGTATCTGTTCCGTTGGAAGTTTCTGGTGAGTATTCAACATCAGTTGTTTCCACTTCAGGTTCTATTACTTCCACAGGTGGGTCTGCGGATTGTTCAGGTAAGTTTTCTTTTTCAGGTTGGTCACTTGTGGTGACAGGTTCCATTTCAGATAAGTGTCCAGGTTCCAGTTCAGGTAATTGTTCAGTGTCAGGTACGGATGGGCTTCCAGATGAGGCTTCACCAGATCCCTCCGGAGTTAGTAGAGTTCTGTTAAATCGTTCAACAGGGTTTCTCCTGGGATGGTACGGTGTTGTTCTAGCTTTTGCAATGCCTGCTAGATCGCAGAGTTCTTTGATCGTCTTTGACTCAAAGTCTGGCCCTTGATCGCTGTGTAGTTTTTCAGGAAAACCATAATGAAGTTTTCCCACAGGCATTTTGCTACTGTTCGAGCTTTTTCATTAGGAGTTGGAATTGCCAGTGCGTACTGGTAAAGAAGTCAGTTATCACAAGTACATCCTTTGTATTGCTTCTGTCTGGTTCTATTGACAGAAAGTCCATACAGACTAACTCCAGAGGTCTTGTGACTTGGATGTTCACCAGGGGCGCTGCCCTCTCTGTGGGGGTTTGCGATGTACACAGCGGCTGCACCTCTTTATCTTCCTTTCAATGTCAGTAGCCATTCTGGGCCAAAAGAATCTGGATCATGTGAGGTCAAGGGTTCGGTCGAAACCCATATGACCCATGTCATCATGAAGGATTCTCAGTACCACGTCTCTAAACTTCACAGGCAAAACTATTTGGTATTGTGTCTCTTCTCCCACTTGCCTTTTCCTGTAGAGAATGCCATCCTTCAACTCGAGCTTGTTCATCTCTCGCAAGAAGATGGGGAGATCTGGCAGCTCTTTCTTAACAGCTGGAGGAGGGTTTTCCCCAGTTTCCATCAGACGGAGGATTTCACAGATGGCAGGATCGGCTCTCTGATGTTGTTTCAATTCTTCCTCTGATATACTGGAAATGACAGGAATTCCATCGCAGTGTTCAAAGCTGTCTGGAACCGCTTTGGCCATCATGGCAAGAGATGTAACTAGAGGATCGATGGGACCATTCTCAGAACTGTTTACAGGAGAGCATACAAGATGTCTTTCACAGACTGCATCAACAGTGCTGGAGGAGATACGAGTGTGTAACACATGGCAGCTTTGGGTTGGCAAATCCCAGCACTGGAGCAGTGGTGAGTTTGTCAATGATGGATTCAAATGCATGTTGACAGCTGTCAGTCCACCGTTTTCCAAAAGGCTCTTTTGCTTTGAAGTACTGGCCTGTGTTCTCTTTTGGTTTGTCGCTCTTTCTAAGGGGTGGGTACCCAGCAGTGAGGTCATTTAACGGTTTTACGATCTTGGAATAGTTCTGGATAAATTGCCGGTAATACCCAGCCAAAACCCCAAAATGAGCGTAACTCTTTGAGGTTCTTTGGGCTAGGCCAGGTCTTCAGGGCTTCAATCTTTTGGGGGTCTGTTTCAACACCATGTTCAGACACAATATGTCCTAAGTACCTCACGGATGTCTGGAAGAATTCGCATTTTTCCATGGACAGTTTTAGGCCATATTCTTTCAGATGGTTCATGACATTGAGAAGACGTGTTTCATGCTGTTCGAGAGTTTCTGAAAAGATTATGAGATCATCTATGAAGACGAGGACTTCTTTGAGGTTGATATCCCCCATACACTTTTCCATTAGCATTTGGAATGTGCTGGGAGCGTTTGTTATGCCCTGGGGCATCCTATTAAACTCCCAGAATCCCAATGGACACACAAAGGCTGTTTTGGGTTTGTCAGTTTCCTCGACTTCGATTTGATAATAGCCTGATTTGAGGTCTAGGACAGAGAACCATGTTGAGCCTGTGAGTGCAGAGAAGGTCCCCTCTAGGTTAGGCAAGGCATAAGCATCCTTTATTGTCTGAAGATTTAGCTTGCGGCAATGCAGTCTTGCATCTCCATTCTTCTTTCTGACTACCACTATAGATGAGAAGAACGGTGACTCTGACTCACGAATTACTCCTGCCTCACTCAGCTCTTGCAGGTGTCTCCGTACTGCATCGAGATCTTGTGGACGAATGGGTCGTGGTCTGTGCTTGAAGGGGGTCTCATTGCTCAATTTGACCTGGTGCTTCACTTTGTTCGACCAAAGTCTGAGTCCTGTAGAGCCAACACTTCTGGCATTCTCCATTCAGCTGGAAGTGGTGAGCCATGGAAGTTTAAGTTCAGCTTTACGTCTTTGGAGGACTTTGGTGGGCTACCTTGGTCAGCAGAATTGGGTGTTCCGTGCTTATTCTGGACGACTTCCTGCAGCGCATGTACTTCAGCTATGACACTTTTTGCTGGAAGGATTATGCCGCGTTTGCTCCATTACGCATCACCACAGGCAGCTTCTTGGATGGATTGTCAGGCAGACTAAGTAAGCAACTTGTAACTAACATGCCTCCAGGTAAGGAAGACAATGTGGGGGCTTCGACTATATTCCAGCGGTCTGAAGCTTGACTATTAACATGAACTATTGCTTCTATCAGACAGCTTTCACCAGCAGGGATAATTGTGGGGTCTTTTCCTGGTAGCCTCAGTAGCCCTAAGCTGCTGTTTTCTTTTTGCTTGTTTCTCTGTTGCATTACTTTGAGAACAACTCTGCAGCCGTAGGAGAGGGCTTGGAGGTCTGTGTTTGCTCTAGAGCAATCCTCATACACTAAGTCTAGTGGGTTAGTGCCAATCAGGAGTGTGGACTGAGCACTAGAGCCTGTATCAGGGATGACTAATGCTAGGGTCGACACAGTAGTCTCGGAGCTAAAACAGTTTGTGGGGAAGGTGATGTTGATTTCTATGAATCCTGAATATGGCACAGTTTGACCATTTGCAGCCTCAACTTCTAACAGTTCGTTCAAGGGATGGATCTCCAAGTTTGAAAGGTTGTCTTCATAGAATGATTGTGAGACTGTGGTCACTTGGGATCCTGTGTTGAGAAGGCAGTTACAAGTCTGTCCTTCAATGATAACACAAGCTGTGTATTTAGCTCCAAAGTCCCTTTGGTAGATCCACATGGCTTGATCTCTTGCTTGGAAATTTTCCTTTCCTTTGCGTTTAGAGTTGGGACGGTTATCATTGTCTTCAGCTCTCATTTGTCCCGCAATGAGGGCCGACTTCAGTTTAAACGCTGGGAAGAGGCTGTACCATTTTGACTGTCCCATAAAGACTGCTTCTCTCTCAGCTGTATCTTCTTCTCAGCTACTAGTGCTGGATCTGGCTCATCGTCACCGATGGTGGTAGTGTTGTCACCGGTACCGGTACCAACATGTATTTCGATACTTTTCGATACTTTTTCAAAGAGAACGCAAAAAATGTCATTACTGACTTTATTTTAATAGAAAATCTTAGAACAATAACATATTAATCAGTAAATAAAATAAAATACCACAAAGACAAGCTTTTCTAATGCACATAATTTTAAAATAATGCATGTATGCATTTTACAGCTCTGGAAAAAATAAGGGACCACTTCAGATTTATTTTAAATCCGCATGGCTACATGTATGGCAAAAGTTTAAAAATCACTGTGAAAATATAAATACAATAATACAAGATAAAATATAATAATATAAATAAACCAGCTCTATTGTTTTTCTTCCAGAGCTACTTTTGTTAAGAGTGAAGGGGGGTGACGCTGGCTTTAAGCACTGAATGTGGCTTTTCTTCATGAGTAAATGACCTGTCGTTCCCTGAGCTCAGAGTGCAGGTCTGGGTGCTTGTCCTTTAAGTGTTTGGCTAAGTCGGAGGTGTTTCCGCCGTTAGCCATGCATGTTTTTAAACACCGTTTACACAGTGGTGCATCGACGTTAACTACCTCGCCTTGCGCATTTGTTTTTAAGCTAAAGTACTGCCATATCGCACTTCGCGCCCCTGGTTTGTCCACAAGTAGCTGTTTCATCCGGCTTGCTTGCTTTTTCTTTTTATCTCCCAAAGTTCCCGCTCGCTCCTAGTCCTCTCAGCTGTAGTTACAACTAGTTTGCCGCGCTGTTGCGGGCACTGCCGGTGGCGCTGCAAGTACCGGTCCCGTCCAAATATTGCATTTGGATAGTACCGTTTTAAATGTACCCCGGTACCAAATTAGTACCGGTATACCGTGCAACCCTAGGTGGTGGCGATGTGGCCATCTTTGCCACAACGAAAACAGTACCATGGCTTTGGTCTGTTAAGAGGCCTTGGATCTGCAGTTGAATGACAATCAGATGCTTTGGTTTCGTTTGATGCTTTGCACTGTGCTGTGTCACATCAGCCTTCATCTTTGTGGTGTTCTGTGGTTTTCTGCTCGTGAGCTGACTTTTCAACTCTGTGACTTCTTTCATTAATTCAGCAACTTCATCTCTAGAAGATGCATTTGACTCCATTTTCTTTGCCTTTTGTCTTGTGAGTTGACTCTGCAGCTTCCTCAATTCAATTATCTCACTTTCTGCTGACATGTCAGTTTCAAGAGAGCTTGCTGCCAAGAGGTGAACATTGGCTTTCTGCTTTGATGCACCAAGGCATTTCTTCATTCGGTTCTCTTTGGCAGCTTGCTTATCTTCTTCTATGCATAGCTGCAGTAGCAACTCAGTGAATGGAGGTGGGTTGTCTCTCTTCCGTTCAAGCTGCAGATCAGCTATCAGTGCATTATCCCAACACCCTCTGCAAAACTGGCGCAGGAGATGTCGGTCAGCTTCATTGGCAGATAACCCGCCTCTCTTCAGTACTTTGGTGAGAACTGTCTGTAGCCTGTGTAAAAACTGGGTGGGTGTCTCTCCAGTGTTCTGGAATGTGTTGAGGAACACAGCAAACAGTTCGTCACCATCTTGTACAATTCCAAATGCTGAGTCTAGTAGTTCAAGATAGGCTGAAGGCGAAGCCTGTGAGCCTAAGGGTTTGACAACTTTTTTTTTTCTAAGTCAGACAGAGCTGGGTCTTTGAGGATGAGCTCAATGCTATTGCGCCACGTGTCAACATCTACTTCATGACTGTGGCTAAGGTTTTTGCCCGAGAATTGTCAGAGTCTGAATGACGCATATACATTGATGACGCTGGGGCATCACTTTTCACAACGTGCTCTACAATCACTCTTTGCACCCTGAATTCTGTAACACTGAATACAGACAACAATTGCACCTAAATGCAATTGATCACATGTAACTTTCTCTTAATGAGATATAAAGGAGTGAAAATTTCAAGAAAATACTTCAATAAAATATTTCAAGTGAGGTATCCTTTAAAGTTGCATTTAAAGTTGTATTTAGTTCTAGTTTTCACAGTTCAATGGTTCTTATTGTTTTAAATAAGAGTTCCTTTAAATATTTATTAAGACCTTTAAATCTTAAATCTAATTTGCATTAAATGTATTTTTAATTCCTAATCATTATGTTCTAATTTGTATAATTAGTAGTTTAAGTTTAGCACAGTTCAATACAATTGCATTGCATTACCAGTAGGGTAACGGCAAAGCATGAAAAGAAAAATTTACATCCGAATCTAAGGTCAAACGTCACATTCAGGGAATAACATTCACAGAGTAACATTTTCATATAACAATCAACACTTGCAAGGCTATGCAACTGTAGCGAAAGATTGAAGCGTGATTAAGTTAAATGTTCAAAGTTCAAGTCAGCTAATCAGCCTTTCATCCAACTTAGCTTTGCTAGCGACCACGTTGTCCGTGCGTGTTGAGTGAAGCGAACGTTACCGGGTGAGTCTGTAGCAGCGATTCACTGAAGAAATCCACTTGCAGCCAATAATCCAAAAGCGCTGCGAAGTCCTACCACAGCCTCGATGGAAAACGTTGGTGTTGGTGAAGTGTGTGGATGCAACGCGAGTGTTCGTGGTCCTGGTCCTAGTCCTAGTGGGGTTGGCTCGCCATCTTGCTCGTCTGTCGGGTGCAGCGTTGCTTCCAAGCGGTTGACTGCTCGACGATTCTCATACAACAACTACCGTTCAACAAAACAAAACTCCAACTCCGTAGATGTAGTTATAACAAAATACTTTCAAACGGACAAAAATAAAGGCAATTCTCGAGTCTGAGATTTCGCGCACGGCAAGTGCTTCAAGTCTTCTGATTGGCTGGCACAACGGCACTTGTTTAAAGTGACAGGACACCTATTTTAACATATCACAATGAACTAATAAGAATGAAACACTAATGCATACTATTTATCTGATTAAATTATTAACTTTGTAACTAAGATCATGAGATTTACTTTGCAGTATTTTGTTACTATTTATTAAAGTATTTATTTACTTTACATATTTTCACCTAGGTTACACGTCGTTTCCTCGTCACCCATCGTAAATTTAAATGTAAATCTAAATGTTGTACCCAGCTTAGTCATTTATCCTGGATATCTGAACTCTGCTTTTGTGCAATAGCCCTCAGATCTATCAACCAATAAAAGGTTGTGGACGGGGTTTGTGTTTGTTTACCTGAATGCTGATTGGTTGGCAGGTGAAAATACACACACACATCACGACTGTGTGTGACTGTGTGTGTGTGTGTGTGTGTGTGTGTGTGTGTGTGTGTGTGTATGTTCACCTGCCAACCAATCAGCATTCAGGTGATTTTCATGATTTCATGAAGACGTGGATTTGTCGCTATTTGGTCTCAAAAATAGGTGAGTCCCCACAGTGTAAGTGTGTTATTAGATATATTTCCCCACATGACCGGTAAACACACACACACACACACACACATACATACACACACACACACACACACACACACACACACGGTTCCAGAACAGCAGTTCTGAGTCAGTTCAATCAACTCTGAGTATGACAATTGTGAGTTGCCTGCCGACTCTACAAAGCCATCATCAATGGAGCTCCAATACTAAGATTCACCATGGCAACCGGGAGAGCGTTATTAGATATTACTGAGTGTTTATGTAGAAAATGAGCTCATCCTTAGAAAGCGGAGCAACATAAATGCAGCAAAGTAGAGACAGTTGTCGTGGCGGACATTTATGGCCCGACTTAATGTGTATAACTGAATGAAACAGTCGATTGGTCTAAAGGTGATAACTCTTTATTTTCAATTAGCAGAGTGACACTGTTGTGTAATGGTTAGCAACGCTGCCTACGGTGCAGGTGACAGGGGTTTGCCTCCCGTCGATCTCAAAGTAGCGCAATGAACAAATAATAGCTTTTATTTATTTTACTTAGGCACAAAAAGAAACTGGCTTCAGCTGAAAATTAAGCATAAAAATATTGCACAAATACGTAGACTAAGGCATATGATTTTAATCATATTTCACATATTAAACAGTAAATATAAGCGGCTATTTCAATAAAGAAATGTACTTTTTCAGAAAACTCCCGTTCGCAAAAAAATCTAAAGAGCTCTACAAAGAATCTGGATTATGTCCACGATATGAAATGTTGAAAATGTCGGAGAATATTGTTTAGATATGTGATTGGTAAGAAAAACAGTAGTAATTGAAATTATCTCCCGACGTAAAGCTGCTAGAATCACTTTTATTTCTGTATCGATTAGGTTGACGAGGAAAGGACGGCACATTTTTTTCAGAGTTGGTTCAGATTCCGGAAAAAGGCGGAGACATGTAGGGAGAAACTCAGGGTATGTTGAAGCAAACCTGCCAGCAAGCAGGTTAGGTTCACAGAGTCAGTTACTATAGTAACTGACCTAAAGGTTGAGATACCTCTCTTTCTGGAACGGAAAACTCAGAGTATCCCTCTTCTCAGGGTTAACAAACCCTTTTTCAGGAAAACCTACTTTCTGGAACGGGCCCCTGGGGCCTGTACTACGAAGCAGGATTTGGGCTTAGCGAGGTAACTTAAGCGTTAACTCTGGGTTTTCTGTCCTACGACGCTGGTTCACTTCTTACCGGGGTAGATCGCCATGGTAACTTACGCTGTGGAGCTAACCTGCTCCGGAGCAGGTTATGTTCCTGATAAGAGATCAACGTGGAGAAACACACCGCTGACTGACCAATCAGCTCTCTTGGTGCGCGGATATGAAAAACAAAAAAAAAAGAAGCTTTGTGGATAGTGAGAGGGTCTTGTAGGAGAACTATAGAGTGTACAGAGACCGGCAAAACCCTTTTTCTGTCCCTGACGATGTTTTATATGAGAGATAGCGATTCTCATCAGAGGGAAAGACTTATCTGTGTCAGTGTACAGCCTACTTACCACTTTGAATTATGTTTTTATATTTAATTGATTTGCTCCCGAGTCCATTTTACGCCGCCAGGATTGCAGCTGAAAGAATTAGGCTGATATTGTCATAAACCACGTTAGGACATCATAAGAGTTAAAGAGACACGAGAGAGCGACAACATGATTTAAAAGACAGCCCCAGGGGGGATTCGAACCCGGGTCAGCTGCAAGGAGCCTCAGTACATGGGGCTGTAACTCTACCACTAAGCTATCAGTGAAGCTACCGCTGTCTTTCAATCAGTCAGATTTACTTCTGTCTTTATGATGGGGCAGTCATATTATACTACTTCTAATACTATTAATACGACTTCCGCATTCACACAGTCGGCGAGTTTTTGCCAGCTGTCCTTCCTGCATTTGGCAGATGAAACTGTTGCTTTTTGCTTGTATTATATGTTTAACTTCTTCGTATTTCTGTAAGATTATGGGTCGCTCCTCGTACGTGAAATACGCCGCTAACTGCCGTAGATTGATCCATGTTTGTTATTGGTCAAATACTGCAAACACCACCTCTTTCATGTGCACGCGCTCATAGCTGGACAGGTAAACCCTGGGTTGACTTAACGAGTTGATAACCAGCTTCGTGTGACCGCTTATCTCCGATTGCCTTTGTTAGGGTTACTTAAGCTGGATCTCTGAAAGATACCCTGGGTATGTTGAACTAGCTTCGTAGTACAGGCCCCTGGACCTTTAAATGTTTGATGCTGATCTTCTACAAATCCATAAAGGTTCAGATAAACAGACTTGACTAATGATTTGAAAATAAAAACAGATACATCATCTTTCTGGGCTGCGCGGTGGTGTAGTGGGTAGCACTGTCGCCTCACAGTGAGAGGATCCCAGGTTCGATTCCCGGGTTGGCCCGGGCTCCTTCTGTGTGGAGTTTGCATGTTCTGTGAGTGTGAATGGTTGTTTGTCTCTACATGGAGGCCCTGTGATAGACTGGCCACCTGTCCAGGGTGTACCCTGCCTTTGCCCAATGACTGCTGGGATTGGCTCCAGCCCCCCCACGACCCTGAATACAAGATAAGCGGTAGACAGTGGTTGGACATCATCTTTCTCACCGTCAGTCTGGAATTTTAAAACTCAAGCACCCGAGCGAGCCAAACACAAACCAAAAAGACGTTGTCAAAGTCTTTACAATCACTTGGATGTTTTGAGTTTCTGTCCAGCTATAGTTTCTGTAGATTTTATTTCCAAACATACACCTTTGGGCAATATTCAGAGAAAAAAAAGAGGGGTTATCTCAGCAAAGGAGAAGTGGTCACTAACACATATTTGAGAGCATTTTCTGTATGTAGAATGTATGTTGATTTCAGCTCATGAAAAATTGGAGCAAAAACAAGTGTTGCATTTATATTTTTGTTCAGTGTATAAATCAAAAACATAATGTTTAAATATATAAATATGTACATAGAAATGATTATGGAGTAACTCACCGGTGCGTCCGTCCAGATTGATGCTTTTCGACTGAAGTCCCCCACTGACGGTGACCGCCTGCAGACTGTAGAGGGTGCCGGGAGTCAAACCAGCTAGCAGTAGCGAAGAAGAACCAACTGGAACATTGTAGTTCTGTACAAGGACACTGAAAGAGATGGCAGAGTGTCCACACCGAGGACAATACATTCATTTTAAACAGAGTGCAGGCCCTCACAGCTACAATATGACCCTTTCGAAGTTCAACCAATGGTTGCAGTCCTTTTTACACATCTGACACAGTTTAAGAAGTTTATGAGTTATTAACAGTTTAACCAGAATGAGTTTTCCTCTTAACTTCTCACAAGGCTTAATTTAAAGGGGCCATATTATGAAAAACAGGTTTTCTCTGGTCTCTACACCTATTAACTGGTCCTCCCTGAGCCTGTCAACTCCAAGAATGAGGAAAACAAGCTATTCCTGCGTGGTCTCTGCAGCCCACCCTCTGGTAAAACGGTGCTCCTACAGGCTGTTCAGATTCAGCTCCTTTCGTTACGTAACGAAAGGAGTAATTTGCATAAGCCTGAACTCCTCTGCACGATGATAAAGGCATCATCAATCAAAGTTCATAAGCGGAGGGAATGTTCCCATTCATTGTCTATGTAAGAAGCCGTACAATGCCGTCGCGGCGAGTTTCGAGAGACGGCGGCGCCGCCTGCAAGCTCTCGAAAATATTTCAAACTGACCGCTGTCGATCTAAAATAAAGACAGATCCAGCAACTGCAAAGCCATCATCAATGGAGCTCCGATACAACGACTCACCATGGCAACAGGGAGAGCGTTATTATATATTACTGAGTGTTTATGTAGAAATCAAGCTCATCCTGAGAAAGCGGAGCAACGTTACTGCAGCAAAGTAGTGATAGTTGGCGTGGCAGACAATTACTGCCTGATCTAAAGGTAATAAGTCTACATTTTTGGCTTTGCAGAGCGACACTGCGGTGTAATGGTTAGCAATGCCGCCCACGGTGACAGGGATTCAACTCCCGTAGCTCACAAAGCAGTGCAATGAATAAATCATCATTTTCATTGGGTGTAATCCCCCCAGGCACAGAAAGAAAGTGGCTTCAGCTGAAAATTAAACATAAAAATATTGCACAAATACGTTGACTAAGGCATATGATTTTAATCATATTTCACATATTAAACAGTAAATATAAGCAGGTATTTCAACACACAAATGTACTTGTTCGCAAAAACGCTAGCTCTGCAAAGAATCTAGTTGCGGATTATGTCCGCGATATGAAATGTTGAAAATGTCGAAGAATATTGTTTAGATAATATCTAATGTGATTGGAAGGAAAGGTAATCAAAATTCTCTCCTGATACAAAGCTGCTAGAATCACTTTTATTTCCATATCGATCAGGTTGATGATGAAAGGACGGCACATTTTTTCAGAGTTGGTTCAGATTCCGGAAAAAGGCGGAGACATGTAGGGAGAAACTCAGGGTATGTTGAAGCAAACCTGCTAGCGAGCAGGTTAGGTTCACGGAGTATGTTACCCGGGTAACTACCTCAGATTTATGCTGGCTTTGTGAAACCGAAAAACCAGAGTTTCCCTCATCTCAGGGTTAACTAACTCAAGGTTTTCACTAAACCTGCTTTGTGAAACGGATCCCTGGTCTCTTGCGTTTAATTTTTACGGCTACGGTCCGTGTTAGCTTCTATGTGTGTGCTAACCACTTCACATCTGACTGCTTCAGTAACTAGGGTCAGTACAAAGCTGGCTTTGCCGCGACACTGACCCTCGTAAAAGGATCTGTCCCCACAATACGGGCCCAGCAACTTCACCTGAGACACATAGGCGAGCCATAGCGATACATCCACGTGAACATTGCCGCATGCTGCCGTAGCGCAAGCGGCATCCTATCTCTCTCAGAGTAGGCGTTGACAGACGGAGCTCATTAGCATTTAAAGGTGCAGGCACAGAAGCAGCCTGTTCTCAGCAAAGCTCATTTGAGCAACTTATAGACAGCTGAAATTCAGGACCATGGATGGGTTTGGGGCAATGCATATCAAATGCAGTGTTGTTGGACCCCTGAACAAGTAAAACTTGGTCAGTTATTTAAACCATCTGTACTTGGCCTGCTAGATCTTAGTGCTGCATTCAACACCATTCACCATGACATCCTAATAGAAACTCAGACCTCCTAGCTAGACTTCCCTGATGGTTAGCGCCTTGTGTCATTTCCTGTGTCTCTGTGATAGACACTACTTCTTCTACTAGTACTACTTCTTCTCTCTAGCCTAAAGCTGTAGTCTACGATTTTTCACCTGTGCCAAACTTTAGCCAATAGTAGCCATCCGGTCCGCATGGCTACTATTGGCTAAATGTTCCGATCCAATCCTCACTCACTCTCCTCGTCCTGACTCACTTCCGCGTTTGAAACTACGAGCGGACAAGACCCTTGTTGCCCTGAGCAGTTCAGGTATGGAGCAGGGCTCTCACGTGAGTTCAGAGTGAGATTTCGGCTGAGGCTGCGGTGTCAGCGGGGAGGGGAGGAGAGGAGGGGGGGGATTGTGGCGAGCGATCGCTGAGCAGTTTGGGATCGGGGATGTTCTGTGAGAGAGAAATCCGACCGGCACCTGCTGCATTTACACCGATAATGTTTCATCATTCGTGGCCGTAATAAACACTATTACTGCTTTGTAAATGTTGTGGAAGTCCCGGACACACCGGGAAACTAAACGGCGTCCTGCCTGAGTTCATAAGCGGAGGGAATGTTCCCATTCATTGTCTATGTAAGAAGCTGTGCAATGCCGTCGCGGCGAGCTTCGAGAGACGGCGGCGCCGCCGCCTGTAAGCTCTCGAAAATATTTCAAACTGACCGCTGTCGATCTAAAATAAAGACAGATTCAGCAACTGCATAGCTTATTTCTCGCCTAAAATGTTTTCAGAAACACCTTTCGGTGAACTATTTTCGTAAAATAAGAGGGAGGTGGGAGGCTGCGAGGGGAGAACAATACGAGCTTGGAGGGGCACAGAGGGGAGGGGTGTGTGTGGGGGGGGGGATGCTTTTTTCAACCTTTCAAATTGTAGAATACAGCTTTGATTTAACTTTAGTTTTTTGTCCACTTTGTCCACTTTGTCAGGACTATAACTCTAACTTGGTTTTATTGATTCTCCGTTCACCATGGGCATGCAAGAAAAGGTTTTCTTCAAGAATTCAAGGTAACACTTGATGAGTAATAGTGATGTTGTGGGTGTAGTATTCCCTCGATAATCTTATCTCATACATTTTGTGACCCTTTGGAAGGAGCCCGAAATTGGGAATCTCAGGGTTAAACTGATGGAGATAAAAAAAACAACGTGGAAACACAACACAATTAGTCTGTTTCAGAAACACACCTGTTTTGTAGGAGGGTCAGTGTGAACGATTCCACATCTCCGGGTGGTTTTTCCCATGATGCCTGGAGGCTGTTAACCCCAGAACTTCTCAGAGTGAACGCACGCAACGCCATGGGAACTGCAACAAACACACATTTACTACACATGTGAGGACCGGAGCTTGGACCACATAATTGTTAAAAACCTCCTATCCATTTCTTCCTATTTTACATAATTTTTGATTCAACTGTGCTATTATAATGTTTTGATGAACACTTAACTTTATTACATGAAAGTCTAACAGCTATTCTCTCCAGTAAACTAAAGGGTATTCAATTCTGGTTTTAATTTATGGGGGCCGGCTGTGGCTCAGAGGTAGAGTGAGTCATCCGGTCCACATGCAGAGGTGTCCTTGGACAAGATACTGAACCCCAAATTATCCCGAAGGCTGCGCCATCGACATGTGAATGTGTGTGAGTTAGATCCTGATGTGCAGGTGGCTCCTGTGCCATCAGTGTATGAATGTGTGTGAATGTGAATGTAGATGGGAAGTAATGTAAAGCATCTTGAGTGGTCGAAAAGACTAGAAATTCTCAGTAGAATGTAATGTATTTCTCCCTTTCTAGATATAAAAACATATTTATTGGCAAAACGAAACAAGATACCTGACTTAAAAAAACCCCCCTTAATTCTTTAAATTCCCAGGAAAAAAGTACTATCTGTGTCCTACTCGTTAACATGACAGGAAAGTGTATTATTAAACATGAATGTTTGAGGAATATCTTCAATTATCTAAAAATGGAAAAATCCCTGATGAAGTGTTTCCACCTTCTGAGACATCACGTAAACGTATAAAAACACACCTGTCCTTCCCTTCAAAGACACAGAGTTGTTGAGTTTCCCGTGCCTGGTTGTCACGGTGATGGTGTACTGCCTCCCAGGTGTGAGTACATTGAACGTGCACTCCCTCATGTTTGGCTCCACCTCTCTGGAATCCACAGTCACGTTACCTAAGGGACACAAACAAAAAGGCATAGAATAACAATTAATCACTCGGTAAAATGTAGTATAATACATTTATGAAATAAGACACACATTTTTCATATTAAAGCCACAAAATGATGAGACAAAGGTCAAATATGTTCTGACATGAAAGTGACAACTTCACCAGGAAAAAAACCTGAATGTTGGATATTCATTCAGGTTAAAGCCACATTTTTTCAAGCCAAAAATGTACAAGGTCAGATATTGCTGACATTAGAGTCACAAAGCAAAGGAAGTTGATTATTCTCTGGGATTAAAGTAGTGAATGTATGAGAAAAACAACTTTCTTTGATTATCAAGTCAAATTTGCAAGGAAAAGAACTCTGGAAAATAGTGCTGTTGTTTTACTCTGAGTGAGGCGAAGGTTTTGTTTCATGAAAACTCATGTGCTGAAATATAGATATATGTGTTTTTTTTTTCAAATTTCTTCTGTGTGCTTTGATTAACATGAATAAACATGCCTACAATGGACCTAATATACCAATGTTGCGTTGAGCCATAGCTCTCTAGGCTTTAAGCAACTGGAAATATTCACAGATGCAAACGAAAATTACCGTGGCGAATGGTAAGGAAGTAGTTGTCAGGTGACCCGGAGGGGGCGTGGCTCCACATGGCGCTGAGTGAGGTCTCGTCCCAGTGTCGTATGTGGAGGTCCAACACTGCGGCCGGAGCTGCAGAGATACGGGGAATGTTTTTTATTTCTGTTTCGTATCGCATATTTCTACAGTATTAAATATATATATATGTACATATTAATGCAGACATGTTTTCTATGTCTGACCTGTTGCTCCTTCACAGCTGCTCTCAGCAATCAGTCCCCCACTCTCCACCCTCATCACAGCTCTGTACAGCCTCCCAGGCTTTAGTTCTGTCCCAGGGAAGCTGAAGTTTGCTGCCTTTCGGTCCAGAGAGGCCCTGACTAACTGCTGGGAGCCGTTGAAGAGTAGCACCCTGTAGCTCTCCCAGCAGCCTGTGGGGGGCGTCCAAGACAGGAGGAGGCCCCCAGCGGAGGAGGGAGACAAGGAGAGGAGGGAGACCGCTGCTGGAGCTGGAGACAAGGCGACAACAGGATGAAGAAAAGAACAAAAAACAGAAAACAAAAAGAATAAAACAACAGCTTACCTGTCCTGACGGGGATTGCTGATTGGTTCGCCAGCTTGCCACTTCTGGAAGTCACGGTGACCTGATAGGCTGAGCCAGGTGTCAGCTGGTCAATGATCACCTCTGTGGTCTCCGGCAGAAGCGTCCTCTCCCAGAGACTCGTGCCATTGGTCAAGATGGTGGCAACTAGTGCGTCCAGGTCCCCTTCTGGCTGTTGCCATGACAACAACAAGCTTGTGCTGTCATTGTGGTCAGCAGTAAGGTTGAAGACGGCCGCAGGAACTAGAAATAGGTTAACATACAATAATTATTTCCTTTACCTCCTGTCTCCTTCCTCTGCTTCTTCTTCAATCTGTACCTGTCTGAGCCACCATCATCTGACTGTTTTGCAGCCCGCCGGCCTCCGTCACCATGGTAACGTTATACAGTCGCCCCGGTGTCAGGTCGAGGAGCGTGTGTTGCGTTGCCGTGCTCTCTAACGTCACGTTCCTCAGCAGACCTGCAAATGGAGAGAAGGTCACATGACTCTTTTATTCTGAATATTTCATTCGGTAAATGAGAGGAATTTCTCAAAAATGTTTCCAGTAAAAGAATAGTAAACTGGCTGAACTGGTGATTTTAAAACTTTCAAACGGATTATGAAAGAAAGGAAAGTTTAAACTAAATTAACAAAAACCGAGGCAGCAGTTAAAGTAAAGAAAGAAAATAATCAGGGAGACAAATTAACCTACCATCATATAAATGTTGTAAAAAGTAAAATATTTGCCTGTAGTTTGATGTAATTTAGGAAATTCTGTCAAAATAAAAGTAATCAAAACACCCCTAAGAAAACGTGTTTATGTGGTTACTTTTGTAGGGGCCACAGCCCCACGATTCTCGGATGTGACTTCTCAACGAACGAAAGATGAACTATTCACCCTTAAAAGATATACCGACAAAGGTCCCATTGCAGCAGTTGAGTAAACATTCTCCTACAGGTCACTGGACTAACCTGGAGGAAATGTGAGGCCGCTTTATGGCTCGGTTAGAGGATTTACAAACCCTTAAATCAGAGCATCTACAAGTTCTCCACGCACCCCCAAACGAGGAGGACCAGACCTTCAGAGTCACCAGACTTTGAGGCACCTTAACACAGCTGGAAACTGATTAACACCTTTGTTTGACAGAGAGCCTCGATTGAAGTATAAAGGATAACACCTTATCTCTTCCTCACCATTTGCTCCTAAGTCATGTTGAAGACCCCTTCCTCCCCTCCGGGAGTCATAAACTAACGACCTGGTCTGCTGGCATGCAGAGAGAGGTCACATGAACTCTGCAGGAAATCATGTTCACATTTTGACCAATCCAAGAAAAGGATGAGATATGTGTTCAACATTAGTTTAAAACCATCCATAATAATCATTGAAAAATTATGAGCATACTGGCGAACTTCCCGTCGTTCTACGCCGAAGGACAGAGAAGTTACCAAAAATGCTAAAAATTAACATTGTCATTGTAATGGACTTAACTACTGCACTCATGCAGTCAAACGAAAATATGTTTGCTCATTAATCTGCCCACATCACCGAGGACAAAATGCTTACTAAGTTACCAAACTTGTTTGGGCTAACTTGATAGGTTTGCATTGTATGTGTTGGATCGAAGTTCCTTTCAACTCTACCAAAAATGATTTGTACAGAGAAATGTTCACAGTTCATGTTACATTTGTTTGACCTATCATTCTGTGTGAGAACTATATGCAATGTGCCAACTTTGACCATAACGGCAAGATGGTGTTGAAACGTTCTAGTCATAGGATTGCATTTCGTTTTTTTGTTTAACAGTTTAAATCACAAAGATTTCGGACTGTAACTCGAACGGGTCCCTCCTGGACACGCCCCCTCGGTCAGCATAAAAGCTGCGTGTTACAGACACCCGGGGCTCTTGCCTCCCGGGCTCTGGCCTCCCGGCTCTTGCCTCCCCACTTGTGCCACCAGGCACTGGCCACCCGGCCTTCGCCTTTGCTCTTGACCTTTTCATTTTTCGTCCTTTTCTTAGTTCCCAACTTTTACTAGCCTACTTTTACTAGAATAGTTCGTTGTCGTTAGATTCTTCATTTTTGACCTTCGACCTTTTTGAGTTTCAGTAAGCCGAGAAGAAGCGTCATAAAGTAAGACCGAGTCCGCATTCAACAGTAATGACCGAGTTGCAGGGTGAAACTAAGTATAGCGTTTGTTAATATCTAATATCTGTGAGGTCATTTATCCCATTATTCACCTTTTCCTCTTACTAAGGAGTCCAAATTCTTAGGAAGAACACACTCGCCTTTATCGCCAAACGTGCTAGATGAGCTGTTAATCACATTTCCAGTTATATTTCTGGCGTTGTATTGGTGTTTTGTTTATTAGATCTGTTATTGTTTATTCACTTTTGTTTAATCCCTAGTTAATCAATAAATTCTCCTAAAGCATAAAGTCGTTGTCCGTGGATATTTCTTCTGTGCAGAATACAAAGATCCCTATTTCAAGAACTTATGATCTAAGAAAATGAGACTGATTTATTAAATGATATTGATTAATTGTTAATTAATTAATAAGTGGTCATTAGAGTCATTAACGTGAGTTCTGTCTGACCAACAGATGGTGCCCCTTTTATGAGAGCAGGTATTGAAATTGTAGATTAATATACATTGATATACATATTTTAATATCATCCTTAATTTCCTTACATACACAGTTTACGTAGGTACCATTAGGTATTAGGTTACCTTACCTTCCTACACTTTCCTCCCCTGATTGCTTTTTTCTTTTCAAACTGAACTAAACTCAAGGAGTAAACACAACATAAGTGAAAAAATTGAATAAAGGTAAACATAGTTCAAATACTTTTTAGAGCCTGAAACATTTGTTGTAACATGCTGCAGCATTTTAGGATAAGGCACACGACTAAACCTACTTTCACAAGCCTTAGCTTTTATTGTGAAGGTTCCTTTTTATACTTTCAATTAGGGCTTTCACAATTTCAGATTATCATATCCAAAACAATGTATACTTTAATGTGTACGGAGGTGGAGAGAGTCTTTAACCAAAACTGTACATATAAAATGATGTAAGAGGTGTTGGATTATTTCCACAATATTATCATATGTGTATTATTAACATGATATACAATATGTCATTTTTTAAAAACATCACAACACCCTACTTTTAATGATGCTTTTGTTGACTCTGGGCTCATTCACAAACAGTAATATTAATAAGGCTCTAATGTGTCTTTAGAGGACATGAGCCTGAGATGATAAAGATTTGGATGCAACAAATAACATCCTAACATCTTAATAATTAATTTACATAATTAAAATGGTCACTTTGTGAGACACAGAAAACAACAGTTTTCACAACACTTGGATTCATCCTATGGGGTTCATGAATTTAATTTTGTGGAAATAATCTGCCAAACCAGACTTCCGTTTGAAGCTGTGGAACATCTGTGCATGTTTGTATTGATATCACATGAATCTTCAAGATATTTCTAAGCTTTTGTTTCATATGTATCTTCAGTAAGGACAGACTTACCTGAGTGATCCAACAGCTGCAGCCTGAAGCGCTGCGTCCTGCCCAGGCCGGCCTGCCAGGAAAGGCCCAGACTGCTGCAGGTCCTGGAGGTCACCGCCAGGCCGTTCACTGCCGATGGCCCTGATCACACACGCACGCGCACACACACACACACACACACACACACACACACACACACACACACACACATAAATGCATCATTGTTATGCTCCACCACTAAACCAGCAGTGGTAATCCCACATATTCACAGAGGCATATCCACAATTCATATTGTGTTCATATTTCTTATAAAAAAGGGGCAGTCTGTCACAGTTCAGCCTAGTACCCGCCCTTCCCGTTGGTGACTAGGCAGTCTCCTGTGAGCCATACCGGGTTTTCCACATTGCCCGGCATCCTGGCTGACTGACAAGTGAGGCAGCCAATCACATTGCTGGCTGCTCCACACCTGACTCCACTCTCCTCATCAGCCTTGGCTTTAAAAGCCACACTGGGATTACCGTACTGAACTCTGCCTGTTTTTGAACGTGGATTTTTGCCTAGCCCTGCCTGTACTTTTGCTACCTTTTTTGAATGTTTTGTTCCTCATTTGTGGATTCCATTTTTGTTGTCTCCAGTGTCTTACCTGACCTGCCTTGTTTACGAAAAGACATTAAAACACATACGATTGTACTCCTCCTGCTCCTGCGTCCGCTTTTGGGTCCACAAACATTTCTGGCCTCCCCGGCCCTGACACAGTCAGCATGGCTGGACCACACACACACACACACACACACACACACACACACACACACACACACGACACTGTTGTTTAACACCGAGTCTGGATCTTGAAGACAATTTATACAGACGTTTGCCTACAATGGTCACAATGGCATAAAGCATGGAAAAATGGCCGTGACTCTAATCCAGCTACGTTGATTTAATTGCATATGTCCACTAGACTCTGATACTATTTGTATTACATTTACTTTAGCTACTTTTTAAAGTACATTTAAATATATATCTGAGCTTGTCGTAAATGTTTGAAGGCAGAAATGTAAATGACTTGAGTACTTGTTCCTCTGCTGCTGAAAGACAAAAAGCATCATCACTCATGACAGTGTTTTTCTTGGGTAAATGAGGCGGAGATGGTACCATCCAGATCATGTGCACTGTGGCGGTGTGCCTTCTCTAGCTCAAGCCAAATATATTATTGAAGAAAATAAAAAATATTTATTCTAAAAACAGGTTTTCTCTGGTCTCTACACCTATAAACTGGTCCTCCCTGAGCCTGTCAACTACCAGAATGAGGAAAACAAGCACATGGTCTCTGCAGCCCCCCCACTGGTACAACGGCGCTCCTTCAGGCTGTTCAGATTCAGCTCCCGTCGTAACGTAACAAAGGGAGTCATTTGCATTGACCGAACTCCTCTGATGATAGGAGATATCCGAGAGGGGGCGTTCATCACCGAGGTGAAGTTCGGTGTGTCCTGATAGACCAAACTCCTCTGATGATGGGAGATATCCGAGAGGGGGCGTTCATCACCGAAGTGAAGTTCAGTGTGTCCTGCGGTGAGACAGCAGTGAGATAGCGGTGTTTCACAATGTCGTCGCTCAGAGCTAGACACGCAGATTGCTCTGTTGTTGGTTGTACAAATCAACATAAGTGCTAATATTTTGTCCCAGCTACAGAAGAACAGAAGAGACAGTGGTTGCGTTTAATTTTTAATGACAATACCTGGCGTCAGTCAACCTGCACTGCTCCTGACAATTTCATCTGTTCTGGAATCGTTCCTCCCTTTTTAGGGCTGACGGGGTTCAACCGAACTGGCTAGGTAGCAGCATGCTAACAGACAACATGCTCCATGCTGTCCAGTCTGCCACAGGTGAATGACTGTTGACCTGCCACGCTCCCCTGGTCCCCGACGAGTCTTTTTGGTCACCCAAAACTCCACTGTCGCTCACTACAGAACCTCCCTCTTCTTCTCCAGTTCTTCCTCAGGACATTGTTTACAGAGTGAACCCCCCTACTGCCCTTCTATAGCAATAACACAATCACTGGTCACCGGCCAGCTGAAGTAGAGGAGCGAAGTGCTCGCATCGGGGCGTGTGGTTTGACCAGTGTTTGAAGGTAGATGGGTGCCGTTCCATTGATGGCCTTGAAGGCCAGTACTATCGTCTTGAATTGGATGCATGCTGCAACAGGGAGCCAGTGGAGGTCACGGAGGAGGGGGGTCACATGGGAGAATTTAATACTACTACTACTGTTAATGCTACTACTACTGTTGATACTACTAATACCACTACTACTACTGTTAATACTACTAATGTTAATACTACTACTTATGTTAATACCACTGCTACTGTTATTACTACTACTACTACATGTACATTTACATTTAGGTTATTTAGCAGACGCTTTTGTCAAAAGCGACTTACAATAAGTACATTTGTCAAAAGAAGGAAACAAAGAAACCACAACATATCATTGCCGATAAAGTATTAGATACTCGTCTGAGTATAGTAGCTGTTCAGCAAAACATACCTTAAGAGCAACAGTGCTATGATCAAAGTGTTATAGGTAAGGGTTTTTTTTTTTTTTTTTTGGGGGGGGGGGGGGGGGGGGGTGTTAGTAGGTCATGCTATGTAGAGTCGAGGTGAAGTCTGAACACTACTACTACTACTACTACTACTGTTAATACTCCTAATGTTAATACTACTACTTCTGTTAATTCTACTACAACTGTTAATACTACTAATACTACAACTACTACTACTGTTTATACTACTACTGCTGCTCCTGTTAATACTGCTACAACTACTGCTACTGTTAATACTCCTAATGTTAATACTACTACTTCTGTTAATTCTACTACAACTGTTAATACTACTAATACTACAACTACTACTACTGTTTATACTACTACTACTACTGCTCCTGTTACTACTACTACAACTACTGCTACTACTGCTACTGTTAATACTACTACTACTACTACTGTTAATACTACTACTAAAACTAAATGCAGATGGAACGCAAGATCCTGGTCTGCTCCAGATGTCTTGCACAACATCTTTGCACTGTTAAATTGTACATTTGTAATTTGTTCCACTTACGTCCTGTACTGCAGTACTTTGTTTATTGTTTATTCTTCGTAATTATTGTGTGCACTGAACACCAAATTCCTTGTATGTAACAACGTACTTGGCAAGATACTTCTTTCTGATTCTGGTCCTTGTAGTTAAGGCTCACATGTAGAGGTTCATGGAGTGACTTTTACAAATGCAGACTGGATTAAAAAAAATACGATTTTAAAAGATTGAACCACAGGAAAAGAGAGAAAAATCGACTGTGACCTTAAGATGGACAAACAGATAAATGTTTTAGTGGGAATGAGCTTTGTCCATCTCAGGAGGCTGTCCAAGGACAAACCTTTTTTATGTCGTAGTGTTTTTGAAAATGTTATACATGCTTTTATGACTTCTCGTCTTGATTATTGTAATGCCTTGTATGTTTGCGTCAGTCAGGCCTCTCCCTCTCTCGCTTGCAGTTAGTCCAGAACGCTGCTGCTCGTATGCTAACGGGTACTCGTAAGCAAGAGCACATTTCCCCTGTATTGGCTTCCCTCCACTGGCTTCCTGTGCGTTTTAGGATTGATTTTAAGATTCTGCTGTTTGCTTTTAAGCACCTAAATGGCTTGGCATCTTTCTACCTCTCGGACCTGCTGGAATCTTATGTTCCTTCAAGGTCCCTCAGGTCCTCTGATCAGCTCATCCCGGCTGTTCCTCAGTCCAGGCTGAAGCTTAGGGGCAGCCCCAAATTATTATTTATTAGGGCCATGGGGCAATCGCACCGAGCACTGGCCCCTACAGCTATGAAATAGCTGAGGGGACCAGTGCTTGGGGCAAAGTACATGACAGTACATAGTACCTAGTAGTTCTCAGTACTTGAGTCTCAGTAGTACTCGGTAGTACTGAGTACTTGAGTGACAGCTGAGCTCGGTGACATGTATCAAACTTAAACTCATCAAATACACAATCCAACAACTCAAACGCTTTTGTGGACAAGTTGTGACCTGCACATTCACCACGCTATGTGATAATAATGTAACGTTACGAGACGGAGCCATTTTAGAGGTAAATTCATGCAAAACTGCTGATGCGCGTTCCTTTCAGGGACAGTTTTTCAGCAAGCAGTCTCTGTATTTGCCTCTAAAACAACTCCGTCTCGTTTGAACTCTCAAAGAATCTCATCATAATGAGAATGAATGTATATACACTCCGGCAGTAGAATTTTCTAGTTTATTTATTATTATTTTGTTTTTTATTCTTTTATTTTTATTTATTTTATGTTATTCTAATTTCTCATTCATTTTCTCATTGATATCATTGTTGTATCTTATTTATCTTATAAACCTCTAACTTTCTTTTTCCTATTTTGTAAGCATGGATATAACTAAATTGATTATGAAGCTGAGATTTGGCTGTCTAGGGATTAGCTGGGGTTAGGAGAGTCTTGTCTGTGTGAGTGTGGGTGCATGTTTAAGTCCTATAATGTGTTTTCACTGTATTATGTGTTTAAATGTTTACATGTTGTATCATTTTATGAAAGGATGAAATGAGATGATTCATCTCAAGGGGTCTATCCTGAATAAGTAAATTCTAAATCAATTCTAAAGCTCTGGAACAAGCTGCATGTTAGGCAGGCCCCCACTCTGCAGGGGTTTAAATCACGGCTCAAAACATATTTATTTTCTTTGGCTTTTGACATAGCTTAAGAGACTTGTCTTTTTATTTGACATACTGTGTATGTGTTATTGTGTGCTCTGTGTGATTTGTTGTTTGACTTGTACAGCACTTTGTTGTTTTTAAATGTGCTCTATAAGTAAGGTGGATTGGACTGGATTGTTTTGGACATGAGGTTGAGCGGGACTGCAGGGAGGTTGCAGCAGGAAAAGCATCCATGGCTTCAATTTATAACCTTGTCATCAAAGTGTGAGCACTGTGGGAGTCCTGTTGATACTCCCACTCCCCTGCTTCTCTTCAAGCATCCGCCTGACTGAGAGCTCCCTGTTTGTTTTTTCCCACAATGCCTCTCTGTGTGTCGCCACTGGTGCTTCAAACTGAGGTTGAACAATATAATCAGGCGGCAACATCTCTGCCTCAAGTGCCACACTGAGAGAAACAAACAGCAAGTGTCTGCTGATGTTTCTGGATTGATGTTTATGAGTTTGTACGGAAATTAAATGATTCAATAATCCACATGTTTTGGCTGAACCTCAGTTCAAGGGACAGTTTGGTTGTATGAGACAACACTTTCTGACAGGGAACTGAAGCCATTATCTTTGCTCTCTTTGAAGCCACAACATTACACAACAGTACACAACATTACAATCAGTGATTTGATCACAGAACACAGGGGTCTCTGTTCTACCGCTGATCTCTTACTATATTTGTGTCAGTGTGCGACTTTGGTGTTACTTGTCTGACAGCAAGCTTTAGTGGGGGGCGGCTGTGGCTCAGAGGTAGAGTGAGTCTGCATGCCGAGGTTTCCTTGGACTGGAGTGCTAAACATGTTTTAAATTGCGAGTATTTTCAGAAGTTGGGTTTCCAGCTGGCTTCAAGCTTTAAGGAGCCTGCAACAACAAACAGAGGTGCAGAGGTCGTGTGAACTCTAAAGGTCAGTGGACGTAACGGTCGGAAGATAAGAAACCACAAAGTACAAGTGTTTTGCATTACTGAGAAGGTTACTGTCGGGACTCAACTGGGTGCAGTAACACCCCGTTTCCCACACACACACACACACACACACACACACACACACACAAACAAACACACACACACCCTTTTCCCAGTGCTTCCCACAGAACAAAGAAACAATGGAGGCAGGAAATGACTGAACCCTAAGCTCTGCCCACGATGGAAATACTCACTGAGGGTCCAACTTCTGTTCTGGACACTGGCCAGCATGGACATACAACACACACAATACAGACAATACGCACATGCATACACACACAATACACACAACACACACACACTTTTACTGCTCTATCACTCTCTCTCAGCAGGGCTCTGGTTCCTGTAGCTAATCGCAGAGCTACAGAGAAGGGAAGCAACATGACATTACCTCTGAGATTACGCACACACACACACACACACACACACACACAAACACACACACACAAACACACACACACACATGCACTCAACGAGACAAAGAGGTTGTGTTCTTCTACTTCAAATGATGAGAGGTCAGAGGAGATGGAAACAATAGAACCAAACAGAAAACAATGGAATATTTGGAATTTTATAAAACATGAAGATGAAGACTGTGTGACACTGATGAAAGCTCTGGAAAAACAAGAAATTGGAACTTGAGTGTTAAGTGAGAAGTGCAGTAAATGCTGGTTTATGTCTGGACTGGTTTAAATCTGAGGCCTAGGGTCCGTTTCACAAAGCAGGTTTAGTGAAAACCTTGAGTTAGTTAACCCTGAGATGAGGGAAACTCTGGTTTTTCGGTTTCACAAAGCCAGTTCAGCATAAATCTGAGTCAGTTACCAGGGTAATATACTCCGTGAACCTAACCTGCTCGCTAGCAGGTTTGCTTCAACAAACCGTGAGTTTCTCCCTACATGTCTCCGCCTTTTTCCGGAATCTGAACCAACTCTGAAAAAAATGTGCCGTCCTTTCATCGTCAAGCTAATCAATATGGAAATAAAAGTGATTCTAGCAGCTTTGCGTTGGGAGACAATTTTGATTACCTTTCCTTCCAATCACATTAGATATTATCTAAACAATATTCTCCGACATTTTCAACATTTCATATCGCGGACATAATCCGCAACCAGTTTCTTTGCGGAGGTAGTGTTTTTGCGAACGGGAGATTTATGAAATGTTTAAGTACATTTCTGTGTTGAAATATCTGCTTATATTTACTGTTTAATATGTGAAATATGATTAAAATGATATGCCTTAGTCAATGTATTTGCGCAATATTCTTATGCTTCATTTTCAACTGACGCCACTTTCTTTCTGTGCCTCGGGGGATTACACCCAATGAAAATGATAATTCATTTAGTGCTCTACTTTGTGAACTACGGGAGTTGAACCCCTGTCACCTGCACCATAGGCAGCGTTGCTAACCGTTACACCACAGTGTCGCTCTGCAAAGCTGAAAATGAACACTTATTACCTTTAGATCAATCGACTGTTTCATTCAGTTATACACATTAGATCGGGCAGTAATTGTCTGCCACGCCAACTATCGCTACTTTGCTGCAGTTACGTTGCTCCGCTTTCTCAGGATGAGCTCGTTTTCTACATAAACACTGAGTAATATCTAATGACGCTCTCCCCGTTGCCATGGTGAATGGTAGTATCAGAGCTCCATTGATGATGGCTTTATAGAGTCGGCAGGCACGCGCGTAACTCAAAGTTTACATACTCAGAGTTGACTGAACTAATTCAAAACCGCTGTTCTGAAACTGAAAACTCAGAGTTGCCCATCTCAGAGTTGGTGAACTTAGAGTTCAGGGTTAGGTTCAGAGTTTGTTGAACCTGCTTTGTGAAACGGGCCCCTATACTACTCAGCGAGTTCAACATACCAATCATAAGGACACTAGTAGATCTGACTGATTAAATAAACACGTTAACTGTGCTGGTAGCTCAGTGGTAGAGTTACCACCCCATGAATCTGCCCTGCAAACCTCTTTTAAATAATGTTGTCCCTCTCTCTCGTCCTTTAACTCTCACGATGTCTTCCCGCAATAAAAGGCCAAAAATATAACTTTAACAAATTAATGTGTTGCTTGAATGTATTCTTAAAACATTGTGTTGACAATATCAGCCTCATTCTTCAGATGCAATCCCGGCGGTGTAAAACGGACTTGAGAGATAAAATAAATGTAAAAACATAATTCAAAGTGGTAAGTAGGCTGTACGCTGACACAGATAAGTCTTTCCCTCCGATGAAAATTTGTATCTCTCATATAAAACATCGTCAGGGAAAGAAAAAGGGTTTTGCTGGTCTCTGAACACTCTAGTTCTCCTAAGAGACCCTCTCACGATCCACCAAGCTTCTTCTTTTCTTTTTATCTGCGCACCAAGAGAGCTGATTGGTCAGTAGGCGATGTTTTTCTCCACGTTGATCTCTCATCAAGAACATAACCTGCCCTGGAGCAGGTTTGCTCTGCAGCATAAGTTACCATGGCGATCTACCTGGTAAGAAGTGAACCAGCATCGTAGGACAGAAAACCCAGGGTTAACCTCGCTAAGCCCGAATCATGCTTCCTAGTACAGGCCTCTGGTGTGGTTTATGTCTGGTCTGGTCTGGTTTATGTCTGGTCTCGTTGTGCAGTGTCTGTACTGGGTGAGAACTTACTGGTGTGCAGGGTGGCGTTTGCCGTCTCCTGATCTCTCTGGGAATGAACCTGCAGCTGGTAGGCGGTTCCGGGCTCCAGGTGATCCAGCACACAGGTGAAAACATCTCCTTCCTCCTTATTCCCTCCATCCGGGACTCCAAGCTGGTTTGTTCCCAGAAAGTTTGTTCCTACTTCCTCCTCCTTTCCTCGTGCCCTTCCTCTGATCTCAGTCTCCATCTCCTCATCTCCTCCTCTTCTTCTTCTTCTTCTACACTCAGCGGCGTCTGCTCCAACATCTGGAGACGTCACGCTGAAGGAACAGTCTAGTCCAGGCGTGTTGATGGTCAGTGAGATGGAGTCCAGGCTGGATAGTGGCTCAGACAAAGAGATGCTACATGTGTAGGACTGGACCTCTGTGGGATCTGCACTGCTCAGACCCTGAGGAGGAAACAAGAAGCATCATTAAGACGAAGATCTGAACCAGATTTGAGTTTGACCACTGAAAGTTGAGTCATTTCCAGAGTCTCTATCTTGCTTACAGGGATGTATTTCCAAGTAAAACAGGATAGGGGGGGGGGGGGGGGGGGGGGGGGATTACGCAAATGTTATTTAATGGCTGAAAAGATTAGCTCACTACCTCTTCTAGCTCTGATTGGTGATGAATGGATGTCATTGGTTGCTACTAGCTGATCAAGCACACATCATATTTTGGTTTCCAGGAAGAAAAACTTTAGTAGAGTAGTCTAATAATAATAAGAAGAAGAAGAAGAATGATATAACAATATCACTTTTTTGTTTCCGCTCGACTTGGCTATAAAGCGTTTCATTCATGAGATTCATGTCAGTCCATTTATTCTTTTTTAACCAGTTTTAACAAACTGGTATCACATCTCAAAGTACTGCAGCAAAATCCAAACTCCTTGAGCATCAGGATCACTTTACTGATCCTGAAACACTTTGGTTTTATTGCTGCAAGCATCGTCTGGATGGTAAGAAATCAAGGTCAAACAGATACATAGTAGCCCAAATAGAAAAATAAAAACAGTAGTCTGTCATACAACAGTGGTTAGAACACAGAACTGGAATGACAATAAATACATATTTTTGAAGAATATTTTTGGTTGATTTGGTTGATTTATTGTTTAAGTATATATTCTGCTTTCAGCACTGTATTTACTTGAGCTTGATGTTCTTAGCTTATTTACCAATCAATTATATAGAATAGTAATACTGATTTCCTCTATCAACATTTAATACAATTACCCAACAACATAACTTTTGGCGGTAGTTTTTGTGTTAATTGTCCCCCCCCCCAAAAGTGAAATGTATGTAAACCGCTCAGTGCTGAGATCGTCCTTCTGAATCCTAAATGGGAAAAGCAAATGTTGTGTCCTTTTTTTTTGTCTGGCACATGAACTGGTGCATAAAAGTGGTCAGCCTAGATCGGTGGCCAATTGTTTTTTTAATTGACACTTGGCTGGCCCAAAACAGTTAAAAAATATCACATCATTTTTAAAGACTAGGGTAAAGACTCGTCCTCTGAATGTGGGGCACCAACTTTTTTTCAGACTGACCACCTATTTGTGATCTTATGTGGTGGCCCGGTCTGGGCCAAAAAAAAGGGCAGATATTTGGTTTCAGTCCATCCCTGCTAGTAGCTCACACTAGTCCAGAGACCAGACCAGACTATGTGGAGAAACCAGAGACTGTCTGTGGTCCCCCAGAGGTCTAGATAGTAGCTCACATTAGTCCAGAGACCAGACCAGACTATGTGGAGAAACCAGAGACTGTCTGTGGTCCCCCAGAGGTCTAGATAGTAGCTCACATTAGTCCAGAGACCATACCAGATTATGTGGAGAAACCAGAGACTGTCTGTGGTCCCCCAGAGGTCTAGATAGTAGGTCACATTAGTCCAGAGACCAGACCAGACTATGTGGAGAAACCAGAGACTGTCTGTGGTCCCCCAGAGGTCTAGATAGTAGGTCACATTAGTCCAGAGACCAGACCAGACTATGTGGAGAAACCAGAGACTGTCTGTGGTCCCCAGAGGTCTACGATAGTAGGTCACATTAGTCCAGAGACCAGACCAGACTATGGGCCCTAGTTTCGTGGCGCAGCGCAGGGCGGCGCAGGGTGGCGGAGCCGGCGCAATGCAAGTTTCGACCCGCGCAGCCTTGCGCACCGTCAGTTTGGCAGTTTGGTGGATCGCCTGCGCCAAGATGGGTGTGGCGGCGCAGCAGGGGGAGGCGTCACAGATTCAGCTTGGCGTAGCGGAAGTTTCGTGGCAAAAAGCCTCGCCGAGACTGCGCTGAAAGCTCGCCAGCTCCTACCTGGACTACTTTCGGCGCAAGGCGTAAATAAAGTCCATTCATTCAATGCGAATCACAGCTGGCGGAGTGGAAGTTTGGCTGACGGTGCGCAGTGCGCACACGTCACCGAGACCTCACAGGCAGGTTTCCACAGTTCCAGGCACATTTAAATGCAATACATAATCACAACAAACACTATTTAATGCAACTAATTGAATCAACACGTGAATTTATATCTATATAGATTGTCCCGTCACATCTGACGTCAGATCAAAGGCGGATGGCACGAGTAACGGAAACTCAGCCTCTCGGACCAAAACATCTCCCTCTCGCTCTCCTGTTTTTTATAATATGGGCATTGTTATTAGGCTTGTTTCGAATCAAGCATGCGCATGCATTTGCCTCGCAAAACAAGGCATTCTGGGAAAAAAACATCACAAATGCTGGTGATAACTTCCCTTTGCGACATGTCACCTGACTTTAAAAACTTGCGGTATCTCCAGGGTACCTCCCTTCGCATGCTTTTCTCTGCTGATGGTCTGAAATAAGTGCAGACATAAGACACTCCCCTCAACGTTGCCCTAGTTGGTTAGAATTATCACGTGGTATTTCCCACGTGAGAAAATTCCTCAGCCTCCGTCAACAAGGGGAGTTCAAATGCCTCGGCTCGAGTTCGTCAGCGACGAAGAAAGCCAGCGCCACTGGGCAGGCCATATTCTTTGTGCAAAGTCCGTGAAGTTTCCCCTGGCGCGATAGTTTGTGTTATGTATACAATTATTAATAAAGTTTAAATTAAAAAAAAAAAAAAAAAGGTCCATGAAGTGCACCTGTGTCCGACTTGACGTGGTGAGAACTTGGCGTGTTTATGACGAGTTCCGGCGGATCCTCTCAAGTCTCGTGCATGCATCGGCGCAAATGCATGCGATCCGAAACGCGCCCACTATTATGATACGCGCGCACAGCGCGTGATGAGCGTGGTGGGAGCGGCGGCGCTGCTTCTGTCATCGGGTTGTCAAGTGACGGAACTTGCACTGAACCTCCCCTAACGCATTAAAGGAGAGGAGAGGAGCTCATTTGATTGGTGAAGATCTGAATCGGCTGTATTAATCCCAGTCCACGCCTCGTCTCCCACTCACGCCTTCTTCTCCTCCCTCTTTCCCACTTGCGCCGGTGGGCGAGACGGGAGGTGTGCCTGCGCGAGCCTGCGCGGTGCACGAAACTTGCAAAGTCCAGGCGGACACACCCCGTCGGCGCGGCGCAGGTGCGCTGAAAGCTGACTGCGCCTGGTCTACGAAACTAGGGCCCTATGTGGAAAAACCAGAGACTGTCTGTGATCCAAACAACAAGGTCTCTGCTGTATTTAGGTCTAGATGACCTTATTAGGAGTGTTGATGGAGCAGCTACAATGTTAGCGTAGCCTAGAACCCATCGACCAGACTCCATTCAGAAAACCAACGTTTTAAAAGTAGTTATCTTGTGGTCTTGCAGACAGACCTTCCAGTCTGTGTGTCTGTGTGAGCTGGCAGTTCTCACTAGAGTATAACATGCAGGCCAAGACTGAAAATAAGATTCACTGTTCAACTAAAATCTGTATAACCAAAAGCAATGGGTCTTTTGTGTTGGAGAGAAAGCATCAAATGGCTGTCAGAAGTGAATCAGCTGCAGCTATTTCAGGAACTGGAGTGGTTTTAAAAATAATAATTTTGGGGGTTCAACTGACCTGTGGCTTTTTATACTGGAGATATATACTGCAGAACAGAAAATAAAATCATTCACCACTGATAACGAGGTTCAGGGAATTTAGAGACAACAATGGTGGGAGGGGGATTCAGGGAGAAAAGAGAGAGAGACGAGGCAGACAAACAGACAGACAGACAAGAGAGGAAGGAAATGACAACTGAGGAAAAGGAATTTCAGTGTAACAACTTTTAAATCCAGTGAAATGCACTCAAATCAGCATATACATCCTCTAGCTCTCCATTTGTGTCCAACCAGTATAGACATACATTCAGATCATGTTATTATATATATATATATATATATATATATATATATATATATATATATATATATATACTGTATATACAGCATGGGCGAGCGGTCATAATAAGCTATAAATGCAGTGCATGCCCAAGCCCTTCAATAAAAATAATTGAAAATATTAATCTGGCAGTGTGTTCAATTATACAATACCTTAGTTTTACTGTTTTGGTCTTAAATCCGTGCCTAATCTGTCCCGTTTTGCTTGCGAAATGCTGGAAAGCTGACAGCTTGTTTCGCGCATGCGCACTGTGACACCGACTAGTACAGTTACTGCTAAAGGCTGTTTACTGTAGATGAGCATTTTGAATGGCAAAAAAGCTGTCAGTGAAGCAGCTTATCTGCCAACGCGCATGCGCAAAAATGACTTGTTGGAATTGTTCAGCGGGAAACTGTTAGTGGTTCATTCATTGTGTAGCCTGGTCAAAATGGCTGAAAATATTAATTATATTCAGGCTTTGCGTTCAGTGCCGTTTTCGCGGAGACCTTTTGAGGAAAAGAAAGCTATAATTTCAAGTGGACGGCCTACTCCTGAAGTAAATATCACAAAGACTGCAAAGAATTCCGTCCGTCACTTTCAAGCTAGCGCGTATGAGAAACATAAATGGCTAGCTAGCCGACCCCCCTCCCGTCAAACGATCCGGTCTGACAGCGACATATTGCCTGTTCATTCATGAAAACCATCTCGAAACACTCTCAGTCAAACAAGGTGGGGAATGAGAAATCTGCGGCGCTACTAGCCTAGTTCGTTTTAAAAACACACCGGCAGCAGCGCCTACTGATCTGAGACGTGTCAGTGAGTTACTGTAAATGCTGTGCGGAAAACCAGCTGTGGTCTGTGATTGAGGTGCAGACGGGTGAGTTTGGAGCTGACGAGAGGATCGCGCTGACGACCGTTTCGTTACATTTTTCTCATTGAAAAACTATACAACTGGCATTTAGATGATGTTCTCCATAAAAAAAATAAGTGAAATACTGTAATAACAATTCGGTTTTAGTAATCAACGGCTTATAGTGATCAAATGTACTCTGGACCAACGTGATCACTACAAGCTGTTTCCACTAACCATATTATATTTTTTATTAAAAAATATAATGCCCCCCCACGGGCGCGCATGGTATTGACACTTCAGCATGACCACAGTAATAGGTCACCGCTCGCCACTGATATACAGTATATATACACACACGTCAGGAGCATGCCCAGGCGTTGTATGGAGTGCGCATATATATATACACACATATACATATATATATGTATATGTATATATATAGTATTTATATACAGCTCTTGAAAAAATTAAGAGACAACGCCATTTTTATGTATGGCAGATATTAAATTCCATTGAATTCCAACACAGGTACACCTCATTCTAGGTAATGAGGTAGTGATTATGTGATCACCTGAACCAGATCTTATTTAACAAGGGAAAGTATAAAAACATCAAGGACATCAAGTGACCTACAAAAAGGATGGAACATGGCAGCTGGGGTGAAGTGCACAAGGAGGGCAGTTGGAAACAGGCTCCTAGAGGCCGGACTGAAGTCCTGCAAAGCCAGAAAAAAATGAGATGCAAAGACCATGAGGACTGGACCGTAGAGGACTGGACAGTAGAGGACTGGACCATAGAGGGCTGAACCATAGAAGACTGGACCGTAGAGGACTGGACAGTAGAGGACTGGACGGTAGTGGACTGGATGGTAGTGGACTGGACCGTAGAGGACTGGACCGTAGATGACTGGACCGTAGTGGACTGGACCGTAGATGACTGGTCCGTAGAGGACTGGACCATAGTGGACTGGACCGTAGAGGACTGGGCTAAGGTCATCTTCTCTGATGAAGTTTCAGCTTCAACACCTGGTGGTTTAATGTTTAGACTGAGACCTGGATAGTGTCTTACACAGTGTGTGTGTGTGTGTGTGTGTGTGTGTGTGTGTGTGTGTGTGTGTGCGTGTGCGTGTGTGTGTTATTTAGTGGAGGATGGTGATAATCTTGCTGTCCTCAGGAAGACTGGAATCAGGCAGGTTTGTCTGAAGTATGCTTGAATCAAGACCCGTATGAGGTCCTCCTGGAAGAAAAGCTGCTTCTCTCTGCTCTGGAAATGTTCCAAACACTCAGGATGGGTTCTTCCAGCAGGACAATGCTCCATGACAGGTCTATCAACGTGTGGATGGAGGACCACCAGATCAAGACCATGTCATGGCCAGCCCAATCTCCAGACCTGAACCCCACTGAAAACCTCTGGAATGTGATCCAGAGGAAGATGGAGGTCATAAGCCATCAAAGAAAGCCAGTCTGATTTCATGTTTGCACCAGGAGTGACATAGTGAGAGACTGGTGGAGAAATGCCAAGATGCATGAAAGCTGGGATTGCAAATCAGGGTTATTCCACCAAATATTGACTCTAGTATTGTGCTGTCTAAAAATAAGTATGAACTTGTTTTCTTTGCATTATTCGAGGTCTGAAAACACTGAACCTTTTGTGTTATTTTGACCGGTTGTCATTTTCTGAAAATGAATGATGTAAATGTCAATTTCTTTATTTTGTAGTTTATAGAATAAAGCAAAAATGTTAATTTTACTACGCATAGAGACAGACAGGTAACCAGACTATCACAGGGCTGTAGGGGTGTGAATCTTTGGCTTCACTTCGATTCGATTAACGATACAGTAGTTGGCGATTCGATTCAAGGACGATTTTTCTTTTTTGTAACGATTCGATTCGATTCGATTCTGTAAACCACGATTCGATTCAGTAACTTGTAACCAAAATTCTATATCCATTAAATAAACATGCAATAATGCGAGTGAGACTATTTGTATTCTTCTGAAAGGTGAAAAAATAACATATTTATTCTATAAAAAAGTAAACCTGCATAATATTTTATGCTGAATACAAAAATGTAATTAAAATATGCTCGGTTATTTTTAACATTTTCAGTAGACTACATGCTGGCAGGGGAGAGAGTGTCTTAAACGTATTAAAACATTAATCATAAGTAAGAATCACGATTAATCCGATTACAGTTTTTCTCAATTGTTTACACACAAATACTGGTACTTGAGACACAATGACCACAACATGTAACTCATGCACCAACACCCTGAACTAGCTCTGCTAAACTGCAAGCACAATTCCTGCTTTACACTCAAATTGCAGTTTTAAAACACACTTTTTTCAAAACACTACACACAATTCTCTGCATTTGGCACAATTTTCATGAAGAAAATCTCTTGTTTTCACAAGGAACACACTGCCATTCAAAATTCTAAAGTTAATTTCCCTACTATGCACACTGACTCATCACAAGGGAAAACACCTGCAACACAGTTTTACAATTTGCAATCAGAGCATTAGCATAAAAGTGCAACAGGTGAGCTCTTCTGTTTTGGAGCAATGGATACCAACATTGGCAACAGAGGCAGAGCCAGAGGAGCGAGAGTACGAGGAGGAGCCTAGCATGGATTTGCCATGCTAGGCGATATTTCCCCCGCTGCTCGGCCATCGCTTGAATTGCCTGTGATGTGGATGAGGTGCTGTGGCCAGACCGAAACAGAAGGGAGGATGCGGGATAGTTTGTTTTGTTTTTTTCTTTGTAACTGTAAACAGTAAATTCTTCTGGTTTTGTATGTAGACCACTGTATATGCAACTTTGTGTTGGTTGGGATGAACACTGTGTACATTACAGTATTCTTGTGGGAAAAATAAAATATATAAAAACAATATTCTAAAATATTTTACAACACATTTATGTATGTACTGTCTGTAGTGAGTGTAACACTAAACAAAAAAAGGCCAAAGTCATTATGGTAAATGGAGAAGAAGTGTTCATCGTGTTTTACATTGATCACATAAGTGTTCAACTGGTTCTTACAGTTTTTCTCAATTGTTTACACACAAATACTGGTACTTGAGACACAATGACCACAACATGTAACTCATGTACCAACCCCCTGAACTAGCTCTGCTAAACTGCAAGCACAATTCCTGCTTTACACTCAAATTGCAGTTTTAAAACACACTTTTTTCAAAACACTACACACAATTCTCTGCATTTGGCACAATTTTCATGAAGAAAATCTCTTGTTTTCACAAGGAATACACTGCCATTCAAAATTCTAAAGTTAATTTCCCTATTATGCACACTGACTCATCACATGGGCAAACACCTGCAACACAGGGCCCTAGTTTCGTGGCGCAGCGCAGGGCGGCGCAGGGTGGCGGAGCCGGTGCAATGCAAGTTTCGACCCGCGCAGCCTTGCGCACCGTCAGTTTGGCGGTTTGGTGGATCGCCTGCGACAAGATGGGTGTGGCGGCGCAGCAGGGGGAGGCGTCACAGATTCAGCTTGGCGTAGCGGAAGTTTCGTGGCAAAAAGCCTCGCCGAGACTGCGCTGAAAGCTCGCCAGCTCCAACCTGGTCTACTCTCGGCGCAAGGCGTAAATAAAGTCCATTCATTCAATGCGAATCACAGCTGGCAGAGTGGAAGTTTGGCTGACTGCGCGCAGTGCGCACACGTCACCGAGACCTCACAGGCAGGTTTCCACAGTTCCAGGCACATTTAAATGCAATAAACAATCACAACAAATACTATTTAATGCAACTAATTGAATCAACACGTGAATTTATATCTATATAGATTGTCCCGTCACATCTGACGTCAGATCAAAGGCGGATGGCACGCGTAACGGAAACTCAGCCTCTCGGACCAAAACATCTCCCTCTCTCTCTCCTGGTTTTTATAATATCGGCATTGTTATTATTATGATACGCGCGCACAGCGCGTGATGAGCGCGGTGGGAGCGGCGGCACTGCTTCTGTCATCGGGTTGTCAAGTGACGGAACTTGCACTGAACCTCCCCTAACGCATTAAAGGTGAGGAGAGGAGCTCATTTGATTGGTGAAGATCTGAATCGGCTGTATTAATCCCAGTCCACGCCTCGTCTCCTCCTCGTCTCCCACTCACGCCTTCTTCTCCTCCCTCTTTCCCACTTGCTTGGCCATCGCTTGCATTGCCTGTGATATGTATGAGGTGCTGTGGCCAGACCGAAACAGAAGAGAGGATGCGGGATAGTTGTTGTTTGTTTTTTTTGTTGTAACTGTATACAGTAAATTCTTCTGGTTTTGTATGTAGACCACTGGCAACTATGTGTTGGTTGGGATGAAAACTGTATACATTACAGTATTCTTGTGGGAAAAATAAAATATATAAAAACAATATTCTAAAATATTTTACAACACATTTATGTATGTACTGTCTGTAGTGAGTGTAACACTGAACAAAAAAAGGCCTAAGTCATTATGGTAAATGGAGAAGAAGTGTTCATCGTGTTTTACATTGAGCACATCAGTGTTCAACTGGTTCTTATAAATGTCTATTCATATGATGGTTTGTGTGTCATTTGAAAACAAAATACCATTTTGAGAAGAAATAACATTGTTTTGAATGTAAAGTTTCATTTTGCAGGAGAATTGAGGGGTTTTGCCCATTGTGTGTGTGTTTTTTGATTTGTGTGTAGAGTTCTGAGAGTATGAGGCATGCATTCAGAAAATGTGTGTAAACAATCGAGAAAAACTGTATAAATGTCTATTCATATGATGGTTTGTGTGTGTCATTTGACAATAAAATACCGTTTTGATAAGAAATAACATTGTTTTGAATGTAAAGTTTCATTTTGCAGGAGAATTGAGGGGTTTTGCCCATTGTGTGTGTGTTTTTTGATTTGTGTGTAGAGTTCTGAGAGTATGAGGCATGCATTCAGAAAATGTGTGTAAACAATCGAGAAAAACTGTATAAATGTCTATATATGATGGTTTGTGTGTGTCATTTGACAACAAAATACCATTTTGATAAGAAATAACATTGTTTTGAATGTAAAGTTTCATTTTGCAGGAGAATTGAGGGGTTTTGCCCATTGTGTGTGTTTTTTTTATTTGTGTGTAGAGTTCTGAGAGGATGAGGCATGCTTTCAGAAAATGTGTGTAAACGATCGAGAAAAACTGTAAATGCATTTATATCGATTATTGGTGAAGCCAAAACGATTCATTCTATTTATTTATTGTAGCAGATCGATTTAGTATAATCTATAGGACTGACAATCGATTCATCGAATGAATCATTACACCTCAACAGGGCTGACATGTAGAGACAGACAGGTAACCAGACTATCACAGGGCCGACACATTAGCCCCTTTTAGACTTTCTTTTCGTTGTGGGAGTATTCCACCGTTATTCAGCCCTCAGTCTAAACGCTTGCCAAGGCGGAAAGGCGTTTAGACTGAGAGGGAGGGCTAGTATTCCATGTATATTTTTGTACTTTATGTTTACGTAGGCTTACTGTATACAAGTGCTAAATGCTCAAGATTTCTGTTTTTGGTACTTTTATTTTTTATTATGTACAAGTGCTAAATAAACAGGTTTTTTGTTTTGCAACATGCATTTAACCTACAGTAAACAATGAACATTTATTTCTACCTCTTCATGTGCGTCTGAGCATTGTGTTTTCTATTTTTCTATGTAGTGTTTAGTGACTGCTCTGTAGTGTTTTTAATTTTGATTGACTCGGGGCACGATTTGACAACATAGTTCAGTTTTGAGCACCGATTGAACTGTTTTGAGGTGAGAGTTCAGTTTTGGGCACAGATTAAACTGTTTTGAGTTGAAAGTTTGGTTTTGCAAGAAGAGTCTGAGGTTTTGTGAATGTAGCTTGAAAATTGGGTTTTGTGTTCACAGTTTAGAGAAAAGGAGAGCAGCTTTCGAGAAATGTGTCTTAGCAATCGAGAAAAACTGTAAACATTCCAGTAAATTGAAAAACCCAGTTGTAACATCATGTTTTGCATTGCAAATGCTAAAATTGCATGAGAATATGAAGGAATATGCAACTGTAAAAGTACAATGAATTATTGTTTTTGTTAAGAGAAATGAAACATGAGCATTTGTTTTTGAACAGATAAGAATAAATGTCCCTTGTGATGAGGCTCATCTACAGCAGCATGAAAAAGAGTAAATTCCTAATTTTATAAGGTTTTGGAGTCACATTTCTTCACTTATTGTTGCAAAAAAATGTGACATTAAAAGCTTGATAATACCTTTGAGACTTTGTATGTAGACTGTGTATCATGAAGGTATGAAAGAAGCAGACTCACCCAGAGCAGCAGCAGGGAGGTGAACCACAGGCAGCAAAGATAACTGTGAGCTTTACATTTCAGCATTTTAATCCTCCTTCAGATCCTCCGACAGAACAAACTCCACCATAATCCTCAGGCTGCAGTAGAAGACGTGTGTTAAGGTTCACTCCTTATGGCAAAAGATATTCCTTTGTTCTGGATTTGAGGAAAACAGCTGCAAAAAACAAGTTCAAATGTGTCTTCAAATAGCTATTTGCCAATTTTCATTTTGTCCGTCGTCTCTGTCTCATATCCATCCTCAATTCAGACCTCACTCCCAGTCTTTCCTTTCTTTTCTCTGGACTCTGCCCGTCTCACCCTCAGCTGTCTGTCTCTCTTCCTGTCTGTCTGTCTCTCAGTCAGACTCTATAGTGTTGAGGTTGGGAGTCACTAACGGACTTCCTCAATCAAGCCAACAGCTCTGTGACTAAACAAAGGCCTGGGCCCACAATGGCAGCAGGTAGATGGTAGAAATGGAGATGTGTGTTTGACTCGTTCCCACTCGTTTAAAGTTCGCGCTCTTTCTTTTAATGACAGCGTCCTCTTCTTATCCTCAGTTTCTAAGGTGTACATTAAGTTTTGGCTCCACATTAAATCCTTCTTTTGCTTTGCTTTCTGATTTGCAATTGTGGTTCTAAAGAAGCTTTTAAAAGTATATTGTTTTTATTATCATTGAACCAAATGACTAGGTGAAGAAAACAGTTATGAGAAAGGCTTTTATTAACATCATTAAGCAGGTTAAAAACTGTTACATTTCAAACACTAAACATATTTATGATGCTATTATTAACTCTTATTAACAGAGTTTCTAACAACAAGGACCTTAATATAAAAGTTACCTCAAGGGGTGATAAAAATGTTTTGTGGTGCTCAATCTTAAATCAGTGAGATCATAATTACAGTACGTTGTCACAAAATGTATCTGATTTATTCATTGATAAATCTGATAAACAGAGTTTAGACTTGACCCACACAAGATTTGACTTAACTCTTCTCTTATGCAACAGATTAAAAGTCAAAGTGCTTTTGTTTCAGATGGTCGGAGCTCCTGTTAAGCCATCCACACCTCTTTCCTTCTTTCTGGCGCCCCTTCTCTCTCTCCTGAAGTTCAAGCTCTGAATTAACTTCACTTCCATTAATCATCAATAAACAAAACACCCACAACAGTCAACGTGACCAGTTAATCAGCCTGTGCACCAATTGGGATCCCAGTTGAGGATCAAAGCTCTACATGTCATGCAGCTCTACTGTCATACCCCTATGGTACTTTACAAGTACTGTCATATGGTACTTAATAATTACTGTCATATTCTTATGGTACTTTACAAGGTATAGTAACATACCAATTAATGTAACAAAAACAAATGTTCGCCTTGCATTAGTTTGACAACCGTATAATTTGTGTTTATTCATGGAATAATTTATGTTTATTTGCATCACTCGCACTAGATGCACCAGAGAGGAGGTGGTGCTTACCTCCATGTAGACACCGACTAGATTTCATGAATCATGGCTGCTGAATAGATTGAGACAGGATGGATGCTAAAATAACTCCATAATGATGGTGATCAGTAAAAAGTGTGAAGTCATGCTTTGTTAGGTCTGTCTGCAAGATGACAACCTAACTACTTTTAAAATGCTTGTTTTCTGAATGGAGTCTGGATTGATCTGGCTCTAAATGCCGCCATTTGGCTGGCGAAGGACCACCTCGCCATCCAGCACCGAGGCCAAGCAGCAGAGGGGCGTCCACTGGCGGTCACCCATCCGACACCGGTGCCCTGCAGGAAATTGTTGCCGCTACTACCACAGCACACATTGTTTCCTCCAGCCCAGATCCCCGCAGCTGCAGGCGCTGAGCCCGGCCCAGGGGGGTTCCTCAGACACTGGGGCAGGAGTGTTGGTGGTGCGTGCAGCCCGGACACTTTTGGCTGGAGTGCCCACTCATAGAGGTCAGCCAGGTGATCCAGGTTGCAGGATTGCCAACACATAATGGCCCGATTCTATTGGCAGAATTGCAGTGCTGGTGTGTGTCTTGCCCTGAATGCCAGTTGGTTAACCAACCGGCCATCCCCAGGGCGCCTTTGCAGCCATTACCACTGATAGAGGTCTTGTTTGAACGGATTGGCTTGGACCTCATGGGGCCATTTTACCAGAGCGCATGGAGATATCGTTTTGTGTTAGTGTTGGTGGATTACGCATTGCGGTGCCACTGCGCACCATCTCCGCATAGAGTGTTGCTCAGGTGCTGTTTCAGGTCATCTCCTGTGTCAGGATACTGAAAGAGATTTGCCTGTACAATAGAGGAACTAAGCTGTCTTTGTGATCACACGGCGAGTGAGTGAAGTCGATTATGAGGTTGTGCTCTCGGACACAGATATACTACGTCAACCTCCTAAGAGCATGGAGAGAGGCAACGCCTGTCTCTCTGGTAAGTACGGTGATGGAGAGCGATGTGTTGGGGCCTGAGGTGTCAAAACCCACCAATCCCGCCTCACTCATTTTTGATGACCATCTCTCACCGTCCCAGAGAGCAGATATGACCGCTTTGCAACAGCGTTTTGCTGATGTGTTCTCCCCCCTCCTCGGACGCAAAACATTCATACTTTATGTTTATGTATGTGTATGCATGCATGTATGGATGTATGGATTTATGTGTGTGTGTGTGTGTGGGGGGGACGACTATGTATGTATGTATGCATGCATGTGTGTGTGTGTGTGTGTATGCATGAATGTAATATGTACATGTATGTATCTACATTATGGTAGTTAAACTCTAGGTCCAGATTAAGGGAAAGGTAGGCTATTATGTGACGTGTTATTTAATATATTTATGGATGGATGGATGGATGAATGGTTTACTGGAGGGATGAATGGATAGGATGCTATTGCTTATGTACAGGTGGATGGATGGTTGATTGGAGAGATGGATGAATGGATAGGATGTTTTTCTTAAACATGTTCTTTTTGTAAGTTATTTTAAAGGCCCCTCTAGGGACGGGCATTGGAAATTAGCTAAGGCTATAAATGCTATGATGCTTTCTCTTGGATTGTTGCACAATCCACATGACTTGTATCTGTCCCTATCAAATAAACCATATAAAAAATGTAAAAAAATACACATCAAACCTCACCTGGACGTGACGGTGGTTACCTGAACATAAGAGAAATGTGGTTCAGGAAGAATTAGAATCTATAATAGAATTGGGTGTAAGAGAAGAATCCAGCAGTGCCTGGAGTAGCCCCATAGTTCTTGTTCCAAAGAAGGATGGGTCTATTGAATTGTGTGGATTATTGCAAGGTGAATGATGTGTCATGATTTGATGCCTACCCAATGCCCCGGATCGATGAACTCCAGGATCGGTTAGGCATGGCTAGTTTTTTTTACGACACTCGATTTAACCAAGGGCTACTGGCAGATTCCCTTGTCTCTAGAGTCCAAGGGCCCTAGTTTCGTAGACCAGGCGCAGTCAGCTCTCAGCGCACCTGCGCCACGCCGACGGGGTGTGTCCGCCTGGACTTGGCAAGTTTCGTGCACCGTGCAGGCTCGCGCAGGCACACCTCCCGTCACTCCCACCCGCGCAAGTGGGAAAGAGGGAGGAGAAGAAGGCGTGAGTGGGAGACGAGGAGGAGATGAGGAGGAGACGAGGCGTGGACTGGGATTAATACAGCCGATTCAGATCTTCACCAATCAAATGAGCTGCTCTCCTCTCCTTTAATGCGTTAGGGGAGGTTCAGTGCAAGTTCCGTCACTTGACAACCCGATGACAGAAGCAGCGCCGCCGCTCCCACCATGCGCATCACGCGCTGTGCGCGCGTATCATAATAATAATGCCGATATTATAAAAAACAGGAGAGAGAGAGGGAGATGTTTTGGTCCGAGAGGCTGAGTTTCCGTTACGCGTGCCATCCGCCTTTGATCTGACGGGAATTGTCCCGTCAGATCAAAGGCGGATGGCACGTGAATCAACACGTGAATTTATATCTATATAGATTGCTATATAGATATAAATTCACGTGTTGATTCAATTAGTTGCATTAAATAGTGTTTGTTGTGATTATTTATTGCATTTAAATGTGCCTGGAACTGTGGAAACCTGCCTGTGAGGTCTCGGTGACGTGTGCGCACTGCGCGCCGTCAGCCAAACTTCCACTCCGCCAACTGTGATTCGCCTTGAATGAATGGACTTTATTTACGCCTTACGCCTTGCGTAGAGAGTAGACCAGGTCGGAGCTGGCGAGCTTTCAGCGCAGTCTCGGCGAGGCTTTTTGCCACGAAACTTCCGCTACGCCAAGCTGAATCTGTGACGCCTCCCCCTGCTGCGCCGCCACACCCATCTTGGCGCAGGCGATCCACCAAACTGCCAAACTTACTGTGCGCAAGGCTGCGCTGGTCGAAACTTGCATTGCGCCGGCTCCGCCACCCTGCGCCGCCCTGCGCTGCGCCACGAAACTATGGCCCCTAGAGTCAATGTTTGTACCAATTCCTGACACTTCCAGTGGTTCGGTGCCCCAGCCATATGTCAACGCCTCATGGACTGGGTGCAGCGACCTGATGCTGAATATTCTGCCTATTTGGATGATGTCGTCATTATCCACGCGACAGCTGGGCGGAGCATGTGCAGCGGGTGGCCGCGGTGCTCGAGTCACTGAGGCAGGTGGGGCTCACGGCCAACCCGGAGTGTGCGGTTGGACGGAGGGAGGTACGGTATCTGGGGTATCACTTGGGCAGTAGTTGTTGCCATAGGTAGATAAGACCGTGGCAAATGCAGCCTGCCCAGGGCCCAAGACCAAAAAGGAGGTGAGGCAGTTTCTGGGAGTGGCCGGGTATTGTCACCGGTTCAGTGCAAACTTTGCGGACCTGACCAGTCCCCTGACTGATCTCACCTGGAAAGGTGCCTCAGATCCGGTCCAGTGGACAGAGCAGTGCCAGCGGCCGTTTGAGAGGGTGAAACAAACCCTCTGTGGGGAGCCGCTCCGACACACACCAAATTTCTCTCTGCTTTATGTGCTCCAGAGTATGCGGGGAAATGCAACATAACGGAAGCCGGGAGCAGTGGCCATATACGTGCGCTACTATCGTAGACTTCTTGGGATCCGCAGACAGTCTCTGGTTTCTCCACATAGTCTGGTCTGGTCTCTGGACTAATGTCAGCTTCTATCAGTATCACATACATTTCTCGCTCAAGTTTAAATATTTCTACAACGGTCAACCAGGTGAATTCATGGATGGTTTGTAAAACAAAACACAAATTATAATCCAGTTTGAGCCAGTCAGAAAACATGAGTCAGAGCTGCATTGTTTTTATGTCCAGTGTTTATGCGCAGATAACAGGTAACAATATATATGTTTATGTAGATAGAGTTACAGCACTGCTCAGTGGCCAATGTTTCAGACCATTACAACATTCAGGTTGATGAGTAATACAGTTTTAAAACCACGTATCGCACGTACACTAACGAGCATCAGGTGTACTCTAAGCTTGAATGTCCACACAGCAGGAGTTTAAAGGGACACTGACATTATTATTATTATTTAAAAAGTTTGAAATAAAGTTCTATTAGTTTGAGCATAACATACTCGTGTAAATTCAGATTCTGACTACCCATCACCCCTCATTTCCAGATCAGGATCTTTTGTTGCATTTATCGATGCATGTATTGAAAACAGAAAAAAATTGTAAATCTCAATGAAAATAATATCTACTTATTTTTCATCAGAATCAGCAGATTATCTTGGTTTCTCACAAACTTTAGCTTTAGCTAATTAGCAACAGAAAATGTTTAGTATTAATCAACATTCAGTTAAAAAAATCTTTGATCTTCTGGACTGGACAAGCAATTTAACATATGCTGAAACTGGTCCTTTCACTAACTAGTTTAAAAAATGTTAATGTTTTATGTGATCTTAAGTTGGTAATTCCATTAACTATTGTTAGATAAAATGTTTTAATTATTTAAAATTTCAACATACATTAGCTAAATAATTATCTTATTAGCTAGTGTTAACGAAATACAAAATCTTTGACTTCAGCTAATGTTTTACAAGCTGGTGATTTCTAACCCTTCTTCTGTTATGATAGTGGTATCCCTGTAACAGTGTTTATTCTGTCCCCCAGGCCAAATGTGACATTTTATTTTATATTTTATAAAAAACACTTTTACAATTTTAAAGGTAGGTGATTCTATTCAAAAACACTTTATATGTTATATGCCTTGAAATCCTTCTAACATACCAATAGCAATGAATCCATGAAAAGCTCTCACATAAAAAAATAAAATAAAAAAAATGTTGTGGCAGGACTTAACAATAAACAATAAAAAAAAGTTGGACCGGATAAAATAATTGGACGGTCTGCCTGTCTGTCAATATTTACTTTCTGATTGCATGCACTTTGCTGATCTTGAGCACCTGTTTGGCGTTCTGGGGGTTTTTATGTCCAGTGTTTATGAATGAAGGGGCGGGACACTTTCAGTTCGGTGATGCGTTCAAAGTCAAAGTCTTTGTGGTTTTTCCAAGTTACCTACTCTGCCTTTAAGTGCAGTAGCATCATTAACTGTGACAGAAAGGTGACAAACATTTCTAGTACTTCCGTTTATTGCAATTAAATCTTTGTTTGATTTTGGCGCAACCACTGTAGTGAACCAGGTGAAATGTGTCTTGGTATTCAGAGTGAATACAGTTCTATGAAATCCACCGAGCACCTCTGGGTGATGTTATGAACACCTGGTGTATCTGGGACTTCCACATGTACAAAGCAGTAATAGTGGTGATTTCAGATGGGGGAAACATTGTCGGTGTCTACACAGATTGAAGCCCCGCCTTCTCCCCGGCATGTCCAGCTTACATATAAAATTAGGGGACAGCATATTGTTCTGATTGTTCCCAAACCCCAATAATCAGAGAAATGGTCCCAACGGACACAAAACCAGTGATCCTGACACCTAACATACACACTGTCCCTGCAACAAACAGAAGCACATAGCTAACTAGTATGTATTATTTTTAACTCAAAGGACATTTACGTTTTTTTTGCATATGATGGTGTGACCCACCATTACCCCTGTGATTGGCTAGTGCTCATTGTCTTCGGTGGTTAGGTTTAGGTGTGAGGAGAGAGATGGTGAGTGTGAGATTATCAGGTCGCGCTCTGCAAGTCAAAGTCAGCAAGACACAGAACCCCAAATGACAGCAGCCCACTGCTCCTAAATGCTTAAAATGGGTTAAATTGAGAAAGAAATTGCTCTAAAAAGAACAATGGCTGTTTGTTGTCTGGATAGGCGGTCCAATGGGTCATTTTTCTACAGGACTTTTGTCATAATGGGGACAATAATAATAGGTACGATGGCACCAAAAATGATAGGTAATATGTGACCTGTAAAGTAACACCATAACCATAAATTTCAATTCCCACATTGGTCACCATGAGCAAAATGGCTGAAATGCTATGAATTTAAATGAAAGTGTTTTGTTTCGGTCTCACATTTAAAATGTCCAGCGTCCCTTTAAACTCCATCAACAGTCAACAACAATTAAGTACAGGACATGAGCAAACATCTACTGTACATACACAATACAACGTGAGAGGCAGTGTGTTGCCCCGCTGCTACAGAGGGGACGGTAAGTGAACTCACCATCACTTCAGCTCAAACAGGGAAATCACCATCACACTCTGAACTGCCACAGTGAAAACTGGGTTGTTGATAGTACTGTGGAGGAATGTTGGACATGTAGTCAAAGAGGGACTTTTTCAAGGCCTCTTGATTGTATCACAAGAAAAGGAATACTTTAAAAATGATTTGCTACATAGAAAAAGGAGAGTTTTCAAAGTTTCCCATAATAATTGTCTGTCAACAGTCCTGAAGATCCTGAAGGACCCGAAGGTCCTGACAGTCCCAACAGTTTCAGTTTCAGCAGGATGATCTCCTCTTTTGCTTCCATGGATTGGAACTGTAATGTTAGTTGAATAGCACTTATACGTAGTGTACAATTTTATCCCATCACACAGAGAGCAGATAGATGTACAATGTTCAGCTTCTTTGTTACTGGCATTACTGTAGAAACCACAGACCTCTAAAGCAAGTCAACAGCCCAGGAACTGACAAAACCAACTCAGTATTTTTATTTTTGTTTCACTTTTTATTCTAAAAGATGTCATTCTATTGGATGGCTCCTGTTGAGTTGACGATTTAGAGATGATGATGTCTGAATAACGAGCTTTCATGCGAGTTCATAAATGTCCAACAGCTGCTAAAACACATCAAAAACATGTAAAAACAGTATAAAAATAAAGGTAATATTAATTTGATACACCAAAAATAATGTATTCACTAAGATAAGAATTTACAACAGCACATCCATGAGATGACTGCACCATTGTGATGTAATTATTACATTTTTTTGGTATAATGCAACATATCACACCATGGGGATACAAGCAACAAGGTTAACTTTACACTCAATAGTGTAGAAGAGACAAAATAGCATAACATTTCTTAGGACTAATTGTTTCTCAATTAGACCAAGTTCTGAAAATGTATCTTTGAATAAAATGTCAACATATTTTAGCAGGCTTAATTTCAATGAATGGATTTAGGCTATAAATTGTGAAGAAGTGATTGGTCACTTTTGAGCTAGCCATTGTATGTATCTATTATATCTATCTATCTTTTTTAGTCCATAAAAAGATAACTTTAAGAAAAGCTAACACAATAATTTTGTTCACATTCAAAAGATGCAACTCCATACTCCAGATGTACTTGTTAAATGATATCAAAATAACTGCAATAACAAACAAATTATTCTTTTGTGAGCATGGTTTAGCAGTTGAATACTAGATTTAATTATTATTATTTGAAATATTTCATTAGCATAGCAGGCTAATGATAACATGAGCTTTTAGGTCCACATCCATTTTTTGTATCCCTATATTTGAAGCATATGGATTAACAATGAACGACGAAACTAACTTGAGTGAGCTTCTAACGAGATTGCTGTACTACAAAGACTAGTGTAGCAGGAGCTTATTTGTTATTACACTGGTTTGTTAGCTTTAAGCTTACATCTCTGGCTTATTTAGCCCCGTTTGTGACTTCAGCTCTCCTGATCCCGTCTCCTAAAATAATACATCCCCATACAACTAAACTGTAATCTTAATCACGTTTGAGGAAAACATATTACCTTGGGGATTACTGTTGCAGTTTTAAACAATGTTCCAAATTGAAAATAAATTGAAAAATGACATGGTCATGTTTAACAAAATATCATGGTTTGGGTTAACAGCCAGGGATGTCAACGAAAATAAGTCAACGAGGACTTTTGGTTTCATGAGGGATACGAATAGCAGTCTCCTGGGTGAATGTCCGGTTTGTGTGACCCATCCGTCCACCCCAATATTTGCATTACCTCACAAACAAAACCAAAAAAAAGAAAAATGTGTTTTCCTCGAAATGTAATTGACAATGCAGTATCGTAGTTTGGAGATGTCGGGCCCTAGTTTCGTGGCGCAGCGCAGGGCGGCGCAGGGTGGCGGAGCCGGCGCAATGCAAGTTTCGACCAGCGCAGCCTTGCGCACCGTCAGTTTGGCAGTTTGGTGGATCGCCTGCGCCAAGATGGGTGTGGCGGCGCAGCAGGGGGAGGCGTCACAGATTCAGCTTGGCGTAGCGGAAGTTTCGTGGCAAAAAGCCTCGCCGAGACTGCGCTGAAAGCTCGCCAGCTCCAACCTGGTCTACTTTCGGTGCAAGGTGCAAGGCGTAAATAAAGTCCATTCATTCAATGCGAATCACAGCTGGCGGAGTGGAAGTTTGGCTGACTGCGCGCAGTGCGCACACGTCACCGAGACCTCACAGGCAGGTTTCCACAGTTCCAGGCACATTTAAATGCAATAAATAATCACAACAAACACTATTTAATGCAACTAATAGAATCAACATGTGAATTTATATCTATATAGATTGTCCCTTCACATCTGACGTCAGATCAAAGGCGGATGGCATGCGTAACGGAAACTCAGCCTCTCGGACCAAAACATCTCCCTCTCTCTCTCCTGTTTTTTATAATATCGGCATTGTTATTATTATGATACGCGCGCACAGCGCGTGATGCGCGTGGTGGGAGCAGCGGCGCTGCTTCTGTCATCGGGATGTCAAGTGACGGAACTTGCACTGAACCTCCCCTAACGCATTAAAGGAGAGGAGAGGAGCTCATTTGATTGGTGAAGATCTGAATCGGCTGTATTAATCCCAGTCCACGCCTCGTCTCCTCCTCGTCTCCCGCTCACGCCTTCTTCTCCTCCCTCTTTCCCACTTGCGCCGGTGGGCGAGACGGGAGGCGTGCCTGCGCGAGCCTGCGCAGTGCACGAAACTTGCAAAGTCCAGGCGGACACACCCCGTCGGCGCGGCGCAGGTGCGCTGAAAGCTGACTGCGCCTGGTCTACGAAACTAGGGCCCGTCATCTTTAGGAGACCAGGCTGGCTCTCCATAGGTTACAGAGCCAGAATGAAAGATTGTAAAGGTGCACTAATTTCTTGAGTCAAAATGCGTGGTTAGATCAGAGCCGGACCCAATAGTCAGAGCTTCATTCTCAATGTTGACATTTCAATGCTGCACAGCTTCTTTTTTTTTGTTTTGCACGTTTATTTATTCTTATTTATATTATATACAAGATCAGGTTAAACTAATGTGATTCATTTCATATTATATGCAGCATTAGATTCTGGATGGTTTGGTGTGATGCAAATATTCATCATTAAAAGTTTTTTGTCAAATTAAATATTCTGGTTCAATTCATATTTATATAACCTTAACCTTTATATAACCGTATTGAAATTGAGGATTTTGTTTGAGCATTTTATTTATTCAACATCATAAAAACATTATGAATAGATATAGCTTTGAATGTAATATATATATATATATATATATATATATATATATATATATATATATATATATATATATGTATGAGAATGCCTTCGGAGATATGTCACGCTCCTGAATATGAGGTCACAATTACAAAGGTTGAGTCAGTGAATCACACCGCAACATACGGAGTGCAGATGTCACAAAAGCAGCCTGGAAGGGTTGGTTCAACAGTGGTTTAGTAGCTTAACCAAAGGTGCAACTAGCTAACAGTCATTGTCCAATAGCCTTAATAACAAGAAAACCACAATATAAAATAATTTTAAAATCCTGTGAGACAGAGAAACACAACAGTGTTATTGAAGAATGTACCATCGATTTCAGTCAAACTATGTCTGTCACCAAGAAAAGAGGTAATAAGGAGAGTCTGGTTAGTTGAAAACATGATCAGAGAGTTGGTTGAAGAAGGTCTTTCAAGCTCCTCTGAAGAACCACTCACCAACAACACATGAAGAAGAAACACCACAAAGAAGAATGGATAGATTCCAATTTCAGATACTACCTGTCCTCCTTCCTTCAGCAAGTTCCCCCGACAGCAGTCCTCATTGGTTGTCCATCAAAATCAAAGACTGCCTCTCGATTCCCTTATTTCGGAGTTCAAACATGCTCCTTGTATGCCAGCTTCGCTATCTTAGCACACTTCCAGGTTCAAGTCAACGCCTCCTGTGATGTGGTGTGCCCTCATTGGCCGGTTTCTGCAGATAGGCGAGCCTCATACAGACTCAAGGCGTGATGGACGAACTCATACTGCTCACCGGTCTGGATCATACCACCTCTGCACAGACGGACAGACAAATTATTATTAGTTGTTGTGATAATCAGTCGGTAAACAGTACGGTGCAGCTAGAACTTTTTTCTATGGGCTTTTCCCAGCAATCAAACTCCAAAATGTTACAATTCATTTTTACTATTCTGAACTTATCCATGAACAGCAAAAACATGTTTCCTTACCGTTTCTATTCTGCCAACAATAAACAAATAGCTGCAATGTTTATCAACAGCTGAAGGTCAGAGATAGAATTTGGAATAAAGCTTGATTTTACTTCAGTGGGGAAAGTTCACATTAAGTTAAAAGAGATGTTGTCTACATCCTGAGGTGTAGCTCATGGTGCATGGGCCCAGGTAAAATAATATGAAACTTTAAATATAAAACAACCTTCAATATATTATATCATATTGGTTAGGGGTGTGAATCTTTGGCTTCAACAGCGATTTGATTCGATTAACGATACAGTAGTTGGCGATTCGATTCTGTAAACCACTATTCGATTCAGTAACTTGTAACCAAAATTCTATATCCATGAAATAAACATGCAATAATGTGAGTGAGACAATCTGTATTCTTCTGAAAGGTGAAAAATAACATATTTATTCTAGAAAAAAGTAGTCCTGCATAATATTATATGCTGAATACAAAAATGTAATTAAACATTGCTCAGTTATGTTTAACATTATTAAGTAGACTACATGCTGGCAGGGGAGAGTGTGGGCCCTAGTTTCGTAGACCAGGCGCAGTCAGCTTTCAGCGCACCTGCGCCGCGCCGACGGGGTGTGTCCGCCTGGACTTTGCAAGTTTCGTGCACCGCGCAGGCCGTCGCAGGCTCGCGCAGGCACACCTCCCGACTCGCCCACCGGCGCAAGTGGGAAAGAGGGAGGAGAAGAAGGCGTGAGTGGGAGACGAGGAGGAGACGAGGCGTGGACTGGGATAAACACAGCCGATTCAGATCTTCACCAATCAAATGAGCTCCTCTCCTCTCCTTTAATGCGTTAGGGGAGGTTCAGTGCAAGTTCCGTCACTTGACAACCTGATGACATGAGCAGCGCCGCCGCTGTGCGCGCGTATCATAATAATAACAATGCCGATATTATAAAAAACAGGAGAGAGAGAGGGAGATGTTTTGGTCCGAGAGGCTGAGTTTCCGTTACGCGTGCCATCCGCCTTTGATCTGACGTCAGATGTGACGGGACAATCTATATAGATATAAATTCACGTGTTGATTCAATTAGTTGCATTAAATAGTGTTTGTTGTGATTATTTATTGCATGTAAATGTGCCTGGAACTGTGGAAACCTGCCTGTGAGGTCTCGGTGACGTGTGCGCACTGCGCGCCGTCAACCAAACTTCCGATCCGCCAGCTGTGATTCGCATTGAATGAATGGACTTTATTTACGCCTTACGCCTTGCGCCGAAAGTAGACCAGGTTGGAGCTGGCGAGCTTTCAGCGCAGTCTCGGCGAGGCTTTTTGCCACGAAACTTCCGCTACGCCAAGCTGAATCTGTGACGCCTCCCCCTGCTGCGCCGCCACACCCATCTTGGCGCAGGCGATCCACCAAACTGCCAAACTGACGGTGCGCAAGGCTGCGCGGGTCGAAACTTGCACTGCGCCGGCTGCGCCACCCTCCGCCGGTCTACGAAACTAGGGCCCTGTGTCTTAAACGTATTAAAACATTAATCATAAGTGAATCACGATTCATCCCATTAAATGCATTTATATCGATTATTGGTGAAGCCAAAACGATTCATTCTATTTATTTATTTTAGCAGCTCGATTTAGTAGAATTTATAGGACTGACAATCGATTCATTGATTAATCGAATGAATCGTTACACCTCTAATATTAGTCAATGAGGCATTACAATTACCAAGCACTGGCACAGTTTATGTGAATGTTAAGGAAATGTTTGTGTTTTGGAATATCAATTCAACATCCTTGCAACTCCAGTTACTGTGTGTGTTACCTGTCGGCTCGGAGCCGGCAGGTGATGCTCAGAATATCCACTGTTCCCTCCAGCTGCAGCTGTCGACAGCCGATTGTTGTGGCGATGAAGCAGCCTGTCCTGCCAATCCCAGCGCTGCAAACAAGGAGGATGGGTAAATTATGTTATTTGAGTCATTTTCAGCAGCAGTAGTAAAGTTTCCCATTTCTATCTCTCTCCATACCTGCAGTGGACGATGACTGGTCCCATGACGGCGGCTGTCTGTCTGTCCCTCTCGGCGTCAGCCATCAGTTGCAGCAGCGGCATCGTAGACTCAGGGGTTTTGTGGTCGGGCCATGATGTGTACCAGTAATGCTGCAGCACGCGGGTTTGATTCCCACACTGAAGAACAGATACAATTACTATAAACGTGGAGACTTTACATTTCTCTGCTTCACAACACAGAAATGTGAGTAATATAAATGTGAGTGAACCTTGAGTGTGAGGCGGCGAGTGGTGTAGTGTTCACACTCTCTGATGCTATTGACCAACACTTCAACTTTCCCATAGATTCCCCTCTTTTCCGGCCAATACAGAACACACTTCTGCAGAGACAAACACAGACATGTTGGGAGTCAATGCATCATACTGCCTGTTTAAGGTCATACAGCAGCTCAGTGGGATTTAAGTCAGGACTTTCACTATGCCACTCCAAAGCCCAACTGGGCTTGAGCTTCAGGTCACATACTGATGGTTCCATCAATAATCACAATTTGTCCAGGTCCTGAAGCAGCAAAACAACCCTAGACCATCACACTAAAACCACCATGTTTGGTCTACACATTATGTTTGACTGGTGGTATGATGTTCTTATTGTGGAATTATGTGTTATATTCTCACCAGATGTAACAGGACCCATGTCTTCCAAATAACAAAAAGGTAGAACACCTTTGTTTTTTTAAAGATTATTTTTTGGCCAGAGCACCGTTCAAGCCTTTATATTACTTATGACAGTGTGGAAACGGGGAGAGAGGGAGGCGAATACATCCTAGGAGGCGAACCTGGGACCACCGCATGAAAGACGGTAAGCCTCTGCACATGGGGCCGCTGCCCTAACCACTGCGCCACCGGCCGCCCCAAATAGTTCTACCTTTGACATAGGATCTAATGCCGAAGGTCTTGGGGGTCATCAAGATGTTTTTTGGTAAATGTGAGACGAGCCTTTGTGTTCTTTATGGACAGCAGGGGTTTTCGTCTCACAGCTCTCCCATGGGTGCCATGTTTGCCCAGTGTCCTTCTCACTGTGAAATCATGAACACTGACCTTGACTAAGCAAGTGAGGCCTGCAGTCCTGAATTGTTATTTTGTGCTCCTTTGGGACCTCCTGGATGAGTGGAGTTTTGGTGGTTGATCTGTCCTGGGAAGGTTCACCACTGTTCTCTATTTGTTAAAGATCCCTCCAGGCATGTTTTAAGTATATAAAAAATAATCTGCAATGCCTAATATTTTGTTTAACATTGTTTCCCCAAATAAAAAGTAAAAAAAAACCTCTGAAATTGGGCTCTAAAGACATCCACTGCTCTATCCTCATGGAGGAATTCTGAGACACTGAATATTCATGATATGCAAATACCACATGCCGTGCGCCCCGCCCACCACAGCTGCTTGCACTCATGCTTGCTCTTCTATAAGAGAGAGAGAGAGAGAGAGAGAGACACACACACACACAGACCGAGAGAGTGTGTATGCTAGTAGACAGTAGTAGTGCAGATATACCGTTGAAATACACATATTTGTTTATCTACTCTTCACATTTATTAAATGTATTTTCTCTTCCTGTTTCCCAGTGCGAGTTTAGATACACAAATCTGATCGCATTTGTCAATCGCGGTAATTTATTTTGAAAATTGCTTTAATTTTGAAAATTGACCGGATTGTCTCGTGTTTCTTTGTGTGATTTCCTGCCAGAATTGACGCGTTCGCTCGCGGCACGCGCAAAAATAGAGCAGACACGGAAACGATCGCTTCACGGCGGGTCCCGCGCCTATTCGCAGCGCTTGTGAACGCTGGTGTGAACTACACTATGGCTTAACAAGGGCACCGAAAGGAAGCGGGTTCTGCTCTGCGCCTATTCGCGGCGCTTCCGCGGCCGGTGAACCCGGCGTGACACAGATGCGCCCTCCCGTGGATGTTTGCGCGACTGCGTGTGCACTGGAAGGTTCCAGTCCCCCGCCCACATCTGCCTATTCGTCAGTGATTGGTTGGGTGTACTAGAGACGTACATAATCTCGCTTGCCAGGATTCGTTTGAATTTCAAATTTCACAGAGGTGCACAGAAATCTCCTCCTTCAGGAGAGGAATGTGAAAACACCTGTCTAGTGACAAAATCTGCTCAGATACAGTCACTATAGTCAGTGTCAGACATTTTAGAGGACAGAAAAATAAACACATTTTTGAGTGGAGGGGGACTTTAAAAATGGCTCTCACTGTGGTTCACTGTAGTGCCAGATCCTTAGAAATGGCTTTCCAGACTGAAAGATTTCAACTTGAATTTCTTTAGATTGTAGCATGATGTGCTTTTTGAGATATTTTGCCTGCTTTGCTTTGCCAGAAAGGTTCTATTTAAGTGTTTTCTTGGTTGAAAAGGACTGACAGTGATCAGGCCTGGCCATGGCTAGTGAAATTTAACTCAGATTTCCCCAAAAATTAGGTTATCACAGTTCATTCATGATTTGACAGGGATTTTTGGATTTTTTCCCTTAATCAATGAAATCAGCACTTAAAAACTGCATTTTTTATTTATGTTGGTTGTCTGTGTCTTATATTAAAATGTGTTTGATGAAATTTGAGTGAGACAAATATGCAAAAAAATAAGAAATGAGGATGGGGCAAATACATTTTCACAGCACTGTATGTATGTCGCATGGCACTGGTTCTGGTTCAACAAAACTGCAGGAGAGGGGCTGGACGATGGCCTTTTCCAGAGTTGCCCAGGGTGAGAGGCGCTGGGCTGGTGTGGGGATACTCACTCGCCAAGATGTTGGGAGTTTTCCTCGGAGAATGAGAGGGTAGCCCCAATATTCCTGCAAGATGCTGAGAGGAAGTCTCTGACTGTTGCATGTACCAAACAGCAGCTTGGGGAAATCCATAGTTCTGCTAGGGGACTTCATGTGGGCAACGATGGAGTAACGATGGAGTAACCTGGAGGGGGTGATTGGGAGGAATGGCCTGCCTGATCTGGACCTGAGTGGTGAATTGTTGCTGAACTTCTGTGCTAGTAATGGATTTGCCATTACAAACACCATGTTGGAGCATGGGGAGGTTCATAAGTGTAGTACCAGAACACCCTAAGCCAAAGATCGATGATTGACTTTGCGCCGTATGTTTTCGCCACTGGGGGAGCAACAACCCTTGGTTACAGGAGGAACGATGCAGATTCCGCCCGGGCCGTGGAACAGTGGACCAGCTTTTTACCCTTGCAGGTCTGTTGGAGGAAGCATGGAGTTTTCTAATACCATATACATGTGTTTTGTGGACATTGAGAAGGCACACAACCGTGTCCCTCCGGGCATCCTGTGGGAAAATGGGGTATGGTTTGGTTATACAACGAGCCATCTGGTCATGGTATTAACAAAGTGACAGCTGTGTCCATATTCTTAGCACGTTCCCAGTAGGCTTTGGCCTCTGCCAGGGTTGTTCCTTGTCACCAACCCTGTGTCCCTGCTTTTTGAAGATGATGTGTTCTGTTGGCTCCTTCAGAACATGACGTGCAGCGCACACTGCACTCAAGGATAAGGGACTGTGGGTGCAGTCGAATAGTCTATTTTACTTAGGAATGTTCCTAACTGAAGAAGTGAACAAGTGGCCGCCATGATAAGAGCCATTCGGATTCTCTAAATGCAAAGGAAAGGAGCTCCAATGCTTCCTTTCAGAGCTCCTTTAGCATAGGATGCAACAGACTTTCCTATACGAAAGGAAAGGAGATTAGGCGACCCACAATTCTTTGCGAGAGCAACATTTAAAGTGCCGCACACCCCGGCCGTTCATGAAAACAAACGATATGTGCATTTGCATATTTAACAATAACTTTCATGCAGACATAGAGTAATTGGAATTGTGTTGATACATGTGTTTGGACAGTGATAATAATTGAATGGTATTTTTTATTTATTTCAATCATGTTACAAACTTGACAAAAACGAAACTAAAACCACAAATTAAATGTAAATACAGCAAATGTCAAACAGGAAGGAGGAGCCGCTGAACTGAAGCCGGTCAGTGAACAAGCTGTTTATAAAACCAACATGTGGAGAAGTGGACAACGTGTTTTTTGTAGTCCATTATCAACAAGCCCTCCAACTCATACGACCAAATAGGTCGTGTGTCACGTCCTCAAATATACGACCTCTGGGAGCGTATTGCGGAGATTCTTCCGCAACGATAGTAGTGGTTAAGGTTAGGGTTAGGTCGACGTGTGGAGGGGGTCTCTGCCGATGATTGACGAGGGGCAATCGTCCGCGCACGCGCGGGGGGGGGGGGGGGGGGGGCGGGGGTAGGTTTAGGTCGACGTGTGGGGGGGGTCTCTGCCGATGATTGACGGGGGGCGATCGCATCGATTGATGAGTGAGGGGAAAAATGGATCATGACATAGACAGGCGGTTTGGTGCGGTGGCAGCCGTGATGTTGTACCGGATAGTTGTGGTAAAGAGGGAGCAGAGTCGGAAGGCAAAGCTCTCGATTTACCAGTCCATCTACATTCCAACCCTCACTTATGGTATGAGCTGAAATGAGCTTCCTCAGGTTGGCTGGGCTCGGCCTTAGAGATCGGGTGAGGAGCTTAGACATCCAGAGAGAGCCAGGAGTAGAGCCGCTGCTCCTTTACATTGAAAGCAGCCAGTTGAGGTGGTTCGGGCATATCATCAGGATGTCTACTGAACACCTCCTGTTAAAGGTGTTCCAGGCACACTCAACAGGCAAGCGGCTCCAGGGTAGACCCAGAAAATGCTAGAGGAATTATTTATAGCTATCAAGACTGGGAATGCCTCGGGGTCCCCCAGAAGGAGCTGGAAAGCGTTGCTCAAGAAAGGTACCTCTGGAATGCCCTTTTAAGCCTGTTTCCCCCACATCCCGGCCTTGGATAAGCGGAGGATGATGGATGGATAAACTATCCCTTTAACAGCAAAAAATGTTGACTTACTGTTTCTATTCAGAGTTCTACTTTACAACAATAAATACATAGCGGCACTGTATCAACAGCTGAAGGTCGAAATTGAATTAGACCTCAGCATCAACATCCACCTCTCCTCTGCTTGCTTTTTTTAAGTGATCAAACTTTATTTAAACACTCATGAGATTACCTCGTTCTTCTCCTTCAGTTTTGTAATCATGACGATAACGGGCGACTCCTCCTGCCAGGCCATCTGCCAGAAGTCGTTTACCGTGTTCACCATGGGACCCTGTGTGGCAATGAATGACTTCTCCTTGCCTAGGTAACCCTGAGACACAAGCCAATCACACAACAGCGTCAGCAGGGTAGCAACAGCAAAGTTGAAATTAATTCTGGAAGACACCTTAATGTGAAAAATTAATTCAGACTGTCAGTGGGACAGTTAAAATACATGTTATGTTTAATCATCACAGCAGGTACTTGAATTAATTTTATTTTCTAGATGTGAATACATGAGGTGATTAACCCTGTAGTTACAGATTTTAAAAAACAACATCAACATCAAAAGAAACTGTTATTCATTTCATTTTGGAGTGATGTAATTTTCCCAATGTTTGGCACAAAATGTATTAGCACACCAAGGTTGTGCTAATGAATTGAATTAAGTGACTACTGTCTGCAGACTAGCCTTGGGTGGCATTAGGTTATTTCAGGATATTTAGAAATCCTGACGGTAAGAATTTCTATACCGTCATAAATGCAGACGCTGCAGAAAATGAATTTTTATATGAACCTTTAGGTTCATATAAATATTGCTTACAATTTTTAAGTGGCCCACCTGCAAATGACCCAAAAGCATTACAAATATTTTTGTTTGACTCGTAACTCAGATGACACATCAGGGGTCCGTTTCACAAAGCAGAGGGGTATTCCACCAAACTCGCTAATTAAAGCGGCGCTTACCTGGTTAAGCCTGGTTAGAACTAACGCCAACTTCCACTTGCGGCTAAACCCGTTCCATTAACGCATTTCAGCCGCGCCTTGTTGAGGCTTATTCAAGCCAGGCTAACGTTGTCTTGTGTTACGCACGTTCACGGGATATGAAGCCAGACCAGAACCGTGAATGTCGAATCATCGAGAAAATGGCAGAAAAGACCAGAGCAAAAATTATTGATGGAACTGTACGAGGAGTACAAACCCATCATAACCAATAAAGGGAATACTGTAGTGATAAATAAAAATCGTGAGGCTGCTTGGGCAAGAATTGCCGAGCGATTTAATACGGAAGTACCGTTAAGAGTAACATGTTCTAATATAACACTGACTACATTTTCTCTATTGTGAGGATAGTGTAGAGGTAACGTGCCGGCTGTACATGCGGCCGCCCACGGTTCAATTCCCGTCCATAGTCGTCTCTTTTTCTTTCTTTGGCCGGAACTCTCTCTCTCTCTCTCTCTCTCTCTCTCTCTCTCTCTTTTTTTTTTTACAGTCTAGTAAATGCATCTACATTGACCAACTCATTTATCGCAACAATTTAATGAATACATTCAATGAACCTATTAATGAACTCACCTGAAAGGAATTTATGTGGCTGAAAATTGCATGCAGCAATGCCTTTGTCATTGGGATCTATAACATGCTATTATATCTATCATGTTTTTGCAAGTTATATTTGGGTTCTGGGAAAATTGTATGACATATTTATCATAGTTAAAGTAAAATGTTGGTCTAATTCTCTGATCTAAAGACAATTATGCAATCAAAAAAAAAATATTTGTAAGACGTCCTGGCCGGGATGTGAACACGGACTGCCTGCACCTGGGGGCAGGTGCATCACCGCTCACCCAACTGGGAGACTCGAAAACAAGAAATAGATATGTATTTAGATAGTCGGTGTTCAGGAAATAAACGATTTATTCATATTTTTTAATTGCAAGCATGTATTCTTAGACACTTGATGCAAATATAGTTTGTACTTCATATATGTAATTTTTGGTCTTTAACGTGATGAAATCACGAGGACTAGACTTGGCGGAACCTTCTGCTGGTACAGTTGTTTCCGACAGACGGACTTCTCTGAAACCCCCGCTAAAGTAAGCCTGATGTTTAGCCTGCCCCGGAGCAGGCTAGTTTGGTCGGATAAATTCCCATGGTTACTTAGCGGAGAGTCCCTCAAGTCACGTTGATGGAACGCAACTCTCGCTAAAGGTAGCGAGGATTATCGAAATTAGCCCGGCTTTGCGCTTAGCGAGTTTGATGGAATACCCCTCAGGTTTAGTGAAAACCTTGAGTTAGTTAACCCTGAGATGAGGGAAACTCTGGTTTTTCGGTTTCACAAAGCCAGTTCAACATAAATCTGAGTCAGTTACCCGGGTGACATACTCCGTGAACCTAACCTGCTCGCTAGCAGGTTTGCTTCAACAAACCCTGAGTTTCTCCCTACATGTCTCCGCCTTTTTCCGGAATCTGAACCAACTCTGAAAAAAATGTGCCGTCCTTTCATCGTCAACCTAATCGATATGGAAATAAAAGTGATTCTAGCAGCTTTGCGTTGGGAGACAATTTTGATTACCTTTCCTTCCAATCACATTAGATATTATCTAAACAATATTCTCCGACATTTTCAACATTTCATATCACGGACATAATCCGCAACCAGATTCTTTGCGGAGGTAGTGTTTTTGCGAACGGGAGATTTATGAAATGTTTAAGTACATTTCTGTGTTGAAATATCTGCTTATATTTACTGTTTAATATGTGAAATATGATTAAAATCATATGCCTTAGTCAACGTATTTGCGCAATATTCTTATGCTTAATTTTCAACTGACGCCACTTTCTTTCTGTGCCTGGGGGGATTACACCCAATGAAAATGATAATTCATTCAGTGTGCTACTTTGTGAACTACGGGAGTTGAACCCCTGTCGCCTGCGCCGTGGGCGGTGTTGCTAACCATTACGCTACAGTGTCGCTGTACAAGTCTGAAAATAAAGACTTATTACCTTTAGATCAATAGACTGTTTCATTCAGTTATACACATTAGATCGGGGAGTAATTGTCTGCCACGCCAACTATCGCTACTTTGCTGCAGTTACGTTGCTCCGCTTTCTCAGGATGAGCTCGTTTTCTACATAAACACTCAGTAATATCTAATGACGCTCTCCCCGTTGCCATGGTGAATGGTAGTATCGGAGCTCCATTGATGATGGCTTTATAGAGTCGGCAGGCACGCGCGTAACTCAGAGTTTACATACTCAGAGTTGACTGAACTAATTCAAAACCGCTGTTCTGAAACTGAAAACTCAGAGTTGCCCATCTCAGAGTTGGTCAACTCAGAGTTCAGGGTTAGGTTCAGAGTTTGTTGAACCTGCTTTGTGAAACGGGCCCCAGGAGTGTACCTATGTTCCCCGGATCCTATGCTCCCCGCTTTGTATGAGACTGGGGAACACCATCAGTGACGAATTCCACGACAAATAGGCCTATGTAGGCCTACAGGCAACAAAGGACCCTTTTTGGGAAAAACGGGGAACATGGGGATGACCCAGATACATCTAATCTGAATTGAAAGGTTTTCAATCGTAGTTTGTCTACTTTCGGACTTGAAAGTTCTTTAATTTGCTCTGAGAGCGGCACTACAGTGAGGGTGGATGCCAGAGAACTCTTAGAAAGTAAGTAAGTAAGTTAAATGTATTTATAAAGCACATTTAGAAACAGTTCACCCTGACCAAAGTGTCGTACATTGTGCATTAATTAAGTAAAACATGAAAAGATGTTAAATTAAAAAGAGACACATAAACACAAACATCCACATGCTACAGTTAAGATGCAGCAGTGATGAGAAACATAGATGTGCAGAGGTAGGACAACTAAGGAGGAGAAAAAGCCAGGGTGGAAAGATGGGTTTTGAGCCTTGATTTAAATGCAGCAATAGAGGGGGCATCTGTGTGGTGGCAGTTGGTTCCACAAGTGCGGAGCAGCTACTGCAAAGACCCTGTCACCTTTCTGCTTTAGTCTGGAGCCGGGTGCTGATGACACATCACAAACAACTGTATAAAAAGCCCTTCTCAAGACTGAAGAATTGGTCAGACTCTTAAGGAGTCTGCCCCTATCTGGCCAGATTGTTTGCTCTGAAGCTGTATGTCGGTGATGCGGTCTGCTTGGACACCCTGTTTGCGAGGGCTTTAACTTATTAGACTTTGTCTGTTTACAGTCTGTCTGTAGCGACTGCTAGCCTGTTTTGGACTCTTTATAGAATAAATTACTAAAAGTTCTGTTAGGAGTTGTATTTTTATTTCTCATTAGGTAATCATAAACCGATTCCCACCACAAACTTGGCGACGAGGATGGGATTGGACGTGTAATCTGGACTCCGTCGGATGGACACAAGGCCGTATTCCTCCCCAAGGGGTGAGAAGCTGCCCTCCAGCGGAGCCCCAATTGCCGATCCACGGAGAACGCGGTGAGAAATTTTTAATTGTCTAAAGCATACAGAGTCAGAGCAAAAAGATTGTTGAAGAAGAATTCCTCACAACTATTGAGAGTTGTTGACAGACGTGTCATAGTTAAACCTGTAATTATTGGTTAGTATACGCCGGTGAATCCTGACATCAGTGATGTTAAAAACCTGGATTACCTGCAATTTCCTAAACTGCAACTCCTAAAACGGAAGTTATTGTACTTGGGCCTAAACTCCTCCGAAGCTCGCTGTCTGAAGATATAGCTACTATTGATTGCCATCGCCTCATGAGAAAAACTCGTCCATGCATTTGTTACCTCAAGGCTGGACTATTGTAATTCCTTATCAGGCTGTTCTAATTAATCTGGATAATTAGATGATTAGATTAGAATGATACTAATTAGATTAGAATGATACTAATTAGATTGATGATACTAATTAGATTAGAATGATACTAATCATTCTGGACCAGCTCTCCAGCTGGTCCAGAATGCTGCAGCGCGTGTTCTGAACTAAAACTAGAAGAAGGGATCACATTTCTCCTGTATTAGCTTCTCTGCACTGGCTCCCAGTAATATCCAGAATATAATTTAAAATCCTTCTCCTCACTTATAAGGCTCTTAATGGTCAGGCACCATCATATCTTAAAGAGCTCAATAAACCCAACTGTCCTTCTAGAGCACTACACTCTCAGAATAAAGAGTTACTTATAGTTCATAAAGTCTCCAAAATTAGAACAGGGGCCAGAGCTTTCAGCCATCAAGCTCCTCTGCTCTGGAACCGTCTTCCGGTTCTGGTTCGGGAGGCAGACACTGTTCCCGCATTTAAGAATAGGCTTAAAACTTCTCTCTTTGACACCGCTTATAGTTAGGGCTGGCTCAGGTTTGCCTTCAGCCAGCTGTAACACTTGGCCCTTGGTGATGCGTATTCTAGTCCCGCTCAATGTATTAACTGTCCTGAGATGACTTCTGTTGTGATATGACACTATACATAAAATTGAATTGAATATATTACCACTACTGTTAATACTACTACTGTTAATGTTACTACTGTTAATAATACTAGTACTGTTAATATTACAAATACTGTTAATATTACTACTGTAAATATTACTACTAGTATTAATATGACTAATACTGTGAATATTATTACTACTGTTAATATTACTACTGTTAATACTACTACTGCGGTTAATATTACTAATGTTAATACTACTACTACTGTAAATAGTACTCCTACTACTACTAATACAACTAACAACACCAAATGCAGATTGAATCCATGATTTCTGCCTAAATGCCTATTAAGGTAGTTTTTCTCGCCACTGTCGCTGCTGGGACTTTGAAATTGTATTGACCCATAAAATCATGTGTATTCTAATCCTGCTCAATGTGTTAAGTGTGCTATGATAACTTTTGTTGTGATATGACAGTATAAATAAAATAAAATTTAAATAAATTGAACATATATTTTACTATTTTATTTTAGGTCTGGGGGCATAAGGGCCGAGAGTTCGGCGGTGTTTTTGTGTCTATTTACCGGAGGGATTCCCCGCAACGCATCCGAGGGTTTACGGGTATATGGACGGAGCAGAGGTCCGGCTTCGCGGTGCGTAATTGTGGCTACGCGCGGCCGTGAGCTGCCCGGTGTTTGAGTGAGCTCCAAGGGCTTTTCAGACAGCCTTGGGGGCACAAGTGCCGAGAGTTCGGCGGTGTTGAGCCGCATGTTTACCGGCTGGATTGCGAGCGGCGGGTCTTAGAGTTTTAAGTCCGATGGAGAGTCCACATGTGTGGATTCGCGTGGCCGTGGGCTGCCCGGTGTTTGAGTGAGGACCAAGGGCTTTTCGTCCAGCTCTGAGGGCACGAGGCCTGAATATTCGGCGGTGTTCATGTGTCTATTTACCGGAGGGAATCCCCGCAACGCGTCCGAGGGTTTACGGTTCTCTGGACGGACCAGGCCTATTTACGGGCAGTATTTCGGGCTGCGCGTCTTAGAGTTTTGAGTCCGACGGAGCAAAGTAAATTTCCGCTGCTGCTGAGAAACTAGTTCCTCAAAAAATGGATGATTCATGCGATGCAAGGTTAGTTTTGTTTCAAATATTATTCTATCAACACACATATGTACATCGACAGTCTAGTGTTTTAATGGATTTGCCTCGGGTGCACTGTGGAGTGGGCAAGACTGTTTTTAATGCTTGTCTAGCTAAGAACCATTGGCTCGCGCTAGCTATAGCATAAGCGAACTCGGCAATTAGAAGAACTGAATGAAATTTCTTGAAAACGTCTCCAGACGTCTCGAACACACCGGCTCACTTGGAAAATAGGTCTTATGTCCAAAATTCTGAACTATCCCTTTAATATTACTAGTTTTAAGGTGGCAACTCTGCTCCATATTTCCTATTTCTTTCTGTCATCTCCATGTGATGAATGTTTGAATGGGTTGACATGAATAGGAGGATGAAGAATTTGTTCTGTCATGTGGTCTGATAGTTGAAATAGTTTCATAGGTGCTTCCTGACAGGAATAACGTCTATTGTATCTGAGAGCCACTTCTGCAGGAGTAAACTTTCACTGCATGTGTGTGTGTGTGTGTGTGTGTGTGTGTGTGTGTGTGTGTGTGTGTGTGTGTCAGTGTGTGTGTGTGTGTCAGTATGTGTGATGTTTGTTTGCAGTTTTAAAAATGATTAACAAATAAAACACCACAGCACATTCACTCAGATGTAGAAGTACAAGTGTGAAGTACAATACTTGTACTTTACTTGAGTATTTTCTGTTCATTATACTTATTATAATTAATTATACTTCACAACATCTCAGGGAAATATTGTACTTTTTAACAAAGTTACTGAACATATTTAAGCAGTACTGTAAAGGTGAATAGGGTAAACAAATTAACTAATATCAAGCTGAAACTTCTCCAGTTGATTACTCACATTGGGACAATTTTTGTCATACAAGTTTTAGGTTTTAATAGGCATTATTAAATATTAACTGCAAATATTTGCATACTTTTCCAGGACAGATATCTGATCATTGAATCATAATTCTTGGTTGATGTTGGTAATAATATCACCACTGAATAGATGTATTGAGCAAATCAACGATTGGATGGAGCAGAATTCCCTCCAATTAAAAAAAGACAAAACTGAAATAATTGTTTTTGGAGCCAAGGAAGAACGGTCAAAAGTTAGCACCCAGCTTCAAGCGGTAATGCTAAAAACCACAAACAAAGCCAGAAACTTCGGTGTAGTCATGGACTCAGACCTGAACTTCAACAGCCACATTAAATCAGTTAAGAAGCCAGCCTACTATTACCTTTGGAAAATTAAAATGTCCATGCTTTTATCTGCAGCAGGCTCGACTACTGTAACAGTGTCTTTACAGGTCTAGAGCTCTAAAAACTTGATCAGACAGCTGCAGTTTATTCAGAACACTGCTGCTCGAGTCCTCACTAAGACCAAAATACTGGATCATATTACTCTGGTCCTCAGATCTTTATACTGGGTTCCTGTCTGTCAAAGAATTGATTTAAAAATACTACTGCTGGTTTACAAAGCACTGCATAGTTTAGGACCAAAATTCATTTCTGATCTTCTTCTGAGCTACGAACCATCCAGACCTCTCAGACGGTCTGGGACAGTTCTGATCTGTCTCGCTAGAGTCAGAACCAAACACGGAGAGGCAGCCTTCAGTTTTTACTCACCACATATCTGGAACCAACTTCCAGAAAGCTGCAGGTTTGCTGCAAATCTTAGCTCTTTTAAATCAAGACTTTTCTGTTTGCCGCTGCCTTTCAGTAAAAAAGACTATCTATGAACTTCTTATGCTGCACTGTAATTTCTATTCCTTGATATTCTTGTTTTTATTTTTAATTTATTTGCTTGTTTTATTTGTTTTATAATTAATTTTTATATCTGTTTCTTTCCAATACTTTTAATGTGTTATTTAAAGCACTTTGAATTGCCTTGTTGTTGAAAGGTGCTATACAAATAAAATGGCTTTGCCTTGCCTATTGTTACCTACTACCAACACCAAATGCAGATGGAACCCAAGAGCCTGGTCTGCTCCACATTTCTTTTTTTTTTATTAAAAAAAAAAAGAGTTAAATGGCCATTTCTAGTGAACAGGTGGAGGAACAGGTGGATTATCTGGTCTCCACACTACAAGGTGACCTGATCCATCACTGAGAGCTTTGTGTTTTGTGTTTCGGTTTGTTAGTGAGATCTTTCTACCCACCCTTATGTAGTTGGCATTGATGTAGGAGCTCAGCAGGTCGTAGCAGCTCTTTGAATTCAGGATCACTCTGGAATGAGGGTCTAGGACAGACGGCAAGGAGAGGAGGTGAGGACACAAGGGGGGGAGACGAGAGTAAGAAAGGAGGCAATGAGATCAGGAAAAAGAAGAGTATTTATCTTTTGTAGCATTTTACTCGATAGTTTGCCTCTTGACCCTCTTTTAGACTCAGTCCAGACCTGGTTTTGGCCCTCTTTTAGACTCAGTCCTGACTTAGTTTTGACCCTCTTTTAGACTCAGTCCGGACCTGGTTTCGACCCTCTATTGAGACTTAATCCTGACTCAGTTTTGACCCTCTTTTAGACCAAGCCCTGACCTGGTTTTGACTCTATTTTAGACTTGGTCCTGACTTAGTTTTGACCCTCTTTTAGACTCAGTCCTGACCTGGTCGGAAAGAAGGAAGGAGCCAAGTGGAGTTGGGAGGCATCTGCACCACCACATCCCATGATTTCTACAGTTTATGCCACAAACCCCCACCCTGGTCACTATATTGTTAGCCCCGCCCCCTCTCCAAAACATGAGTGGACAAACTAAAAACCAACTTTGAGGTTAAAAGCTTCGCCGGCTGTTTGGAAACAAACTGTACACTAAGGGAAATGTATTGTTGATGTGTGTGTGTGTGTGTGTGTGTGTGTGTGTGTGTGTGTTCAGGTGGGAGGGAGGCACAATAATAGCTTGTCCTTGGGGTTGTCGGCCTTTGACCTTGAGCCACTCCCACATAATAAAACTATTTCCTGGTTCAAAAGGAAATCAGACATAAGGACTGTTTAGGGACGGTTATTGTTTCCTAGCAACACTGAGATTATTTCATATCACACACACACACACACACACACACACACACACACACACACACACACACACACACACACACACACACACACAGAAAGAGTACTCACTGGGCAGTATGGTCTTGTATCTGTTCTTGGTCCCGTGGTTTGGAATATCGAGTTCCTTGGGATCAATAAAATTCATGGGAATTTCCTGAGATAGAATATTCAATGTTAGAACCATGTTAAAGAAATAATGCAGCAGCTGCACTGATACTAGAACCAACAAGTACTGTGAATGAGTAGAAATGAACACAAAACCCCTCATTTTTTTTCAACTTATTTTGTGGGATTTAAACATGTTGTAACTCTTTTTTCCAGGTAATACAATATGACAACATGAAACTCCGAACAAATACAATAGATTCGTTCAAATAAAATATAAAAAAACATGACATACTGAGCATGATTCAAACATGATAGTTTATATTCTACAGACATATTGTAGACAGTACTCAAAAGGTTTGTGTTTTAATTACATTTATCTTTTCACATTAATAATATCAGGCATAAATGTAAGTAAATAAAAGAAACAAATAAAACCCAATACTAAATAAAATAAAAATAAAATAAGGGAAAATGATCAAATAAAAAAGTAAAATAAGAGCTGTAATGATGGAGTTAAACACACATTAATCACAGAAAAAAATGTCAGTCCTTCAGGACATCATTCATCTGAGGCTGCCAGATTCAATTCAATTCAAATTCTATTTTTTTCAAGTGTCATATCAAAACAAAAGTTATCTCGGGACACTTTAAGAGCAGGGGCCTGTACTACGAAGCAGGATTTGGGCTTAGCGAGGTAACTTAAGCGTTAAGCCTGGGTTTTCCGTCCTATGACGCTGGTTCACTTCTTACCGGGGTAGATCGCCATGGTAACTTATGCTGTGGAGCTAACCTGCTCCGGAGCAGGTTATGTTCCTGATAAGAGATCAACGTGGAGAAAAACGCCGCCTACTGACCAATCAGCTCTCTTGGTGTGCGGATAAAAAAAAAGAAGCTTGGTGGATCGTGATAGGGACGATGTTTTTTATGAGAGATACAGATTCTCATAGGAGGGAATGACTTTTCTGTGTCAGCGTACAGCCTAGTTACCACTTTGAATTATGTTTATGTTATATTTATTTTATTTGCTCCCAAGTCCGTTTTACACCACCGGGATTGCAGCTGATGAAGTATGAGGCTGATATTGTCCAAGACCACGTTATAAGAATACATCTAAGTTAAAAAGTTATATTTTTTGGCCTTTTATTTTGGAAGGACATCATAAGAGTTAAAGGGATGAGAGAAAGCAATGACATGATTTAAAAGACAGATGCGGGGCAGATTCAAACCCAGGACCGCTGCAGAGAGCCTCGGTACATGGGGCAGGAACTCCCACTGAGCTATCAGCGCAGTTATTGTGCCCATTCAATCAGTCAGATGTACTAGTGTCCTTATGATGGGGCAGTCATTATACTACTACTAATACTATTGATACGACTCACGCATTCACACAGTCGGCGAGTTTTTGCCAGCTGTCCTTCCTGCATGCTGCAGATGAAACTGTTGCTTTTTGCCTGTATTATATGTTTAACTTCTTCGTATTTCTGTAAGATTATGGTTCGCTCCTCGTACGTGAAATATGCCGCTGCGCTGCCGTAGACTGATCCATGTTTGCGATTGGTCAAATGCTGCAAATGCCACCTCTTTCATGTGCACGTGCTCATAGCTCGACAGGGAAACCCTGGGTTGACTTAAGGCGGTGCTTACCTGGTTAAGCCTGGTTAGAACTAACGCCAACTTCCACTTGCGACTAAACGCATTTCAGCCGCGCCTTGTTAAGGCTAATTCAAGCCAGGTTAACGTTATCGTGTGTTACGCCGTTCACAGTATATAAATCCAGCCCAGAACTGTGAATGTCGAATCATCCAGAAAATGGCCGAAAAGCTGAGTTTTTTCACCCGCAGAGCAAAAATTATTGATGGAACTGTACGAGGAGTACAAACCCATCATAACCAAAAAAGGGAATACTGTAGTGATAAGTAAAAATCGCGAGGCTGCTTGGGCAAGAATTGCCGAACGATTAAATGCGTAAGTACCGTCAAAAGTAACATGTTCTAATATAATACTGACAAAGATGTCCTGAATGTGAGGATAGTGTAGAGGTAACGTGCCGGCTTTGCATGCGGCTGGCCAGGGTTCAATTCTGGACTATGGAAGTTTGTGAAATGTCTTTCTTTAGCCAGAACTGAGTTTTAGTGTGAAGTGTTTTTCTCTTTCTCTCTCTCTCTCTCTCTCTCTCTCTCTCTCTCTCTCTTTTTAGATAGGCCTAGTAAATGCATCTACATTGACCAACACATTTATCTCAACAATTCAATGAACACATTCAATGAACCTATTAAATGTTTTTGCAAGTTATATTTGGGTTCTGCCAGTATTGCCGCTTGGTGGGCTGCCGCTTGGTGGGCTGCCACTAGAGGATGATTGACAGGCGCTCTCCTTCATACAACCACTTCATGGCTGCACCTGATTGGACGAACGCCTTCACAGCTGTCCTGTCTGCTCCCGAATTTCAAATCCCAACATGGCGGCTAGTTTGGAAACTTTCCCTTAGTTTACAAAAATAGTTCACCGAAATGTGTTTCTGAAGTTTCTGGGGGGGGGAAGAGGGGCACATTGTGTTGTGTCTAGGTTCCCCAGTGTCACGATACCAATATTTTGGTACCGGTACTAACATGTATTTCAAATACTTTTCGATACTTTTTCAAATAAAAAGAGAACGATAAAAATGTCATTACTGACTTTATTTTAATAGAAAATCTTAGAACAATAACATATTAATCAGTAAATAAAATAAAATACCACAAAGACAAGCTTTTCTAATGCACACAATTTTAAAATGATGCATGTATGCATTTTACAGCTCTGGAAAAAATAAGGGACCACTTCAGATTTATTGTAAATCAGCATGGCTACATGTATGGCAAAAAGTTTAAAAATCACCGTGAAAATATATATCTCTCTCCCCCCTCCCTTCCTCCCTCCCTCCAACGTCTCTGCTCTCTCCAAGCTTTCCTCCTGCTCCGTTTGTTGCTCCAGCCCACGCTGCTTGCTCACTTGCTAGCTGTTTCCTCCGGCTTGCTTGCTTGCTTTTTCTTTTTTTTTTCTCCCCAAGCTCCGGCTTGCTCCTCGTCCTCTCAGCTGTAGTTACAGCGCGGTGACATCACGTGGCGAGTTCGCCGCGCTGTTGCCGGCGGCGCTGCAAGTACCGGTCCCGTCCAAATGCAATATAGTACCGTTTTAAATGCCTCAGTACCCCGGTACCAAATTAGTACCGGTATACCGTGCAACCCTACTCTGAACCTAACTCTGAGATGGGCAACTAGTTCAATCAACTCTGAGTGTGTAAACTCTGAGTTACGCGCGTGCCTGCCGAACAAAGCTTTTCTACAAAGCCATCATCAATGGAGCTCCGATACTACGATTCACCATGGCAACCGGGAGAGAGTTATTAGATATTACTGAGTGTTTATGTAGAAAACAAGCTCACCCTTAGAAAGCGGAGCAACGTAACTGCAGCAAAGTAGAGATAGTTGGATAGAACTGAATGAAACGGTCGATTGATCTAAAGGTGATGACTCTTTATTTTCAGTCATGCAGAGTGACACTGTGGTGTAATGGTTAGCAACGCTGCCTATGGTGCAGGCGACAGGGGTTCAACTCCTGTAGTTCACAAAGTAGTGGAATGAACAAATTATCATTTTCATAAAGGTGTAATCCTCCCAGGCACACTGGCTTCAGCTGAAAAGCAGGCATAAAAATATTGCACAAATACGTGGACTAAGGCATATGACCTAATCATATTTCACATATTAAACGGTAAATATAAGCGGCTATTTCAACAAAGAAATGTCCTTTTTCAGAAAACTCCCGTTTGCAAAAAAATCGAAAGACCTCTGCAAAGAATCTGGATTATGTCCGCGATATGAAATGTTGAAAATGTCGGAGAATATTGTTTAGATATGTGATTGGTAAGAAAAACAGTAATTTCCTTCTAAGTAATTAAAATTATCTCCCGACGTAAAGCTGCTAGAATCAATTTTATTTCTGTATCGATTAGGTTGACGAGGAAAGGACAGCAATTTTGTTCAGAGTTGGTTCAGATTCCGGAAAAAGGCGGAGACATGTAGGAGAAACTCAGGGTTTGTTGAAGCAAACCTGCCAGCGAGCAGGCTAGGTTCACAGAGTCAGTTACTATGGTAACTGACCTAAAGGTTGAGTTACCTCACTTTCTGGAACGGAAAACTCAGAGTATCCCTCTTCTCAGGGTTAACAATCTCAGAGTTTCAGGAAAACCTGCTTTCTGGAACGGGCCCCAGGGATGTAACAAGTAACTAAACGGATGTTTTGGCTGAAGTGCTTCTACGCTGGAAAAATAAGAAAACGCCAGTGTGCAATCACCATAAAAAACATTCCATCTGATCAACAACAATAAATATATTACACCTGATTTAATTAAACAAATTAACAAAACTAAAAATAAATAATTTTATCAAATTGCTGGAAGTGAAAGATGTCCTATTTGAGTTTATGTTCTGTGTTTTCAACACTTTGATTATTCATATCATTTACGATGGTGATTTCTTTTTGCCACTGGTTAACACCTTTTTGGGGATGCCAGAGAAAACCCTGTCAGACAGTGAGTCAATGGTAGTGCTTGTTTGGATGGATTTGAACCTGCGACCTTGTGCTTCTCACTCAACCACAGTGTCTAAACATTTGAATGAACAACAGTTGGATAGCTACTTACAGCGAACTCTGCGTGCAGCTTGTGCGTATTGTCGACGACGTCTCGGAGCTGCCGTGGCGTCAGAGGCTGTCTGGCCGCCAGCAGGTACTCTCTGGCCGCCGCCCCTCTGGGAGTTACCACGGTGGCGACGCTGAGCGGCTCCACAGAGCCGAGAGCTGACATGTCCAACACCAGAGAAACGTTGGAGCCACGTCTGAGCAAAGAAACAGAAGACCTTCAAGGTGAGGATGTGATGTCATTTTATGATAATCTCATTCTGTCAACATGAAAGATTCTTATGGAATTAATAAACCAATAACCAACCTCTATTTCTACAAGATAGAGAAATTCAGAAATAGATTCACATGACGTTTATTTATGAGGGTTACTAAATCAAAAGTATGACAGGGATGTTTATGATTGAATCAATAAAGATGATGAGAAACCAGAATGAAAACTGTAATGTAAGTTAAAGTTCATGAGATTAATGTGACAGAACTAAGATTAATTCAAAAGATTTACTACATCAAATTAATAAATAATCGGTATTGGAGAGATTTCTTTTTATATTCAATACAATTATGGAATGGTTGCAGCTATAATGGATTTTTAGCAGAATTTTAAAATAAAATAAAATGTAAAAAATTAATTAAAGCATTTAAGATTATATTTATCCATTTGAAATGTTATAGTGGACTTATTTTTCCAATTGAAGTGAATTAACATTTTAAATAAATGTAATTACATTACATGATTTTGTAAAAATGTGAACTGTGTTAGGATTCATCATTCGGCTACGTGTTGGCTGGCTTCCCCTCGAGGAGGCCGTTACTTCCTATCCGTCTGATTGCTGATGGGCTGCCATCCAGAGTGGACAACACACACAGACACACACACGCACAAACACACACACACACACACACACACACACACACACACACACACACACACACACACACGCACACAGACACCAAGAAAAACATCCTGTTCTCACTCTGGGCTGGAATCCTCCTTCCCATACGGATCCCTGTTCTCCTCCCTCTAATACTCGCTACATGCTGAGGAACCAGAATAAAATGGCCGCTGAGGTTCAAAGCTGGAAGTGAGCGGAAGTGTTCTGAGCAGCAGATAAAGGCTAAAGTGCCTTAGTGTAAGTGTAAGTGTGATGTGAGTGGAGGAACAGATTGGGTTGTTTTCGTCTTGCTGCTGAAGCAACAGAAAGTCATTGAAGGAACACTTCAAACGTTTTTCTCACACACTAACTTTGTTTTCAAGTGGTGGAAGCAGTAAAAGTACTAATACCACACTGTGAAAACACTCACAGAAATCTATCATGATGTCACTTCCTTGCAAAGCATTGACTGAAATGACCACACCCTCCAACCACCTGGTTCCAAACAGCCATCAGGTGTGCAAACACTTGTTTGCTTAATTATATACACACTAATCAGGTTTATAAGTTAATGATATACACACTGTTAAAAGAATTTGTCCGTAAACGAATAAATTCACCCAAGGAGGAGATCAGGGACAGAAGTAAAGTCGACGTCTGACTTTAATCTTGGCCAAGAGGAGAAGTCACAATGCAACAACGTGTGAGGATGCTACAGAGAAAGTGCTAAAATCAGTGTTGTGACTTGAGTCTTTTAAAGGCAAAGGAGATAATGCGTCACTGGCAGATAATCTTCGTGTAGAACCAGACATCCTGACTACCAGGCCTCTGATAACATTTAGGTCAGCAATGGGGATACTAAAGTAATAAACAGTTCAACACATAAAGCTGTAACCTGAACAAAGAAAACTTTATGACATGAGGTTATACAAAATTCTTATAACACACACCAATCAAGTTTATATGTTAATGATATACACACCAATCAGGTTTATGAGCACTATAAAAAGCAATCTGACATGTTTGTTTTTACGTATGACATGATATGACATTTTGGACATTGGAATTATATTTCATTTTCATCGTTTTGTAGTAGTTCTGTATATTTGTACTTTATCTGTGTACTTTGTTAATAATAGCCTAATCTAATCATTGGGAAGTAGAAGTGCTGAAATAATTTTAGATTTATCACAGCAGTGTGTAACTAGTTCAAACAGAATATAACGACATAGACACTAGAGGGGCATGATTGGGAAGAATGGACAACCTGATCTGAACCCGAGGGGGGGGTTTGTTGTTGGACTTCTGTGCTAATCATGGACTTTCAATAACAAACACAAAATCCGAACGTAAGGTTGCTCATAAGTGTACCTGGTACCAGCGAACCCTAGACCAAAGATCCATGATCGACTTTGTAGGCATATCGGCAGATCAGCGAACATATGTTTGGATACTCGGGTGAAGAGAGGAGCAGAGCTGTCAACCGATCACCACCTGGTGGAGAGTTGGGTCAGATGGAGGGGAAAGATGCAGGACAGACCTGGTAAACCCAAACAGGTCGTTAGGGTGAGGCGAAGATTAACTCAGGCTGTGTGGGGCCTGTGGGGAAACCTGATGACTCGTACTGAGGACATCGTCAGGCAGTGGAAGGAACACTTGGAGGATGTCCTGAACCCAATCAACACATCTTCTGTGGAGGAGGCAGAGCCTGAAGAGTCAGGGGGCTCACCCATTTCCCTGGCAGAGGTAATTGAGGTAGTTAAAAAGATGCCCAGAGATTCGCCCTGAGATGCTAAAGGCCCTAGACATTGTGGGGCTGTCATGGCTGACACATCTCCACATCCCATTTTTAAAAAAGGGGACCGGAGGGTGTGCTTGAATTACTGAGGAATCACACTGCTCAGCCTCCCTGGGTAAGTTTACTCCAGGGTGCTGGAAAGGCTCCGGCCGATTGACGAACCTGGGAATTTGGATTCTGTCCAGCCCGTGGAACAGTGGACCAAGTGAAGTCCAAGTGAAGTGTTGGGGAACTAGCAGGAGCATATTCGGTTATTAATAGATTATTATTTATATCAACAGAATTATTGATATTAATAGGATTATTAATATAATTAATAATAAACTGGGCACCACCCTGACATCAGGGAAAAGATAACCGAACCTGTATTCACTCTCAATATAAAGGGGTTTGTACTCAAATACCAATAATTAATAACTATTAGCATATGAGTACAACATGGATGCAAACAGCGCCCCGAAAAGCGAAACTCGCTTTTTTCATGGCCAAATAGGTCACTTGTGTGATTTGTCCAGATCCGAAGAGTGGGGGGGGAACTGCGCTGAGCAGAACCAAATAAGTACCAACTGGGGGGGGCAAAAACTGTCAGCCAGTCTCGAAGGCACACCAGTGTGCTGCTGATCTATGATTGGCCATTCACCGCATCAATCGAGTTGCGCGAAGACGCAGCTGAAACAAGTGATGATTGAAGACGGCGGAGCGGAGACGGATTCGGAGCTGAGATTTGGAGTACGAGTGTCGAAACATCAAACGTAACGTTAATATTAGCTTTTTTCGTTGGCTGGCTATGCTTTGAGCATATTTAGCTTGGTTATGAACTGTCTTTTAGTCAATGAATGTTAGCCTTATAAGCCTGTAAACGCATAGCCCTCGTGTGTCATGATGTATTTTGAGGTAACATTAAATGTTAGCTAGTAAAGAGGAACTAATGTGCAAGTCTGGTCGCGTTTCTGCTGTTTTGGTAACGCTCCTCTCCTCCGTGTACATTTGTTACGCGTGTGTATTTGTGTAGTCTTCACCGGCATAAAATAAAAGTTTGCCGCTTACGGTGCGCGTTTGGGTCGCGGTGCGCGGAAAGGAGAGCTAGACACCGTGGCGGCGACCGAGTGACCTTCATCTCCGTCCGCATAGTGCTCTTTCTACGTTATTCACTCACACACACACACACACACACACACACACAGTACACTGTGTACTTGGTTCACAAATACCACATACATTGATCACTATTAATAACATCTCTTGTTATTATGCCTTATTTTGTTACTTGATGTTATGTTGCTACCTTATGTTGCAATACAAGACTATGCTTGTATAGCCTAGTCATGTCAATATCATGTAATATCATCATGTAATATTTGAATTCCAGATGGAGTATGGCTGCAAGAAAACCTGTGCAAGTGCACAAGAAAGCAAGAGGACTGCACAGGAAGAGGAGAAGGAAGCACGGCAGAGATAGCAGCTAAGCAAAGAAATGCTGCTAGAAAGAAAAAGAAGACACAATGATACTTAGCAGCACATCACAAAATCACAAAAAATAAATGAACAAATGTAAATGTCTGTGCACCCTGGCAGAGGGAGTTGTGGCACATGTTACTACAAGCAATTTTTCCCCAGTTCACTGTTAAATGGAAAGCCCTAGATTTGTTTTTTGTACATAGTTTTATGAAATGATTAAACACAATTTATTACTTAACCTGTGTATGTCTCTTATTGATTTGGTAGGTGTCTAAGAATATACGTTTTTCTAGTTTAACAAGTTTTTATTGTTTAATATATCTACCATACTGATCAAAGTAAAATTAGGCAGCCTAGGGATGTTTTTTCTCAATATTGAGGAGAGGACATTTGAATCCCCCCCCCCCCCCCCCCCTTTGCAGAGAAGAGGTTGATATCATTCATTCTTATACAACATGAATAAACACATCAGTATGTTCAAAAGGGGTTTATTAACAATAAACAAATAAACATACACTAAGTCTAAGTGGCCTATCTAACTAAATACTATACAAGTGTGTGTGTGTGTGTGTGTGTGTTACAAGATGGCAGCTGTGGGTGTCGACCAGTCAGCTATGTGTGAGGCTGTGTAGTCCTGCCTGGAGAACAAGTTCCTATATATGTGTATAATTAGTGTAATATACACTTACCCACCGGCCACTTTATTAGATACACCTTGCTAGTACCAGTTTGGACCCCCTTTTGCCTTCAGAACTGCTTTAATCCTTCGTGGCATAGATTCAACAAGGTACTGGAAACATCCCTCAGAGTTTGGTCCATATTGACATGATAGCATCACGCAGTTGCTGCAGATTTGTCTGCTGCACATCCATGATGCGAATCTCCCGTTCCACCACATCCCAAAGGTGCTCTATTGGATTGAGATCTGGTGACTGTGGCGGCCATTTGAGTACAGTGAACTCATTGTCATGTTCAAGAAACCAGTCTGAGATGATTCGCGCTTTATGACATGGCGCGTTATCCTGCTCAGAAGATGGGTACACTGTGGTCATAAAGGGATGGACATGGTCAGCAACAATACTCAGGTAGGCTGTGGCGTTGACACGATGCTCAATTGGTACTAATGGGCCCAAAGTGTGCCAAGAAAATATCCCCCACACCATTACACCACCACCACCAGCTTGAACCGTTGATACAAGGCAGGATGGATCCATGCTTTTATGTTGTTGACGCCAAATTCTGACCCTACCATCCGAATGTCGCAGCAGAAATCGAGACTCATCAGACCAGGCAACGTTTTTCCAATGTTCTATTGTCCAATTTTGGTGAGCCTGTGCGAATTGTAGCTTCAGTTTCCTGTTCTTAGCTGACAGGAGTGGCACCCGGTGTGGTCTTCTGCTGCTGTAGCCCATCCGCCTCAAGGTTCAACGTGTTGTGCGTTCAGAGATGCTCTTCTGCATACCTTGGTTGTAACGAGTGCTTATTTGAGTTACTGTTGCCTTTCTATCAGCTCGAAGCAGTCCGGCCATTCTCCTCTGACCTCTGGCATCAACAAGGCATTTGCGCCCACAGAACTGCCGCTCACTGGATATTTTCTCTTTTTCGGACCATTCGGACCATTCTCTGTGACACTTTCATTGACACAGGCCTGCAGGCAGATGCGGGAGGGGGAAAGACCCCCTGTGGAGGTGCGTGGCTGTGTTTCCACACAGAGGACACTCCAATCTGAATGTTCAGAAACAATTCAATCTGCATCCATGAATTGTTTCATAGACACAAACCCTGAGGTCCCAACAGAGGTTTACAGTTTAAACAGCGGTGTGTGTAGCATTTGAACAAATGTAAATCCACAGTGTTGTGCAGGTTGTGGTTAAAGTCAGTAGAGAAGTGTGTAGAATAGAATAGGCTTTATTTGTCACTATACGAGTACATACAGCGAAATTGCAAAATCACCCTGTCCGTACATATACAGCATACAGTACATATAGTAGACAGACATAACGGGATAACCAGTTGGTAACAGTAGGTAGAAAGGGGGGAGGACAAGAGGAAGGGGGAGGAGGGGAAAAAAGGCTGCTCTCAGACTGTGTTCCTATGGGGGAGCACAGTATGGGACCGGGGAAAAAACCTCAGCAACAATGCAACATATAAGCATACTTAACAACATGAGAACTCAAAACAACAACAACAACCTGCACCAGGGGAGGGGGGTAAGGGGGAGGGAGGTGTACCAACTTTGTAGCTTTGAAAACTGTGTCCAAACAATAAAAAGGAGTTTGGTCCACATGAACTGCTGCTGTGCAGAATCTAGTTAAGAGTTTTCAACATGTGACTTCACTGTGCTCGCTGTCGTTGATCAATCAGAAAAAACTGTGAGTGGTGGAAGTGTAAAATGAGTCTTAGGCTACGTTCACACCGCAGTTACAAGTGACCTGAATCTGATTTTTTCGCTCATATGTGACCCATATCTGATTTGCTTTTGACAATGTGAACAGCACAAGTCGCATTGAATCTGACATTTTCTAATCAGATTCAGGCCACATTTAAATGTGGTACTGAATCGGATACGTATCAGATTTTTTTGAATGCGACCGCAGTCTGAACAGCCAGGTCGCATTTAATGCGACTTTGACGTCATTCTGACCCGCGCTGCACTGTTTTGTAAATGAATGACAAATAAAGTTGATTGAAAAGCGGGCGGGAGCCAAAACAAACATGGAGGACAGCAGCGAAGCAAATTTGCCGGCTGCCGCCACACACTGTTTTTAGCATGAAGCCATACAGTCCCACGTTACCGGTTGCCGTTGCTATGTTCGCTTCCGTAAACACCGCTGTGGCGTGATGTCATCAATGATCAACTGCGCATGCGGGTCACTTCAGGAGCGTGAGCTGTTCACACAGCAATCCGTAGACAGGCCGCATTTAAAGAGGTAATGTGAACAGCCAAACAAAAAATCGGATTTGAGCCATAAATCGGAATTGTGCATTAAGACCTGCGGTGTGAACGTAGCCTTAGTGTTCATGAATCACTGAAGCAGCTCCAATGTACTTGTACTTGACATGAGGACGGAAGACCATGGACTCTGTGTACATTGTTTATGGAGGAAACCTGCTACACTATCTGAATCTTTGAGTGCACACACACACACACACACACACACACACACACACACACACACACACACATGCGCCTCGGTTTGAAGCCTCCTTGTCTGCACGTACGCAGCTCAACACCAAGTGTCCAACAATCACAGGTTACAGGTTACTGTTCACAAACACTTCCGTCCCTAAACATGGCTCAGAGGATGAATCCAAGGACTCACAGGTGTGTTGCTGTCCACACTCCTGCATACAATCATCATGGTATATGTGCAAGCTTTGCTGATGATTGTCCAGTCACTCTTTGACTCAGAGATGTTTCTTTCTCCCTGTTGAGAACCAGAGCACACACTGACTTGACAAGTTGTGCAGCCGGTGTTCAAAAAAACAACAGACACTTTACTAACTAACAAAGAAACCAAAGATAACATTTGTATTTATAACATAAAACGGCAAATTAACACAATAGTCAGTCCAGCACTGCATGATGGGAAATGCTGGCGTTGCCACACACATTCTGGCTACAGCAGAGGTCAAAACAAAGTCCTTAACCCTTTAAGTACGATCCTGTCGCCAGCGACAGAAATTAACATAAATACTGTTACTTCTCAACCATTCTCGCTATCGCTAATTCCAACGGCTCCTAACAGCAGAGAGGCTGCACTTTCCATAGATATACATGACATTACAGTAATGACGTGGCTTTTGGAGGGGGGGAGGGCAGAAGCGTGCGCAGCTGCAGCGAAGAAGGGCGGAGACGGCAAAGTGGAGCGCTGTTTTGGTGGACTTTTTGTGGACTTTTAGCGGACTTTTCGCAGAGGTTTCTGTGTAAATAAGTTTTGTATATAATATAATAGTGTTAGTATTGTTTTTGAGTGATCAATAAGTGTTTACATCCAGCTCATTGATTGTTTGTTTGGATCTGAATCCTCCATGTTTTTTTGTTTTTTTTGTAGTTTTGTATAGTTTATTGATCGTATTATTAGCTGTGAATATGGACAAATGTGTGTTGAGGAGGAGATCGACCAGGGAGAGGAAAGTCCCCTGCAGATTTGTGGGTGAAGATGAACAGGAGGAAGGACCGTCTTCATCACAACTACAGTAAGTAATAGTGTTTCTTGACAGTCAAGTCAACAAACACTATTACAAGTGTAGTTTTTTTCAAGTGTAGTTTTTTTCTTGTTGACTTTGTCTCACACTGCTGTAATGCTTTCAATTCGGGTAGCAAAGTATACAGTTATTTCTCTGTGTCGAGGTTCTTATGTATAAATCTTATCTCATCTTATGATATATCTTTATATCTTTAGAGATCCTTCTAATGAAGTACCAGCAGTGGTACAGGGTGGGGACGGAGTCGGATCAGAGGCAGAGGAGGTGCTGATGCTACTGGTGATGCTCCTCCTGGCGGGTCACCGCATCACCAAGAGGCCTGGGAGTTTTTTGATATTGCTAGCAGCTTTATTGTGCACAAGGAGCAGCAGCAGAAGCCAACGACCCACCTAAGCCCCCCACTCAAGGCCACTGTCATGTCCCCACCGATGCAAGAGAGGACACTAAGGGCCTGTCCACACAAAAACGTTTTCAGTGCGTAAACGCAGAAGTCTTGTGCGTTTCGCCCTTCCGTCCATACAAATCCGGCGTTTTCACAGCGTGAAAATGCACTTTTTTGAAACCAGCTCTCAGGGTGGAAAAGAAAAAAACGGCACCCCTCCGTTTCATGTTCGTTTTCGTGTGGACGGCGAAAACGAATACGCTGACGTCATCGCCCCGCTCCTCGACCCTCGAGCCTGACTTCTTCCCCCGCGACGTCTCGTAACAACAACAATAACGGCGGCCTCCGTGCTCGTAGCAGATATTCTGCTCGTCTGTCACAGACAACACTAAAACACAAAAAGACACAAAAAAGTCACAGATATGCTACTTTATTACGATGCTAACAAACAACCGCTAGCTAACTTCCCATGAATGTAGGCATTTATTTTTCTAATTAAGCCATCTCAACGTGTGAGAATGTTTTTGTAGCAGAAACAGCGCCGCATAAGGGCCTGGAATATGTACTACAGCGCGCTGAGTCGTTTTCAGTGGATTCGTCTGGACACGGATTTTCTTGAAACGACACCAAGGCAAAACGGAGAAAAAAAGTTTGTTTTGCTTCGTCTGGACGGCCCCTAAGAATAGAAAGAAGGCAGGCCTGGGGAGGAAACAGTGCACTCTCTGCCATAGAAGCACCCTGGATGTGTGAGGAACGCATGTTGGGCTACGTCTTCAGCTGGACAGGAACTGTTTCAGGGAATACCACTGCAGCCAAAAAAGCCCGGACAAAGAAAAGCTAACAGCCTGTAACATGGACACTGAAAGCTCTAGGCAAACAAAACAGTTTGAGAAGATGTAAAAATGGTTAAATTTCATTTCTGTAATCGCAAAAATGTTCGTTGTGTACATTCGTTTATAAAGAGAAACCTGATGAAAATTCAAACATATTTTTTACATTTTTGTTTTTGCACACTGTTTTAAGCATTTCGTATAATTCTGACAAAAACTTACCAGATTTTGAAAGCTACACTTGTCTTGAAAAAAGGAGCAAAGTAATTTGCAAAAAAGGACATTTTATGACACATTTACTGCAAAAAAGACAGAAGGACCAACAATTATAGGACTTAGAGGGTTAAATCCTGAAAGTGTGGACTCCACTCTTGCACAGTGCAACCAAAATTACTACTATGATGCTGTATTGATGTGATGCGTTGTACTGACCAGCAGACGCCACCAGAGGTCAGTGTCTCTATAGATAGCTCAGGTAGCTGAGCTCAGAAAGATGGAAGTCCTTACAGTTTTTTCCAATTGCTTAACAGCGGGCACAACTGCAGCTACCTGTGTAAAAGTCACATCACCAACACTCACCTGAGTAAACATCACATCAGCTGCAGAATTCACTCCAAACAACACAACTCTTCACACACATCTCCAACAGGCTCAGTGCTGCGAAACACTTTCAACAATTATCAAGGAGACGATGCACACTGTCACTCAGAACACACTGAGAGGAAAAACACTTACATCACACACCAATAAACGTTAAGACACTTTTCAGTTTGAATCATTAGAGTGACTTAACACAAATCAATATTGTCTTAAAGGAAAGAGGGAAATTCTTTCATGTTAACATTTTTATTTATATATGTATCTCATATATAGGCCTATATATATATTGTGGCGCCCGCGGGACAGAGGTAAGGAGGAGGGAACCGGGGAGCATAATAAATAACGTGTATGTACCGCCGTGGCATGTGACAGCCACAGCGCTGTTGCCACCGCACTCTATCCATCCCTCCAAGGCACCGCGCAGGGAACGGACGGCGTGCCATATATGGAGTTCCGATTGCCCATCAGAATCACCGGCGTGGAGGAACACGGCTGGGAGGAAATCAACGCATGATGACAGGAGGGGATAAAAGGAGACGACGGAGAACACTTTCGTGTGGAGAGTAAGGAGATGATGAGAGAGAGAGAGAGAGAGAGAAAAAAAAAAAAAAAAAAAAAAAAAAAAAGAAGCCCTGTGTATGACCCGCTTCTGTAGGAGAACCCTGCGCCCTGATCGACCCCCGGACCGTCTGGCTACCCGCCTCTACTTCGACCCCCGCCTGCCTGACCGTCGCCTCTCCCGCCGAGCCCCGGACCGTATGACTGCCCGTCCCTGTGTACCGAACCCCGCTCTCGCCCAATGACGTCGCCTCAGCCTCAGCCCCCTCAAGCCAGCCCCGCACTCCGCGGCATTGACAGCAGGGTGCGAGTTACGGGGGAGCAGGGGGAGCCATGGCTCCCCTGGTGGCCACCTGAGCTCCCCTGGAAACATGATTTGTGAAATTTGGGGGGAGCTCTAAAATATTGATATGATTGCCAAATTAATTATATTTTGGCCATGGTTTTCCCTCAAAGGTGTAAAATAAGAGAAATAAAATTGTATTTTTAGTTCGTGATTCATGAAAAAAGTGTTGCCTGCTTGCACGTCGGAGGCGCTTGAAGCGTGGGGGCGCTGCCTGCAGGCCGCAGCTTCATGGTTGGTGCCGCTGGCTGCTCTTATCGCGTGTTTGGCTCTGTGTACAGCTATAGCCTATAGCCATGCGGCGTTCACACCGAACGCGATAGACGCGAATACAATCGCGTCAGAAGCGTGTATCGCGCCGCTTGATCATTTTGGACTTTTTTAGCGTCATTCGCGCCATTCGCTTCATTCGCGTCATTCGCTTCATTCGCGCATGACGCTCATTTTTGAGGGGAGCCGGCGGGTCACGTCGGCGGACCCTCCTCCTCCGCCTCGGGGTACCCGATGCCAGAGTCCGTGAGCCTCCTCCGGGAGCCACGTCCCTCGCACCTCTCCCCAGAGTCGGGGCCACATTCGACCTCAGATCAGATGAGACAATTAACCCGCTGAATTTAAGCATATTACTAAGCGGAGGAAAATAAACTATCTAGGATTCCCTCAGTAGCGGCGAGCGAAGAGGGAAGAGCCCAGCGCCGAATCCCCGTCCGACGGGCGGGCGGACGTGGGAAATGTGGCGTACGGAAGACCGATTGCCCGGTGTCGCGCGGGGGCTTGAGTCCTTCTGTCATCTGTCTGTCGGCTTGAACTCGTCGCTGATTGGATGTCGCGGCGCGATGCCGCCTGAAAAGTTCGATATTTTCAACTTTATTCGCGCCGCGTCAGACGCGCCATTCGCGCCGCGTCAGACGCGGCATTCGCTTCATTCGCGTCAGACGCGCCATTCGCGCCATTCGCGTCATTCGCGCCATTCGCGCCGCGTCTCATCGCGCCAGACGCTCCATTCGCGCCGCCTCCGCCTGAATCGCGTGTCATCGCGCCATTTACATTGGTTTTCAATGTAGAGTCGCCGCTCAATTCGCGTCTATCGCGTTCGGTGTGAACGCCCCTTCTCATGTGATGTATGATGTGATGATGATCGATCGGGTGTTTCATGTAAATATTGTACATAGACCTATGGTGTGCGTGCAACGGATTTTCTCTTTATAATAGGCATATGCTGTTGCTATTAATGACAGGATCAGCATTTAAACTTTGCCCGCCTCCAAAAAAAAAAATGATCGCCCGCCCCCAGCCCCGGCTCCCCCGGACACCGTGGTATAACTCGCACACTGATTGACAGCATCCCTGCAACAGTCTTTAATAAAGAACATTAATTGTGAATTTGGTGTGGACAGCCCTGCGTACTTTTTTTGAAGGTGAAAAAAAAAATTTATGGTGCTGAACCGGGGCCGGATTGGAAGATTTAACGGGCTAGATATTTAAATTATGCAAATCAGCGGGTGACACCAAACAACGTCTGCCCAAGCAAGTCAGAGCTTTTCTTTCTCTCACACAGTGACCTGGAGAGACGCAGCCGCATTTGAGAGGACGATCGCGCATGTGTGCGCAATTGCACATAGCGTGTGTTGGCCCCTCTCCACTACACAATACACCTCGGCTCTAATCTCATCACCTCTCTGCTGCTGAGCACTGTGGGCCGAGCCGATGCATGTCTCTCTCTCCCCGGGCCGGGAGAGTTATCATACCGTACTGTGCGTGTGTGTCCAAGCGTGTGTGTGCGTGCGTGGAGTGCTCAGAGTGTTTAGGGCGGGGATGGAGGGCACAAAAAAAATATTTGCACCAGAGCCTATCACCATGATATACGCTACTGATTTCACTGATACTGAAAACATTAGATTTGGTCTTAAAAAAGTATTTTTCCATTTGTTGTTGTATTTGCCGCTTCTGTGCGTATATTGAAATTGAATCCTGGCGGCGCCACTGGGAAGAGCTCCAGATTATGGGCGGGGAAATTATGACAGTCATTGTTTTTTTGTGAAGATAAGATCCTGATTGGAAGAAAGGATGAGATTGACAACCTGACATAGGCGTGGAAATCTTGGAACCAACAGCATATAAACCGAGGGCACACAGCGCTCGGCTGGTCATTACCCCGGGGTAATCCACGATGTTTGGATCCTGTATTGGCTAATAAACATCTTTTTCTTTCGATTAAAGACTGGCTGGACTTCTTTTCATCTGGGACTACAATTGTGAGGCTATATGTTAGATAGTTAGTTTATCTGAACTGGACCTAGAAATAATGTAGTAGAAGGTTTTTCGCTACAACAATTGGCGAGCCCAGCCAGGAGGACTGGTCCGGCACACAGCCTGCGGCTGAGGACTGGGAGGGCGCGCCCACATACCGCTAAGGTCAGATAAACATTATTATTATTGCGAGTAATGCTGTCCACTCCTCCCAGCCCACAAGTCTAAGGTATTGTCAAAAAACCTTTCCGAAAGAACCTAGAGCCTAGGAATGTTTTTTTTATTAAAAACAATTATTTAAAAAAAAAATTATTATATAACCTGAAATAAGGTATTTTAAGGAAGCATAACAGCAGTCTTCAATCCAAACAATTTATGATTGTGTGATTTATGCATGCATATGAAGGTTAAGATCATGATATGAGAATTATAAAAATGTGTAAAATGACTGGAGAAAGAAATATCTATGTGTAAACCATGCCTAAAAATGGATACATTAGAACAGCTGATTTTTAATGTGTTAATTTTTATGTGGATTTGCATGTGTTTTAGTATAATAAGTGGAATAATATGGTGTGTTGCAAGAAACATGGTAATAATGAGAATAATGCATAATATATCACAAGAAAATAATACTAACTCACTGTTTAATCAAGTAAATGGAACTGGGAATGGGGAGTAGAGAAATTTAAAGCTCAGCTGAGGATAGATGTATGTTAATGTCTGTCATTTATGTTGTAGAGAAAACTCAAAAGTCTGAATTGGAAGATTGCTGGAACCTTTTTTGGGGTGATCTAGACTTAAGAGTTCTTAGTGAAAATAGAGGATTAAGTGTCGAGGAACAACTTCAAAAAAGTAGGTTGTGGCCTTGAGGCACCAGGGACAGTCCTAGGGAAGGACTGTAGCCTGATAAGATAAGATACAGCGCCGATAAGAGGGCTGTGGTCTGCTATAGGAACAGCACCTAAAAGAGGACTGTTGCCTATATTTCTGTTATTTATGTGGTCCGTCGTTTATGTTGTAAAAGAACTGAAAAAGTCTGAATTGGAAGATTGCTGGAACCTTTTTTGGGGTGATCTAGACTTAAGAGTTCTGAGTGAAAATAGAGGATTAAGTGTCGAGAAACAACTTCAAAAAAGTAGCTTGTGGCCTTGAGGCACCGCGGACAGCTCCTAGGGAAGGACTGTAGCCTGATAAGATAAGATACAGCGCCTACAAGAGGGCTGTTGCCTGTAAGAGTAGCTACATAAAATAGGTAGGGAAAACAACTGTAAAATAAAAAAGCATAAGGCCTTGTAAATATGTAGGCTACATAAAAGTGCGCAAAGTGACAAAATATGTGATATGCTATCGGGAAATAGAGGAGAGCAGGAGTACAGTATAAATAAAAAAAGGGAGTAAAAGTGATAGAGTAACAGTAGTAAATAATAAAAGTAGAGAAATCAAATAAGTAAGAATTAAGAGAAAAATTAGTTAAAGGTGAAAAAGGCATAACTAGAGGAATAAAATGAGTAAGAATTAAAAGAAAGTTATTTAAAGGTCCGTCTATCGGCTACCGCTTATCCTGTACGCAGGGTCGCTGGAGCCGATCCCAGCAGTAATAATTTAAAGTAAAAAGAAAAATAAAAGCAGAGAAAATAGCAAGAAAGTAGCATTCAAAAGAAAATTAGTTAAAGGTAAACAAGTTAAAGTTGTAATAAAAAAAAAAAAGTAAGACATAAAAGAAAGTAATTTAAAGAATAAATCAACAGTCTGAGGGCCAGATTAGGAGAAGGCGAGCGAAATAATATGTGATAATACAGGAGCAAGATAGCACAGCGCCGTCGGGCCGCTGCACCCGGCCAGTGTGTAAAAGAAAAATGGGTACAAATTACAGTATACAGTCAGAAGGACTGACAGCAGTTGAATTGGTAATGTTGAAACACCCAAGACAAAAAAGACAAATTAAAAAACAAACACTTCTTACCTTTCTTGCAGTCCTGCGGCAGGTTTCATCCTGAAGGGGGAGGGGCAGGGCTTTAGCTCGTTATTGGCTGTCACTTGGGCAATGCTGGTCAGGGGGGCGTGGCCGTTGCTGCTGATGACAGGGGCAGGGTTGGAGCTAGGAGAAAAAGTTGGACATCTGGTTAATTTTAATGGATACAAATTGGGACATATTAGGATGCATTGTCAGCTGACTTACCTGGGCAGAGGGACGACAGGGGGAGCGAGGCGGTGACAAGCTACGATTGGCTGCTGCTGGCAAATGGGCGTGGCTACAGATGGAGGGAGCTCAGCTTGTACCATTCTACCTGACGTCACAACCTGGAGGATGAAAAGGGCTCATTAATGAGTCATTAACATGGAACAGGCCTACCAGTTACAGGCCTACCAGGTACAGGCCTACTGGGTACAGGCATCAGGCCTATCAGGTACAGGCCTACCAGTTACAGGTCTACCAGGTACAGTCCTACTGGGTACAGGCATCAGGCCTACCAAGTACAGGCCTACCAAGGTACAGGCCTACCAGGTACAGGCCAAAGGGCTAGTTGCACATACAGGGCTCCCACACCTGGTCTTATGCTAAGATAGTTACAGCGGTTGTATCATCAAAGTTTATGGTGTGTTTTTTTATGGTGAGCTGGTTTATTTATATTATTATATTTTATATTATATTATTATATTTATATTTTCACAGTGATATTTAAACTTTTTGCCATACATGTAGCCATAGCCAGAGCTGTAAAATGCATATATGCATTATTTTAAAATTGTGTGCATAAGAAAAGCTTGTCTTTGTGGTATTTTATTTTATTTACTGATTAATATGTTATTGTTCTAAGATTTTCTATTAAAATAAAGTCAGTAATGACATATTTTGCGTTTTCTTTTTTATTTGAAATAGTATAGAAAAGTATCGAAAAGTATCGAAAAGTATCGAAATACCGGTACCAAAATGTTGGTATCGTGACAACACTAGTCTGTGGTCCCCCAGAGGTCTAGATAGTAGCTCACATTAGTCCAGAGACCAGACTAGACTATGTGGAGAAACCAGAGACTGTCTGTGGTCCCCGAGAGGTCTACGATAGTAGGTTACATTAGTCCAGAGACCAGACCAGACTGTGTGGCGAAACCAGAGACGTCAAGATGACTTCAAACAATACACTAGCGGAAGACTACAGTGTTTCTTATGTCTGTCATGTTTTACATTACGTTACGAAGAGGTGCTGGCTCATAATCTACACATGCTCTTTAGGCTTTTTGTGTATTTTTACAAACATTTTGGTGTCAGGTGCTGACCTTGGTGCCCTTTGACCTCTGGGCGGAGTCTGATTGGACAGTCGGGGTCAGGTGGAGGTCAGGGGGCGGTGCCTTCAGCTGTCTGTCAGAAACCTGAACCTTCTCCTTGAGTCGGTACAAAACCTAGAGATCAGACAGGAGGGAGAAACAGAATATTACTTATTATTCTATTCTATTATTAGAATATCAAATTTTCCTTTTAAAGAAGAACTGATGAAACCTCGAGATGGTGATCCAAATCGGAAATCCAGCAAGTAGACACATCCTGCCATGAGAATTTTAGGGCTATGTATAAAAGTTTGGCATCATTTTTAACAAGAAACCTTTTTACTTTCTCATTAGTTCTTCATTCAAGAGTGATTCAACGGGAAGTTTGTTCCATCAAAGAAAACAATTCAAACATTTACATTTGCCAGACTATGAACAACGTCTTGTTTTGGTTACCGATTTGTGTAGATATCTATATGATCTAGAAACTGGGTTTCCCACCATTTAGTCCTTCTGCAGTATCTTTTCTCCTCCTTCAAAAGTGAATCACTTTTACTTTTATCTAAAACATATTTAGTGCCTTGATAAAAGGCAATTAGCATTCACATGACAACATATTAGAGGGAACAATATTTACAGAGTCAACCCTTACAGAAGAAAGATTGAAGATTGATTTCAAGAAAAGATGCAGTCATGGTATGGTAAAGCAAGTACATTAACTCCTTTGGATATAATTAGGTCCAGGTTATGATCCAGATAATGATGGTTACAGATGTGTTCTTTTCAAGTAGAAGAAAAGTTTTTATCCTCTTGAGGAAACGATGGCATGTTTGACAATATTGCAGCATCAACGTTTGAGCTGCAGCCGTTGGTATGAAACAGGTTTACATCACCGGGTCAGACAGAATAAGGCTCATGCAGCCAAAAGATTACATATAGGCAACACATGATATTAATATAATAACACACTTAGCTAGTTACAGTCAGATCTATGGTGCTCTAGACGGTCAGTGATCTCATGAATACAAATGCTAATTCTGAGCTTCTTCTTTGTTCCATGGCTTTACTGTAAATCCAATGATAAAATCATAAAAATCAAAATATGTTTTCTTGTAATTATTTATGGTTTGCATCAATGGGAACTGCTGCGTCCCTGTGGATGAGAGAAGCAGGTGTACTGCTTCACTACACTATATATGGCCAAGCATGCGCCCATAAAACAACACCAAAATAGCACCAGGGAAACTTGTTAGTTGTAAGTTAGTTTCCTATCTTACCAACGTGTGTATCTGGCGGAAAGGTCCGCTGTGCGTCGGATGGAAAATAGCAATGATACTTGCGTTGGTGTTGAAAGTGCAAGATAGGGCCCTAAGTGCGTGTGTGTGTGTGTTCGTGCTTGTGGGTGTGTCTTTGTGTGTGTGTGTGTGTGTGTGTGTGTGACTGTATTTTACCATTAAGCAGGTGATGACGATGGCGAAGATGGTGAAGAAGAGGATGATGGTGTAAAAACCTTCTCTGCTCCACATATGATCCCTCTGCTCACCCTGCAGGACGTTCTTCTACAGGAAACAATAAGGGTCAAAACAAGGTTCCAGTGCTATGTTGTGTGTGTGAGCTGCTCACTGATTGGTTACTGTAATATTATTACAGAGGAGCTGTCACATCTCTCCACTGGCCCTGAGAGTAATAATACTAATGTCATCTATAAAGCTGCTCTGTTCTTCCTCAGGCTGACAGATGGGACTTTAATTGTTCCATTAAACTTTTAGCAGCAATCTGCTCTCTAATAATCCCAATCCATCCTCTCTGCCCATCACCATGGAGACTAACGAGGCTGTTGAACACGCTGCAGTTACCAAGGAGACGGAGCAGCAGGCACACTAATAGTTTTCAAACACACACCTCAGTTGAGACTTCTGTGATGCCGAAGTGGCCCAGGTGGCGGTGGAGGACCCTGACATTCAGTGATTGGATGACTTCTTCAGCAGGTCGGGGCTCAGTGATGCCCAGCCTATCAGAGGACACGAAGAGCTCGATGCCATTCTTCTTCTCCTGTGAAAGCCATCAATCAATCATTGAATCAATCAATCATTACAATAAAGTATAATAGACAAATATTGTGTGTCTTACATTCAGCCGGTTGATGTGGACGTGACCTGCAGGAACGCCAAGTGCTGCCGCTACGCCATTCCGAAACCACCGAAGAAGACTGACGTTCAGCCTCCTCACATCCACAGCCAGGTACTGAGAGACAATGGGGGGGGGGGGGGGGAGAGAGAGAGAGAGTCATGTTCTGACCATGTGAAGCCGATAATTCTGATTTCATATTTTGACAGTATTGATGAGTAAATATGTTCGTTAACAACCTTTTCTCCAGTGACTCAGATGAGACAAACACCAACTGTGACCATATCAACATTTCATGATTGACAAACACTTATTTTCTTCTTTTCCGATCAAATAATAATATCATTATAATAATAAAACTTTATATGAAACATCATAAACTGCAGCTCAGAATGCTTAAAAAACGAATCCACAAGTCACTGTATTACAGTTTTTTACGATCGCTAAAACAAATTTTCAATACTTTTGACAATATTTCTATTTTCATCATGAATCGGGTGAGTTTGGTTGATTTTTTCCCCCTTATTTCTGCTTGTTTGCATGGCAGTCTTTTCTTTTATAGTGGTGGCAAATATGGAGTTTAAGTTGAACTGAAGACTTACATGAGAAGTTTTAGTGTAAATGTGACCTGTGGCCATTTGTGTGTGTTTTGCGACCCATGTGTGGTTTACGACCTAGGTGTGGTTTACGACCCAGGTGGGGTTTGCGACCCATGCAAGGTCTGGATAAACATCTGAGTTTATTACTCCCGTCCCTGTGAATTGAGAGTGAGAACACACCCACAAAAGATAGATAAATACTATGCTTGTTTCACAGCACATTGAGTCTTCACTTTGTAACAGACCAGCATGTTGCTCTGTGAATTCTCCTCTTGATCAAGATTAAATCCCTGTTTGAATTTTGAGCTGACTCTGATCTCCTTCCTCCAGTTCTAAATGATCGCGGAATTATTTTAACAGAAAGCTGAATTAATTCTGAATTAATGAGTCTTTTGATGTGTTTGTGCCAGTTAATATTTATAGTTTAAAGGGATAGTTCGGAATTTTGTGCACCAGTTAATATTTATAGTTTAAAGGGATAGTTCGGAATTTTGTGCACCCGAGGCAAATCAATTAAAACACTAGACTGTCGATGTATCGATGTATCAATATCTGTGTTGATAGAATGTTTGAAATAAAGAATTCGGCAACTAGAAGAACTGAATGAAATTTCTTGAAAACGTCTCCAGACAATTAAACAAACCGGCTGACTTGGAAAATAGGTCTTATGTCCAAAACTTCTGGTCGATAAGTTAACTGGAAGGGGTTTGTTTGATCAGCCAGCTCCTGTATTGGGAGTTGGAGGCTGGCATTCCTGGCCCACTCCATGCCAGACTGGCTTCAAATTGACTCTGCACATAAGGGAGGTTGAATTGGGAAACTGGGAGTTGGAGGTGAAGGCCATGCATCTCAGGTTGAGGGCTCTTGAGATAGAGCAGGGAGCTGCTGCTGCAGCCAGACCCTCACCCTCCCTGACACCCCAGGACAGTTTTGATGTTAGCAAGAACATCACTTTAGTTCCAACATTTAGAGAGTCTGAAGTGAACTCCTATTTCAACGTGTTATTTCGACCGCATCGCAGCTACGTTGAAATGGCCAATAAATGTATGGCCTCTGCTACAGTAGCATCTAGTTTGCTACAGTGCAAACTAGATGGTAAAGCCCAACAAGTGTGCACGTTTTTGTTAATTGAAGACAGTCTGAATTATGATGATATGAAAGCCACCATACTTCGTGCATACAAGCTAATGCCAGAAGCGTATAGGCAAAAATTCAGGAAATGTGAAAAAACTGCCATCCAAACATATGGGGAATTTGCAAGGGAAAAAGGTGCGCTGTTTGACAAATGGTGCCAAGCCTGTAAAATTGAAACCTTCGAGGGGCTGCGTGAACTATTGCTAATGGAAGAGTTTAAGAATCGGCTTCCTGATAAGATTGTGATTTATCTGAATGAGCAAAAAGTTGTAACCCTTGTTGATAATGCTGTACTGGCAGATGAATTTGCATTCTGTATGCAAGTGCTTTTTTCTTCCCCAGTCCTTTGGAAACCAGTCTCCACGGACCGAAGAGTAAGATCCCCCAATAGCGTTCGTCAAAATAAGTTTACCGCAACTACTGTCTGGGAAACTCGTGAATGTTTTTATTGTCACGAGCAGGGACATCGAATCAACACGTCCTTCTCTTAAAAGAAAAACACAAATTAGACAAACCAAAACACCATCTCCAATTAACCTAATCCAAACCCAACCACCCTCGGCCAAAAGCACAAGGTAGTGGAATCGAAAAAAAAGCAGCCAAGGTAACCCGACTGTGAATACGAGTGTTTCTGTTCTTCTGCTGGGCCAGACTCGTCTCCCCTGTTTCCCGTGTGTGCCATAACCCGTGCTCAAGCATGTACATTTGGAGACTTGGTGTACCTGAGTGACTCCTTCATGAGTTACTCCCAGTTGAACCACCAAGTTCACCTCTCGAGTGTGAAATAAGTGCAACCGTTACAGAGTTCTAGCCTGATGACAAAACCCTCACTTTAGTAGACAAAGAATGGCTGAGTAAGGCTCCGAAAGTGACACAACTGTTTCGGCAGCTAAATCTGCCTTCTGCCTGTCAAAGATCAACTCATCCGCCTCCAACCCCAGGAAACTCTCTCCATGTTCTCCTGCCTCCTCACCCCTACCCCTCCTTCCTCCCTCACTGCTGATGACTTTGCAACTTACTTTACCAAGAAAGTAAAAGACATCAGCTACTCATTCACTCCTATACCCTCCCAGAAAACATCCCCCCCAACTCTCACCTATGATGGCCTTAACAGCTTCAGCCCTCTCTCCTCTGAAGATGTTCACATACTTGTTACATCTAACCTGCTCTCTTGACCCGATTCCCTCCTCTCTTCTCCAAGGCATCTCACACGACATCTTGCCATTCCTCACCACCCTGAGCAACTCCTCCCTCACCTTGTATAAATATGCATTATTTTAGTAATGTCTTAGAAAGTACTGTTTTTATCCTAGAATGTTTAGTTTTATCTTACCTGGTATTTTAGTTATTTATGCACGTTTCTTTCATTTTCTGTTTTGCACGTTTGGATAATTGGGTAATTTGGGTGTTAATTATGCAGATTGGCTGTAATTAGTTTGGATTGGTCACTTTTAGTTTATACATCACGGATGCCACTTATTAGTATGTTGGGATTGCCATGGTAGAGAGATGTCAGGTCTAGTGGCGGTCACACATACTTTTTCAGCCACTTTCGCTACTGTGCTGTTTTCGTGACACTTCATTTTGGAAACATTTATCACCCTAGAAATAAAGCAACACTATCCTTTCGATACAGTTGTTGGAATTGCGTATGAATCCAGACCAGTTCACTAGGCCGACGGCCTTGTCTGAAACTTGGAACTTGACACACCCTGACGAGAGCGCAGATGAAGAGCCAAGGCGCCTTCCAGGGTCTCGCTAGCCTCCAGCTGCAAAAGTGCTTCTTCATCTTCATCTTCTAGCGTCTCCAGTGCGTACGTTCAGGCCGAAGTGGAGCACGCTGCTTTGGTAGCCAAGATGCAGGCGCTTCAAGAAAAACATGCGCTCGAACGTGAAGAGCTGGAATTAAAAGCAAGGAAAGAAGCGCTGGCTTTAAGAACGGATTTGGCTGTTGCGAATGCTAAATTGGGCGTCTTTACAGCAATGCAAGACCAGCAGCCCAGTGAGCGCCGGTCTGAAGCTTCATCCTCCAGTAGCATGGTGAGTTCCACTACCGAATGTATTCTCCCTGCTACTAATAAGAAGTCTGCAAAGCCACCATTAGAAAAAGCTACTAAAGTGTCACCTATAAGTTTAAAAGCCTCTGCCATGTCTCTGCACATAGATAAATCAACCAAGCAAGACACAACAATGAAAACAGAAAAGAAAAGTCCTGGGAAAAGCCCAGTTGATTTTGGTTACAATGCTTTTGCAGAGATAATGGGAAAACATAATGAAATCACCGAAATTCTTGTGAAACAGCAGAAAATATCCTCCCTTCCACCGGTGACAATCCCCATTTTTTTTAATGGTAAACCTCTGCATTACAGATCATTTATCAAAGCAATTGAGCAGGGAATAGAACCCAAAACAGACAATATGCAAGACAGACTGTATTACTTGGAGCAATGTACCACAGGTCACATGCAGCCACAAACCGCATATGCTGAAGCAAAGAAACAACTTGAATTGAACTTTTGAAACAGAGTGAAAATAAAATCTGCATTCGTTGATAAAGCACTGAAATGGGCAGTCATCAAACCAGATGATGCTTATGCATTAAGAGCTTATGCACTGTTTTTTAAGAAGTTGTTTTAACATCATGAATGAAACTGGTTTTATTGATGAGCTGGAAAATGCTACCAATATGTTCTGGTGTCCAAGCTGCCTTTCAGATTGCGGCATAGATGGTGAGTGGCAGTCGTCAACATCGGTGAAAAGCGTGACCGCAGGCCAACACTCAAAGACCTCCTGGATTTTTTGGAGAAGCAAGCAAAAGCTGCATTGGATCCCATCTATGGAGAGGCCCAGATCACGATAGAAAGGGTAACTGCCAAAACCACAAAACCAGTTTACAAACCTAAAGCCAACTTTGCTACATCTGTTGTTCCTGTATGCAGCAGCCCAGTCATAAGCAGTCAAGACCTGAAAAAGGAAATGCAATTCAAACCAATTGTCTTTTCTGTGACAAAAAACATTTAATTAAACTTGTTGTGATTCATTCAGACAGAGACATAACAAAGAAAAGGTGTTTGTCAAGATCAAAGGTTTGTGTTTTGGCTGCCTAGAGAAAGGACATATGAGTAACAGCTGTCCCAAACGTTTGTCATGCCAAACATGTCTAAAGAACCATCCAACTGTTCTTCATATAGAGAACCCACAAGAACCCTCAAAGCAGTCTGAACGTCTCCAGAGTGCTCCAGTCTCCTTAGATCCTGGAAGAGATGCTGGAAGTCATACTGGGGCCGGAGCAAGAGAATGTGCCCTGTGTGTTGTTCTGCGAAATGTCTGCGAAAAAGATTTAACAAAGACCCATCATTCTTTGAAGATTACAGAGAATTCATGCGAAATGTCGGTGCAGAAAAGCATTCTGAATAATCCTGCATGATCAGCTGAAACATGAGGAAGGAAAAGTGTGGTATGTACCACATCACCGTGTCACACAAAAGAAAACATTGCGTGTTGTGTTTGATTGTGCCTCAACCTACGTTGGAACTTCATTGAATAAAGAACTTTTACAAGGGCCATACTTGATGAACACATTGCTAGGCGTTCTCATCCGCTTTCGCCAAGGGCCCATTGCAATGATAACCGATATCAAGGGTATGTTCCATCAAGTCAGAATGGCTGAGGAGCATGTCAACTACCTGCGGTTCCTCAGCCATCAAGTCAGAATGGCTGAGGAGCATGTCAACTACCTGCGGTTCCTCTGGTGGCCTGATGGCGACATCACCAAAGATCTTGCTGAGCACAGAATGTTAGTCCACATATTAGGAGCATGTGTCCTCTCCCAGCTGTGCCACATATGCTCTGTTAAAAACTGCTGACGACAATCAAGATCTGTATCCAGATGAAGTCATAAATACAATCAGGCATCATTTCTGTACAGCAGGCTATCTCTCTGTACCAGCAACTTACAGAGGTGTGTGCCAGAGGGGGCTTCAGGCTCAATAAGTCTGCAACAAGCGCACTGTCCTCTCCCAGATCCCGGAGGAAAACCGTGCCAAAGAAAGTTTCTCTCTGGCACTGCCTCAAGCGGCAGCTTGTAGCCGCAGCTCCCATCGTGTTTTTCGTAACTTTGTTTATTTGTTGGTTTTTGTCTTTCGTTTGTTTTTCAAATAATTACAATCCGTTGAACGTTGAGACAATGGCTGGACTGAGTTTTGTTCCTTTTCTCTGCGTTCTTCTGTTACTTCTATTACTTTTTGTAACAGAGAAATTTGCCGGTAGTAGTGAGGGCATTGTTTACACGCGTGAACAGCTGATTGCGCTGTGTAAGCCTGTGCTGCTGCCCGGAGACAGACCTGCGGTCCCGCAGGAGATACGGAGGAGACCTCGGGGTTGCAGGGCTGGAACCAAACAGAGGGAGAAAAGAAGAAGACACAAGCCAGCGGTCCCAGCGATTATAATGGGAAACGTGAGGTCTTTGGGAAATAAGATGGCAGACTTTCAGCGCTAGTGAAGACCCAGAGGGAATAACGCGAGTGCAGTTTATTTTGCTTCAGTGAAACTTGGCTGCACTCGGACATCCTGGACAGCAGCGTTGAGGTTCCTGGTTACAGTTTGGTACGTGGACACAGAGACTGTTCCAAGAGTCGGAAGAAGAAGAGTGGCGGGCTTGCACTTTATGTGAGTGAGAGGTGGTGCAAATCCTGGACATGTCAGTGTGAAGGAACGTCTCTGTACCCATTACTATCGCTGTTTACATCCCCCCGTCAGCTGATGCAGCAGTGACCTGTGAAGTTATCAGCTCCGCCACGGCTAAACTGCAGACTGAACACCAAGATGCTTTCATGATCATTACAGTTGATTTCAATCAGGCCTCGCTGAACAATATTTTTAATAAGTTTCACCAATATGTTGACTGCCCCACCAGAGACAATAAAACATTGGATTTATTATATGCAAATGTCATGGGCTCATATGATGCCACAGCCCTTCCCCCCCCTCGGCAGGTCAGACCACAACCTGGTCATGATGACTCCTAAGTATGTCCCTCTTGTTAGAAGGCAGCCTGTGCACACCAGGACAGTGAGGAGGTGGACACAGGAGACTGCTGAGGCACTGCAGGACTGCTTCGAGTCGACAGACTGGGATGTACTCTGTGAGCCACATGGGGAGGACATCGATAAGATGACTGACTGCATCACTGATTACATCAGATTCTGTGAAGACACCACCATGTCAACCCGGACCGTTTGCTGCTTGTCCATCAACAAGCCCTGGATTACCAGTGACCTGAAAGCATGAACTCCGAGAGATGCTGAGGACGTGCAAGGACAACTACAGGAGAAAGCTGGAGGCCAAACTCCAACAGAACAGTGTGAGGGATGTGTGGGCGGGCATGAAGCACATCACAGGGATGAAGGGGAAAGACAGGCAGACATCTGGGAGCCTGGATAGAGCTAACCAGTATAACCAGTTTTTCAACAGGTTAAGCTCACCTCCTGTTACCCCTCCGACACCCCCAGCTCCCCACACACTCACACTGTCCCAAATGGCGCGACCCTCCCCCCAGCATTCTCCTGTACAACACCTCTCCATCTGCCCCCCCTATCCAGTTTCAACACCATTCAGCCTCTGCTAATGGGTGACAAGCTACGGGTGGTGGGTGTTGATGACTCTGTGATCTCCTTGATTACTGACTACTTGACAGGCAGGCCACAGTTTGTCCGTCTGGGCAGTGTCCTGTCTGATGTGGTGGTCAGTGATACAGGAGCTCCACAGGAGCTCCACAGGGAACTGTGCCGGTCCTCTTCACCTGACTTTCAGTACAACTCTGAGTCATGTCACCTGCAGAAGTTCTCTGCCGACCCAGCTGTTGTCAGTGTATAAGGGGGGGAGATGAGGGTGAGTACAGGACACTGGTAGACAACTTTGTGGAGTGGTCCGAACAGAATCACCTGCGGCTGAATGTCAACAAGACCAGAGAGATGGTGATCGACTTCGGGAGGAAGAAGAGGATGCCTTCACAGCCACTATGGATCAGGGGGAGTGAGGAGGTGGAGGACTACCAATACTTGGGAGTGGTGATTGACAACAGACTGGACTAGAAATCTAACACAGAGGCTGTGTACAAGAAGGGGATGAGCAGACTTTATTTCCTGAGGATGCTGAGATCCTTCAACATGTGCAGCAAGATGTTGGAGATCTTCTACCAGTCTATTGTTTCCAGCGCCATTTTCTTTGCTGCTGTGTGTTGGGACAGCAGCATCAGTGCCAGCGACACCAACAGACTTGATAAAATCATCTGGCTCTGTACTTGGTCTCAGGCTGGAGTCTCTTAAGACCGTGGTGGAGAGGAGAACGCTGAATAAATTGTTATCCATCATAGACAATGATCAGCACCCTCTCCATCACACAGTGGTCAAACAGTGGAGCACCTTCTCCCACAGGCTGCTCCAGCTCCGCTGTCGGAGGGACAGATACAGGAAATATTTCCTGCCACATGCCATCACACTGTACAATAAAAACTAAAACCTTAGCCTATTATGTTTATCTGTTCACTGCACCTGATTTTTTCACTTTCCAATTTGCACTTTAATTTACTGCTATTTATACATTTTATACTTTTTATATTGCTCTTTTTATATCATTTATTTACCTATTGTGTTTTTTTATCTTTAGTTTCTGTGTTGTCACTGTGTGTAATGCTGCTGCTACACTTTAATTTCCCAGCTTGGGATCAATAAAGTATATCTATCTATCTAAAGACCCTGGACCTCAGCCGTGATCAGCTCCGCTTGGAAAGAGCTCTGGGGGTCCAGTGGGATGTGGAGGGCGACATCTACACGTTCAGTGTCACCAACAAGCACAAGCCACTGACAAAGACGTGGCATTTTGTCTGCCGTGAGTTTATTTATGACCCCTTGGGGTTTTTGGCTCCAGTAATTCCCACTGCAAAGCAAATTCTTCAATGTCTGTGTAAGATGAAGTTTGGCTGGGATGAAGCAGTACCAGTGGAAATATCACAATAATGGAAAAGGCAGACAAGAAGTGTGTGTAGCATTTGTTATTGGGAAAGCAAGAGTAGCACCACTTAAACAAATAACCCTACCGCACTTGGAGCTTGCTAGCTGTTCTAGCTGTGCGCATAGACAAGATGCTCTCAGCTCAACTAGGGCTCAGCCTAAGTCAGTCAGTCTTTTGGTCAGACAGCACATCTGTCCTGAAGTACATTGCAACCACAACTGCACGGCTCCAAGCTGAACCTTGCAGATGTAGCCTCTTATGGCATGAAAGTAGGCCTTTTCCTCAACTCAACCTGGATCAGCTGACCAGAGTTTCTGACAAGAGCTCAGTGTCAGTGGCCTGCAACCATCAATGGAACATCTGTCCACCTAGAAGATGAGCCTGAGGTGAGAGAAGAGAGTAAGTCTTGTGCAGTCTTGTGCATTGGAGCAGGAAATGTGTCCCACCACTAAGCTATTGACTTATTTCTCTAGTTGGACCAAACTCAAAAGAGCTGTGGCATGGGTTCTAAAGCTTAAAGAAAAAGTCCAGCAGCAAGTCAAAGAGAAAAAACAAAAGTACACAGCAAATGGAAATGTTTGTGTTAAGCATGGAAAACTGGCACTCACAACTATCAGCTGATGACTTGGCTTTGGCTGTGGAGGCCATATTATGCTTTGTACAGACATTGAATTATGGAGATGAAATGACTGCCTTGCGCTCTGGTGTTGTGAAGAAGTCAAGCCCTCTGTACAAGCTTGATCCAGTTGTCACTGATGGAGTTTTGAGAGTAGGTGGCAGGCTTAACAAGGCGGCCTTGCCTGAAGAAACAAAGCCTCCTGCAATTCTTCCATAAAACAGTCATATTTCAAAGCTCATTCTACAGTACATACACAAAAAGATTGGCCATACAGGGAAGGAAGCACATGCTGTCTACACTGCGTCGTCAGTACTGGGTCCCTCAAGCCAACTCAGCTGCTAGAAGAATCATCAGGGAGTGCATGACGTGCCAACGACAGCGGCAAAAGCCAGGTATGCAAAAAATGTCTGATCTTCCTGTTGACAGAATCTCAGCTGATATTTCTCCATTTACACATGTTGGTGTAGACTATTTTGGGCCATTAGAAGTAAAGAAGGGCAGAAGCCTTGCCAAAAGATATGCTGTCCTATTTACATGTCTAACCTGCCGAGCAGTCCACCTGGATGTTGCATTCCCTTTTTATTGCCATCAGAAGGTTCATCTGCCGCAGAGGACAAGTCAAGGAAATCCGCTCCGACAATGGGACCAACTTCGTCAGCTCAAACTGTGAGTTAAAGCAAGCCATCTCTGAATTTAATCAAACCAAAATTCAAAGTAATTTAATGCAAGATGGAATAAAATGGATGTTTAACCCCCCGCATGGACTCGCCCGAACTTTGCAGATGGAGATGTGGTTCTCATCGTTGATGAATCACCGCCGAGAAATTCTTGGCCCATTGGACGCATTACTGAGGCAATGGCAGACTCACAAGGGTTCATTCGGTGGGTTCATGTGAAGACATGAACAAATGAATTGGAAAAGCCCATCAACAAAATCTGCCTTCTGATGGAGGCAATGTAAAAGGCAACAGTGAAAGTTGACCTTCAAGTGAGTCTTCTGCTTGAACCGCTGACTCTGCATGTACACTGATATTATGCAACCAGTCAGGTGAACAGGTGTTGGTTTTGCTGCCCGTCGTTAGTTCTGCACTGCCAGCCAAATTTTCTGGACCATATCTGGTTGATCGGCAACTCAGTGAGACAGATTATGTAATCCAAACACCTGACCGCTGAAAGAAAACTTGCGTATGCCACATCAACATGCTGAAAAAGTATGTTGGTCGTGAGGATTGTGCCAACCTGTCCACTATTGTTGCGCCTGTTTTCTCCATGTCATGCAGCACCCATACAACACTACGGATGATGGGCTGAATGACAGGTACAACTCTGTCCCCTGTGCGTGCCTCCAAAATTCTGAGATGTTGAGTAAATTAGATGTCTATCTTGAACATCTGTACGACTCCGCCAGGTCCAATATTTGTGGTCTCATCCAAGACTTTCCGACTCTTTTTGGTGACATTCCCACCCATGTAATCGAACATGATATTGACGTGAAAAATCACAGGTGTCCATCCTTGCAATACCTTCTTGATCATGGTTTCGCTGTCCCAAGCAGTAGCTCTTGGAGATCCCCTTCCATACTTGTCCCAAAGTCTGACCTTTCTGCAATGATTACCGTAAGGTTAATGCTGTTACCAAGCCAGACTTCCCGTTACTGCTAATGGGTGACCTCATTGATCGTGTCGGATCTGCCAAGTATGTGACAAAATTAGACCTCCAAGGGTCCTGGCAGGTCCCACTAACACGTCTGAGATTAGCACCTTTTTCACGCCTGATAATTTCTTACAGTACACCGTCATGCCTTTCGGGCTGAGAAATGCACCTGCCACTTTCCAGCGGCTGATGAGTACTGTCCTATATGGTGTATAGGTGACAGTGAAGTCTATCCAGATGATATTGTGGCATACTCATCTACTTGGACAAAACATGTAAAAACCGTGCGATTTCTGACCGCCACCCTTACCCTTAACCTGGCGAAATGTGAGTTCGGAAAGGCCGCTGTCACCTACCTCGGCGAACGGGTGGGTCAAGGTCAGGTTTGTCCAGTGCAGGCCATCGTTGATTTTCCAGCTCCTCAAATGTGTCTTGAGCTCCGTCAGTTCCTGGGGATGGTGGTGTACTACAGGGCCTTCTGTAAAAAATTCTCTGACGTAGTAGCTCCGCTCACAAGCTTGGCAAGCCCAAAAAAACAGTTTAAGTCATCAGAGAAATGTCAAGCGCAATTCGAGGCCAAAGCTCTCCTCTGCAGCGCTCTGGTGCAAACTTTGGGCAGCCCTTTTAAGCTTGACGTAGACGCCAACGCTCTCGGTGCGGGTGCGGTGCTCCTACAGGAGGATGAGTGTGGCTGATCAGCCGATTTGTTATTTTTCAAGGAAGTTAAAAAAACATCAGCTACACTTATAGCACGATTGAAAAAGAGGCTTTAGCCCTTCTCCTGGCACTACAGCACTAAGCTGCGTTAATTATTGCATTGAAAGCTTTTTATATAGGCTACAGTTCACTGGTTTTCTCTCAGGGATATGCTCATCGCCCGTAATAGGAGGACTTTGTGTTCATAGAAAGTAATATCTACTTGTGACAAAGAAAAGCCTTTTCTTTAATAAATTAGAGAAGGTAATTTAACCTGTTGAAATTCTTTAATAATTATCACAGTAGGATGTGACAAACTCAGATTTAATTTGTTTTTGTTAAATCATGCATGAAAATGTACAAAAAAAAAATGTTGCATCTCTTTCTCTGCGTGAGAAATACTTGGTGTGGCGTGCAAGCAAGCAATGAGCAATACATATTTTCTAGTTTAGTCTCTTACTTTTGTTATAGAGGTCTGTTGCTAAATTTTTATTTTAACCCCAGTTATAAATTAATCCCTCCTGCTTTTTTCCAGAACACATGCAATGTAAATTCTGCAAGTTCAGCAACTTCAATCAAGAGGTTCTCCTAAAGCACGTTTGCATTCATCACAGAGGACCAAACTGGCCGTGCCTTTTTCCGGATTGTTTCTGCAGCTTCAAAACTCCAGGTGCATTGAGATCGCATCTTTCTCGTACAGGAGGAGGCAGGAGAATTCAACCTTTTCATGTGAATTATGTGATTTTAAAGACATTTGTAATGAAATGACATTCTTTACTCACATCGGACATCATTTAAGAAAACAAGAAACTGTGCGGTGCCCCTTTACGAAGTGTGCCTTTAAAACCAACATACTTTCAAGCTTCAGCTCTCACAGAAGTAGGCATCATAAAGCTCACACATTTAAAGATTTTAGGAGCTCAGTATCAGTAGAGCCAAAGTCAGTTGATAGTGACACATGCGCTGATCTTGAAGAGGGGCCTTCCACACAGACAGAGGTGCCCTGCTCACAAACAGAAGAGAGTGCTGTAGAGAGAAACTTTGGAACTTTGGAAACTCTTGAACACAAGCTTGCATCTCTGTTCTTGCGTATGCAAACAGAATTGCATATTTCAAAAAGTGCAACACAGAAAATAATTGAAGAACTAAATGATATTTTGAGTGTTTCTAAATTCCATACACTAACCAATATAAAAGAGATACTTGCTAAACATAGCATACAAATCGATAATAGTGTTGTTCAAGAATTAACCGATGCAATATATCTAACAAATCCTCTTCTTGTATCTACATCAGAGAAAGGTAACTTATTTACAGATTATAGAAGGAATTTCAGAGGACAGGATACATAAAAATATCTTTGTCTATGTTTCAGTCACTCAAGTTCTTGAGCGCTAATTAAGCCGTACCAATTTCTTAGATAAGGTAGTCTTTCATCAGGAATGTTTACCAGGACAATACAATTCTTTTCGAGATGGTCAGTATTTTAAAGAAAATACTCTCTTAGGAGAGGAGGATAAATGTATGTGTGAAGTTTGTAATCCTCTGCGCACATCACGAAAAATACATAAGATCACTGCTGTGTACTGGGTCCTTCTCAATTTACCCGCAAAATTTCGATCTTCTTTACATTCCATTCAACTAGCAGTGTTTGGCAAGAGTGCTGACATCAGACAGTTTGGATATGAAAAGTTCCTACAGGAAGGGATATATGTTGAGGCTCTTGGTCAGTTTGTTAAGGGTACAGTCTTCTGTGTGTGTGCTGATAATCTAGGGGCCCACAGCCTTGCTGGTTTTCAGGAAAGCTTCAGTGCCGAAAAGTTCTGCAGATTTTGTCTTATCAGTCAAAATGAGATAGCTACTACTGAAGCCAGTGATTTTCTATTAAGAACCACCCAAGAGCATGATACCTTTGTAGAGGAACTTAAGGAAAGTGACACACTTCTGAGTGTTAATGGTGTAAAAAGGGAATGCGTCCTGAATAAGCACCTATCCTATTTTCACCCCATCAGAGGATTTCCTACAGACATCTTGCATTACTTTTTTGAAGGAATTATTCCTATTGAATTGTCCTTGTGCCTGAAGGAATTGATTTCTAGAGGATTCATTTCATTCGATGGCTTGAATACAGAGATTGACTCATTTCCGTACAAATATTCAGACAGGGTGAATAAGCCAAAAAAGATTGCAAAAACAAGCTTTGCAAAAGGGACCAAAGGTGGGAATGGACATGAGAATTGGGCTCTGCTACAATTGCTCCCCCTGATGATAGGCAGTAGAGTCCCTGAAAATGAGCCTTCATGGGAGATTTTGATGGACCTTAAAGAAATCGTTGAATTGGCTCTCTGAAAAAACACTTTGTTACTTAGAGAGCAAGATATCTGATCACAAAAGCCTACTGACTGAAACTTTTCCTGATCTGAGACTGAGACCAAAGCATCACTTTGTAGACCATTACCCACACCTAATCCGTTGCTTTGGGCCTTTGGTGGCATTATGGACCATGCAGTTTGAAGCAAAGCACAGCTTCTTTAAGAAAATAGTCCATGATACTCACAATTTCAAGAACGTGCTTCTCACGCTGGCCACCAAACATCAGCAGATGATCGCCTACTATCTGGATGGCCAAAGTGTTCTCAAACAACAGCGCTATGTTGAAGGTGTGAAGGTAGTTGCAATAGCTTCTTTGGATGCAACAAAGAGGTCTGCGGTCAGTCTAAAGTATCCTCATCAAGAGTCTTTGTCTCTGTCCTCTGATGTGCATCTGCATGGGGTGCGATATGTTGAGGGCATGGTCATTTCTGCTGGGCATTGCAGTGGACTGCCTGAGTTCTTCAAGATACTGGACATTGTTGTTGAAACTGACAAAGTGGCATTTGTGGCGATAAAGATGGCATCATGGTATGTGGAACACTACAGGTCCTATGAGCTTATTGAAAGCTGTTACACTGAGGTACACATCCTGGATTTTGAGGCATTGAATGACCATCAACCTTTGCCCGCCTATTCAGTAGGAGGAAAGCTGTTTGTGACCTTGAGGACATCTCTACTTAATTGAATGGTATGACATATGGTATAGAGATTATAATCTTGTAATCCTGGAGACACCCTGATTGCTATTCTTTTCTACCACAGGCCATGCTTCTGCGCGTGAACGTCTCTCCAGACATCTATAGGAGAGTCCAACTTACTGGATTTCCTGCTTCCGTAGACCATCTGAAAGACATACTAAGAGAAAAATTGGGACTACAAGGTGACTTCAATCTCCAGTTTGAAGACCCAGAGTTTGGGGGGGCTCTGTGTAACCTATTTGAGATCTCTGAACTTCCTACAGATAGGGCCTGTTTGAAAATACTTTTTGTGAAAGACTCTGCTGCTCTTGACAAAAACGACTCATGCTCTCAAGACCAAAGTGATGCGGTTTCTGTTTCCTCCTGTGCCAGTGCTCCCTCTGCTCCTTCCACCCCAGGCTCCTCAGATACCATTATACTGTCCACTCAAAGTTCACCTCAAAACTACCTGAGAAGTACGTCACGGTGGCCTTCAGTCTTCCCAATCCCTACCTTCTCCTATGATGTAGAGCTGAGGCTGCGCAGGTTTTTCAAGAGACAAAGAAAAGTCTCAGTGTACGGAGAGAAATTAAATCAGACATCCTACATCACATTGCACAGGCAATTTATGCATACAAACCCTACCCAGAGCCTGATGAGATAGGGTCTGTTGCTGCTGCACTTGTCCTCAAGCACCCATGCCTTAAGGAGCCAGGATCAGGCAAGGCATATGAGGGCTGGCTAACAAGCATCACCTATAAGCTTGGGAACTACAGGTCCAAGCTCCGTGCAGCTGGCTGTGCAGAAGTCAATGTGAACAAAAGAGTAAGAGATGAGGAATCAGAGGAGAGCCAGAAGACCATGAAGAAATCCAAAAGAGGTGAAGTCAATTACCTTCCTGACCATCCAGTGGGTGGAAACGATAACAGCCTAGAGGAAGACAGACTGAACCTGTTGGAAGAAGTGAAGAAAAGGAGAGGGGATCCAACTATTATCCGTGAGAAGATGCAGCACACCTTTTCGCTTAGAAGAAAGGAAATAGTGATGCAATCTCCAATGGTGTCTGAAGTCCAGGAACGAGGGCCAGCACTGTTCTGTGAAGACGAGGTGTGTATCTGTCTGTCTGTCTGTCTGTCTGTGTGTGTGCATTTTTGCGTGCATCCATCTGTCCATTTGCCTGACTGTTCTTGGGTTATGTTTTTTTACCAACAGATCTGCGCTGAATTTAAACGTGTTACAAATGTGGACCTGCTGCCTACATTTCGATCTGCATTGGACCAGCACACTTCCCAGTTCCTGAGACTGTACAGGACCAAACAGGGATTGTTTGGAAAAGAAATGGATGTAGTACTGGGCAGGCTGGACAAACAGGTAACCTCTTAGACATTTAAGTAATTTATATCATGCTTGACTTTCTTGATCCAATGAGTTCTAAATATATGTTAAAGCTGTAACAGGTTTGTTTGTAAACATTTGCATTGTTTGTAAACATTCAAGTAAAAAAAATTACCTGCATTGGAATGTAGTAGGTGTTAATTGTCACGCTGGTGAGGTAATGTCTCGTCTTGGGTTTTCGTCTTGTCATTTCCTGTCTTATTTTGAAAATAACTCCCTTCTCGTTTCAGGTCACTTGCTCTTCCTCATGTGTTCCCTGGTCTGATGTCATCCCTGATCCCTGATTGTTGCCACCTGTTGCTCGTTATCCCTCTGTGTATTTAAGTCTGCGTCTCCCCTTGTCTTGTGCCAGTTCGTCATTCGTCTTTTGTCACGTCACGTTCCATGTCACGTTCCACGTCACCTCAGGTTAAGTTAAGTTGGTATTTTTGTAGTTTTGCTTGTAGCCTCGTTTTGTTTCCTCCCGGTGGAGTGATTTTGTGTTTATACTTTTTTTGTTAAGAATAAAAGCCTTTTTTCACACTGCCCCTGCATTTGGGTCCTCCCTCCTTGCCTGGTTCATGACAGTACGAACTGGCCAGTAAGGACCCAGCGGAGGCAGCAGCAGAAGCCAGCATGGACCCAGCCATCTTCCGGATGGAATTCAATGAGGTTATGGACTGCCTCCAGTACCTCCAAATCTGCTACGACTGTGCAGACACCAAGGGGGAGAGGAAGACTTTCCGGAAGGAGGCAGGGGAACTGGTTTCCTCCAGGCCGTGACTCAGGGGCTCTCTGCCTGACTGGGATACACACCTGGTTTCCGCCCCTGAACCCCGGCCAGCCTCAGCTCCATCCATGCTACCAGCCTATGCCACAGTTCCAGCCATGCTACCAGTCCAGGCCTCAGTCAAAGCCAAGCATCCAGTCCAGGCCTCAGTCAAGCATCCAGTCCAGGCCTCAGCCACAGCCAAGCATCCAGTCCAGGCCTTAGCCACAGCCAAGCATCCAGTCCAGGCCTTAGCCACAGCCAAGCATCCAGCCCAGGCCTTAGCCACAGCCAAGCATCCAGCCCAGGCCTTAGTCACAGCCAAGAAACCAGCCTATGTCTCGGTCACTGGTCTTCAGTCGGCGGTCCGGTCGACACCTGCCATTGGTCTTCAGTCGGCGGTCCGGTCGACACCTGCCATTGGTCTTCAGTCGGCGGTCCGGTCGACACCTGCCAGTGGTCTTCAGTCGGCGGCCCGGTCGACGCCTGCCAGTGGTCTTCAGTCGGCGGTCCGGTCGACGCCTGCCAGTGGTCTTCAGTCGGCGGTCCGGTCGACGCCTGCCAGTGGTCTTCAGTCGGCGGCCCGGTCGACACTCTCCAGTGGTCTTCAGTCGGCGGCCCGTCCGTCACCAGTCCCGGCGGAGGATCGCCCGGCACCAGCCCAGACAGGGGACCGTCCCACACCTGCTCCTCGCAGCCTATTGGGGGTTCGCCTGTCACCCATTCCTGTTCCGACGGGGGGCCGTCCCACGCCTGCTCCACGCAGCCTTCGGGAGGTCCGCTCGTCACCCGTTCCTGTTCCGACGGGGGGCCGTCCCACGCCTGCTCCACGCAGCCTTCGGGAGGTCCGCTCGTCACCCGTTCCTGTTCCGACGGGGGGCCGTCCCACGCCTGCTCCACGCAGCCTTCGGGAGGTCCGCTCGTCACCCGTTCCTGTTCCGACGGGGGGCCGTCCCACGCCTGCTCCACGCAGCCTTCGGGAGGTCCGCTCGTCACCCGTTCCTGTTCCGACGGGGGGCCGTCCCACGCCTGCTCCACGCAGCCTTCGGGAGGTCCGCTCGTCACCAGTTCCTGTTCCGACGGGGGGCCGTCCCACGCCTGCTCCACGCAGCCTTCGGGAGGTCCGCTCGTCACCCGTTCCTGTTCCGACGGGGGGCCGTCCTACGCCTGCTCCACGCAGCTTTCGGGAGGTCCGCTCGTCACCCGTTCATGTTCCGACGGGGGGTCGTCCTACGCCTGCTCTACGTCGTCTTCCTGAGCGGCCCCGTCGGCTAGGTCGCCCTCATGCCCGGCCTCCTGAGCGGCCCCGCCCGCTAGGTCGCCCTCATGCCCGGCCTCCTGAGCGGTCCCGCCCGCTAGGTCGCCCTCATGCCCGGCCTCCTGAGCGGCCCCGTCCGCTGGGGCGCCCTCATGCCCGGCCTCCTGAGCGGCCTCCTGAGCGGCCCCGTCCGCTGGGTCGCCCTCATGCCCGTCCTCCTGAGCCCCTCCTCCTGGCCCCCTCCACCCGCCCTACGTATCATGGACCTTAGGGACATCTGGGATCTGTCCCTTAAGGGGGGGGTAGTGTCACGCTGGTGAGGTAATGTCTCGTCTTGGGTTTTCGTCTTGTCATTTCCTGTCTTATTTTGAAAATAACTCCCTTCTCGTTTCAGGTCACTTGCCCTTCCTCATGTGTTCCCTGGTCTGATGTCATCCCTGATCCCTGATTGTTGCCACCTGTTGCTCGTTATCCCTCTGTGTATTTAAGTCTGCGTCTCCCCTTGTCTTGTGCCAGTTCGTCATTCGTCTTTTGTCACGTCACGTTCCATGTCACGTTCCACGTCACCTCAGGTTAAGTTAAGTTGGTATTTTTGTAGTTTTGCTTGTAGCCTCGTTTTGTTTCCTCCCGGTCGAGTGATTTTGTGTTTATACTTTTTTTTGTTAAGAATAAAAGCCTTTTTTCACACTGCCCCTGCATTTGGGTCCTCCCTCCTTGCCTGGCACTTGACATTAATGGACTATTTCCCATCAACAACTCAACTCAAAATTAGAGCTTTTACCCACAATTGATATAGTTGAATAAATTACAGATTGGGCCTTGTAAGAAAATGATCACTCTCTCTCACATCTCCATTGATAGATGGTCAACTTCAGGCAGAAATCATTTTGGCTCTGTTCTACTCAAAGAAAATGCTGCCTACTATTGGATACCTCTAGGGTCATATCACAATCTTAATTAGAAGTGGGCTAGTACAAGGTAGATTTTAGACAATGGTGACAGTGGCACTAAGGAGAGGATATAGTCCATGCCAGTTGCAAATAATTGCTTTACAGTATTATGAATGTCTCAAATACTTGTATTATATTAAGTATCTTGTGCACTTTTAGACTACCAACATCATGACACACCGCAAGGCTGCAGTTATCGAAGGGTTGCCTATGTATCTACGTGAAGATCCCAGATTTCTTTTCAAGACATGTTTGGTGAGGATCTTTAATGCACCTCTGCAACAAATGCAATTTGTGACCAAAAAATAGTCTGTAGGGTTTGTTGGACTAATGTTTTTTACGCTCTGTCCTTGTTTTAACCAGGACACTGCTTCGGAGGGAAGCCACACCAGAGACATGAAACTTGGCATCCTGAAGGTGGTGGATGATGACGTGGCCATGTCCTCCACACCACCAACTGTGAAGAGCATCGCTATAGTACTGGAGGAAGCGGTTGTCCTCAAAGATCTTCCTGATGTACCAAGTGCTGTCGCCTATCTCTTCGGACTCATCTTTGCCTTGAATATGGAGTACCCGAAATAAGTTAGATACACCTTTGAGGTAATCGAGAAAATATTCTTTGAGCTGAATATCCACTGCTCTTCTAGGGTGAAGGCAGTGACGACAAAGCTCTTGCTCTAAGCTCATGGCTGGACTCTCAAGATATGTCCACTTATGTCTTAAAAACAGACAGATTTATTTAGACTTACTTTTATATTAGTGCATTTGCAATGCAATGGAAGACAGACATTGATACAGACATTGACTATACCTTTACAATTACATGTCTGGGATTTTAGTTACAGGGTTTTCTTAATGCGCTTTTGCATATGGAATAGGCCTGATTCATTTTTTTTTTTTTACATTAATGCATTCTCAATGCAATGGAAAGCACGTCATGTTATATTTATATATTTTACTATGTGCAATTTATTTTACTGATTTGTTATTACAGTCCTATTTTATAGACAGACAGACAGACAGACACAGTGAGCAGACAGACATTGACACAGACAGACAGACATCGATACAGACATTGATACAGACAAGACAATAACACAGCCACACATACAGACTGCGGCACACGCACACACACCCAGAAAGACACACAATGTTGAAACAGTCAGTGAGACACACGTGACTGGTAATGAGACGGACTTGTATTGAGAGAAGTTTCTGTTTGCTCTGTTCACAATTGCACTATTAAAAAGTGAAGTAATTTTATGTTATTACTTTTCTATGAGATCTGTCCGTTGTATCCGTTTTGACAGACAATGCTGATGACATGTTCGTCTCCATCAGATTTCAATCCGTTTAGATGGACAGAAATGTTCAAACGGTTTTAACTATTTGATTGGTCCCTAAAAAAAATGTTGATGTGATAGTGACCCTCTGTCCATCCATAGTGGCCGCCCTCTTACATGTCAGGGATTTTGCTTATGCTGTTATGCAGCTGGAATAGGCCTGATTCAGTTTTTTTTTATTACTGCATTTGCAATGCAATGGAAATCATTTGATACTAAAAAGATATATTTTACTATGCGCAATTTATTTTAACGATTTCTTATTACAATCCTATTTTATAGCCTTGATGTGGTTGTTTATTGCCTTTATTTAAGGACCTTCAAGTATATTTAGTGTTGATATATTGCTTGCTTTTTTGCAATGCTGCTGTACTGTGCCCTTTATGTTAGATTTGACATGTATTATTATATTAAATTATAATCCAGAGAGAGTATGCAAGCTGTTAATGCACCACTTTCAGTTCCTTTAATTTAATTCCTGCCAAAAAAGTGAATTGTTCTCTTTTGCTACGTATGTTGTTTTCTATGCTTGCAATGTTTACAAAGCAATGTTTTCAAAATAAACATGGATTTCAAAACAAACTGCTATAGTATCCTTATTGGTAGATTTTGCACAAATAACCAGTGTTGGTTTAACTTGATGGAGAACGGTATCGACTGTAAAGTCAACTCCTTCTTGTGAGTAGGTAACTTCAAGGTAACTTGAATTTTTGTGTACGGTTGAGTCCTGGCAATATCAAATTGTTTATGTAATGTAAGTATTTAAGTTTTTCTAACTGTTAAATATGTATCAGCTAAACAAAAGAGTGTACGTTGAGAGGACTTGTGATTTGACTCGACAATCCAAGTCAGTTGAACATGTGTGCCCAATTTTGTTCAACTTCTGTAGTCAAGTTCAGTTAACTCAAAATCCTAGTGAAGCATGTTGCCTTGAAATTTTAAGTTGATGCAACTTCTTTTTTTTAACAGTGAGTGAGAAGTAGTAGGAGGGAGTGAGAAGGTGTGATAAAGAGTGAGAAGGAGTGAGAAGGAGTGGGAAGCAGTGGAAAGGAATGAGAATGAGTGGGAAGGAGTGAGAATGAGTGGGAAGGAGTGGGAAGCGGTGGGGAGGAGTGAGGAGTGAGAAGGAGTAGGAAACAGTGAAATGAGTGGGAAGCAGTGGAAAGGAGTGGGAAGCAGTGGGAAGGAGTAAGAAGGAGCGGGAAGGAGTGATGGTGAGTGATAAGTAGTGGGAAGCAGTGGGAAGGAGTGATAAGCAGTAGAAAGGAGTGAGAAGGGGTAGGAAGAAGTGATAAGCAGTGGGAAGGAGTGGGAAGGATTGAAAAGGAGTAGTCAGGAATGATACGCAGTGGGAAGGAGTGAGAACGAGTGAGAGAGTGAGACAGTGTGGGAAGGAGTCAGAAGGAGTGAGAAGCAGTGGGAAGGAGTGAGAAGCAGTGGGGAGAAGTGAGGAGTGAGACTGTCTGGGAAGGAGTGAGAAGGAGTAAGAAGCAGTGGGAAGGAGTGAGAAGCCATGAGGAGTGGGAAGGACTGGGAAGTCATGAGGAGGAGTGGGAAGGAGTGAGAAGCAGTGGGAGGAGTGAGAAGCAGTATGGAGGAGAGAGGAGTGAGAAGGAGTGAGAAGCAGTGGGGAGGAGTGAGAAGCAGTGGGGGGATTGGGAAGGAGTGAGAAGCAGTGGGGAGGAGTGAGAAGCAGTAGGAAGGAGTGAGAAGCAGTATGGGGGAGTTGGAAGGAGTGAGAAGCAGTGGAAAGGAATGGGAAGGAGTGAGAAGGAGTAAGAAGCAGTGGAAAGGAGTGAGAAGCAGTGGGAAGGAGTGAGAATGAGTGAGAAGGAGTGGGGAGGAGAGAGAAGGAGTGAGAAGCAGTAGGAAGGAGTGAGAAAGAGCAAGACGCAGTGGGAAGGAGTGGAAAAAAGTGAGGAGTGAGAAGCAGTGGAAAGGAGTGAGAAGGAATAGTCTGTGCTGCAAAATAATACCCCAACACAAATGAGCAGAAGTTTCCTTTTCCTTTTGCAATATTCAAGTACAAATTTTAAGTATTAGAGTTTTCATCCAACAACAAAATGGAGTTGAATTGTTATTGAATCATAGATGTTCATATTTAAGGAGTTCTCGGCGTGTTGGCAGTGAAGGCTTTTCTCTTACCGTGGTGAAAAAGCAGTTTGTCGGTTTACATCCAACACCCCTCCTCCAGTCGTTCTGCATCACCAAACAGATGGAATCATGAGATCACCTCTGCGTCTCCTGCTGTGTTATTCTCCCTCTCTCTCTCTCTCTCTCTCTCTTTCTCTCTCTGTCTCTGTCCTCACCACCCACTCCCCCTCCTCCACCTCTCCCCTCTTGTCTGGTTCCTCTGGTTTTCCCAACAGTCTCTCAGCTTACAGCAAAAGTGATATGAGGGACAGGTGAAACACACACACACACTAAAGACTCATACTAAAGAGGAGTGTGTGTGTGTGTAGTGTTTTGTAAAACAACAGGAAGCATCTTCAGAAGGCCCCTGAGGGCTTATGAACACACACACACACACACTGATGTTGCTAAGAAACAAAGACTACGGACGCCTCACGCTGAAAAACTCATCTCCCTTAACGTAGGGTTCTGTGTTAAGACGATCCACCAGGGCTGTCAAACGCGATATGTGAAATGTGAAAAAGTTATTTATTTAAATGTTTCAATAAAATGCACTGCTGTTCCATTGGGCTGTCCTACTATGAGTAACAGACACTACGCTGGTTATGTTATGACAGATACTACGTTCTTATGTAGTATCTGTTTGTGCTCAGAGAAGATCATATTAAGCATCACTATCACACTCATCATGGTGAAGAACAAGAAGATACATTAATTGTTAGCAGGTTTGAGGAGACAGCAGTTTGTTTTAAGTCTTTTCTTCTTCTCGTAATTGTGAATATTTTCCATTATCGGGAAAATTATAAAAAAATCACCATTAGTGACTTGAAAAGGTAAGTGAAAAAGAGTCAGATTTTTTTAATTTTTGTAAGTACAAACATAGTTTTTTAAAATGTATTTATCATGTTTTTATGCAGGGAGACCTACTAAAAAGTATGTTCACTAAGAAAAGATGTCTTATCTGTGACACAATACAACAATATTCCTTTCTGTTATAAGAATTTTGTATAACCACATGATTTTAGTGTTTTAATGACTTTAGTATTTCCACTGATGACCTTAACAGGGCCTAAATCTATCCTGCAGAACAGCTAACCGTTATCAGGGGCCCTGTGCACATGATGTCTTGTATTACATGTTTTCAATGACGCGTTATCTCCTGTGCCTTTAAAAGACTCAAGTCACAACAATGATTTGAGCACTTCCTCTGTAGCATCCTCACACGTTGTTGCACTGTAACTGCTCCTCTTGTACAAGATTCAAGTCAGACGTCGACTTTAAATATGTCTCCGATCTCCTCCTTGGGTGAATTTATTCGTTTACGGAAAAATTCTTTTAACATTTGCCGCCCAACGTGGGGCCCAATATCTGTTTCTCTTCTCCAACTACCGGACCTGAACACCTTGCAAGGCGGGCCCGGCTGGAGAGGAGAGCAGTGACGGGGTCCGAACGAAGGAGGAATCTGAGGCATCAAAAAGAAATTAGGTGGAGTATTAACCAATCGGATAAAAAAAAAAAGGGGTTATTTTGTAAGGAAAATTCCTGAGTGAGGGTTTCCACCATTTGGTAAAACTTCCGAGATCTAGAATCTCGTAGACTGTGTTTGGAACCAGTAGTGCAGCTAGGTTTAAAGTCCGTGGGTTTGATGCCCGAAAAGCGCCGTGGAGCTGCCAAGGATTCCTAGGTTTAAAGTCCGTGGGTGTGAGGCCCAAAAAGCGCCGTATAGTTGAATCCAGGATTCTCAACTTGCCGAGAATAGGGTTTTGCCAAATAGTAAGGAAAGGTTTCTACTCATTTAGCAAGACACAGAGAACTGTGTTGACGAAAGTCGACCAGTTACAAAAAAAAAAAAAAGAGAAAGGAGGGATTCTCCTATCGGGGTAGTTTTGATTAGGAGGGAGTCTTGCTAAGTCAGTAAAAAAAAACGAGGTCATGCACCTAAGAGTATGCACCTAATAGTACTGGGTCTAAGAACAGTATAAGGTACGTCTTTGGACAGACGAGACCTACTTTGATCCCTGCCTCAGAGTACTGGGTCTTGAGGCCAGTAAATACATCTTTGGAACGACGTGAACTACTTTGATCCCCCAGGCCGCCTGAGTTATCAAAACCGCGCAGTCACTCAGGTAAGACAAACTTAAGTTTTTTATGTTAATTTTGTTTTATTGTTTGTTAAAAGTTGTTCGTATATATATATACAATCTATACAGAATAAAATAGAATAGAGTGAACTAGATATAAATAAAATATGATGGGTAACAGCCATTCGTGTTGCGGCCGGAACACGGAAGCTGAGTATACGGGAGATAGAAAAGAAAAAGAAGCACACAAACAGACAAATTCTAATCTTTGTCTTGTTCTTTATTCTCGCCGAGAGTAACGGAGAGATGATGACGGAGTCCCTCTGGGTCCGACGCCTGTCCCTCCCCCTACCCGGATCAGCCTCATCTGCGGCCACCTCCACTCCACCCCAGGCCGGCACATGTTTTGGCCTCCTCCGAACCGCCAGAAGCCTCCGCTCCGCAAATACAAGGGCACGTATCGGTAAGACATTCAATCCTCTTATTTCATCACATACACAGAAACAAGGGAAAGGAGAAGATAAGTGACTACTTTGTTTTGATGATGATGATGGTGATGATTGGAGGAGTGATTGCAATGTGTTTTACCGAGAGGGTGCACCGAGAAAGCGGGGTGGATGGCGGAGAGGAGGAGGAGGAGAGGAGGAGGAGGAGGGGGCGCGGAGGGGAGCAGATCGAGAGACAGGAACGATGTTTGCTAAAACTGGACATTGGGTGAGAGACTGCAGGTCCGGAGGAGGACGAGGAGGAGGGGCAAGAGGCAGAGGACTCAGACGGCATCGAGACTCATCTCCCCGGCACCGAGAATCACCACCTGCGTGACTATCTCAGCAGACAGGTCGTAATGGCACACACACACACACACAGCCCACAGAATCTACTGACACACACACACAGCCCACAGAGTCTCCGCACACACAAACCCACACACAGGGAGCTGACACAGAGGCAGATAAGGTTCTTTCAGTGGTAACAATAGACGTCTTGTTAAGCTTAGCAGAGAAACTGTTTGTTACATTAAAAGTAAACATTCGCAAAAATAAAATTCCTGTGCAATACCGGTGCATGCAAATCAGTTGTGCGGGAAGAAGATGCTGGAAGTCTAATTAGATCAAGGTCAGACGGACTTAGAGTTAAATCAGCCACAGGGCATGTGATAATCGAACCAATGTGCGACCCAGTGTGGATCGAGGATCCTAACACCAAAAGAAAAGTACAAACATCGATGGCCATCTCAAAACTATGCCCAGTTAACTTATTGGGGAGTTACCTTTTTACCCAAATTGGAGATTTATATCATGCAGCTAAATTGGATAACAAACGGTACAAAGGCTGTTCATCTAAAAGGGGGGAACAAACAAAACGTGGCAGAATGATACCAATTAACTGAAGAAGAAGAAGAAGAAGAACATCAGTTAATAGGTGTTCCACTAATATTATGGTCAACTGGGTCAGGCAGAGAACCAATCATAAAAGATCTGGCTAAAGCAGGAATCGTCATAGAATGTCCTGATTCACCCTGTAACACACCTCTGTTTCCAGTCAAAAAAGCAGCACCATCTACAGGATGGCGCATGGTTCAAGACTTGCAGGCTGTCAACAGAGCTGTGATACCAAGGGTGCCCCTAGTGCCAGATCCACATACGCTGCTAAATGAGTTAAGTCCACAGGCTAAATTATTTTCAGTTATTGATCTAGCGAATGCTTTCTTCTCTATTCCAGTGCACCCAGACTCACAGTTTTGGTTTGCATTTCAATACAGAGGAAAGAAGTACACAATATCCCTGAGGATCCCTCAGGGATATTGTGAAAGTCCTACCATTTTCTCCCAGGCAATGTCATCAAATCTAGCCAAATTTAACCCACCAAAACAAAGTCAAATTCTGTTGTATGATATTTTGATAGCTTCAAAAACTCAAGGTGACTGTAAAACAGACACTCTGGCGCTGCTGAAGTTTTTAGCTGAACAAGGTCACAAGGCGAGTAGAAACAAACTCCAGTTGTGGAAACAAACGGTGAAGTATTTGGGTTTCAACATATCTCAGGAAGGAAAACATCTTGATGACAAATGCAAAGAAGCTATTCTGCAAGCTCCAAAAACAAAAAACAAAAAAGCAAATGATGTCGTTCTTAGGCATGACAAGCTTTTGCAGGCAATGGATTGCTAATTACGCTGAATTAGCACAACCACTGCAGGGTCTAATCTATGATCAACCTATGGCAGCCGGGGATAAGATTATTTGGACGCAGGAGGCAGAACAATCCTTCAAACAACTAAAACAGGTTTTAGTGAGCACATCAGTATTAGCACTCCCAGACTACAAAAAACCTTTCATTCAAACATGTGACGCGAGACAAGGATTCATGACCAGTATTCTAACACAGCCTTTTGGACAAAAACTATGACCGATAGCTTATTACTCTTCTAAACTTGATCCCATAGCAAGAGCTATGCCTCCATGCTTGCAGGCAGTGCAGGCAACAGCTATTGCTGTACAAAGTTCAGCTTCGCTCGTGTCGTTTCATCCATTGACATTGAAGATTTCACATGCGATTTCTGTACTTCTGATGCAAAACAAAGTAGCTTTCATGTCGCCAGCACGGCATCTCAATTGTATGACAATACTAATGGTGCAGCCACATTTGACAATAAAACGCTGCAACACATTGAATCCATCTACACTTTTGCCACACGAACAGGACGGTGAGAAACATGACTGCTTAGCTAAAACTGAGGAGACTGTTTTGCTGAGAGCAGACCTGACTGATACACCACTCACACATCCAGACATAACAATGTTTGTTGATGGTTCCTGCAAAAAGAATCCAGATGGCACAAATGCCAGTGGCTACGCGGTGGTGACACAGGAGAGGGGGTTGAAATCCTCACGTTTGCCATCACATTTCTCAGCACAGGCAGCAAAAAGAATCTTTGACGGAGGCATGTAGATTGGGGGAAGGGAAAGCCACCACAGTCTACACAGATAGCCAGTATGCATTCTCCACACTGCATGTTTTTGCACAACAGTGGAAAAACAGAGGCATGGTAACATCTACAGGCAAATCTATTCAACACAAAGATTTGATTCTAACTTTATTGGATGCTATTCTCCTACCAAAAGCAGTTGCAGTTTGTGAATGTGCAGCACACACTACCAGGACTGATCCAGTTTCACAAGGAAACCGCAAAGCAGACAAAGAAGCTAAACGTGCAGCAACAGAGGGACGGGACCCAGATCACATTTTTGTAACTGATATTGACACAGAACACATTGACCATGATATCTTAAAGGACATGCAAGCCACAACACCAGACACTGAGAGAACACTGTGGCGAGACAAAGGAGCAAAACAAACAGATGATGCCATCTAGAGATGACCTGAGGGTAAGCCCATCCTTCCTAAAACCCTCTATCGATTGGCAGCTATTTTGAGCCATGGAATTACCCATGTCTCAACAGGAGGGATGGTGACAATGATAAGTAAATGTTTTACAATATATGGATTTCAAAATTACTCTAAACATTTTTGTGCATCCTGTTTGATTTGCTCCAAGCAAAACTCGCAAGGAAGAATGAGACCTAAAAGAGGAGCGTTCCCGAAAGCTGAATATCCTTTCCAAACAATATGCATGGACTTCATAGAACTAAACAAATCAGAGGGGAAGAAATACTGTCTGGTAATAGTAGATATGTTTTCAAAATGGGTTGAAATCATACCAACAGCAACAAACGACGCTATAGTGGTAGCAAAAATCTTTGCTACTATTATTGCACTAAGGTTCGGATTCCCAGAAACAATTTATTGTGATAACGGTCCACATTTCAGAAACCAAGTCATGGCTAAATTATCAGAAATGTCTAACATTCAACTAAAAGTTTAATTGCAGTTATCACTGGTCATCTACTCGCTGGGAAGGTCCATATCAGGTTCTGCTATCTACACCGACAGCAGTCCGCATCGCTGAGAGAGGAACGTGGGTTCATCTGACACACTGTAAGAGAGCATACAGCACTCCAGAGGGGAGACAGATAAGTAAAAACACCACACCATGGCAGACAGACCGTGGAATCCATACCGAAGGACGGGATGCGGTATGAGAGGAACACTGTGTCTAATCAGTCTGGTAGCATTGATAGTGGTAGTTCCGATACTCTGGGTACACGAACGTCACTCTCGACAATCGAATGGCAACAACAATCGCACCGCAGCTGAATCACTGATTGTAAATTCGACACTAGCCAATACAACGCTAGCTAATTCAACACCAGCCAAATTAAGAGCTAAAAGAGAAATTGGACCGCAAATTGTATAACTTTGTGTCTCTACCCGCTGACAGGAACTGCACCACTGTACACCAATTGTTTCCCCTTGTGCCAACTCACACGCGGCCACCCTGGTTTGAGCCATATGACGGCAACTACACCTGTCTGTCTAGAGAAGAAGGTACGGTTAGTGTAGGAACTTTGGCTCCCTGTAATCTAACCCTGAAGTTATCAGCAGGAGACTGGGGTTTGCAGGATGTGTGGGTGAGAAGACAACTTGTGACCAGGGCGGACATCTGGTGGTTCTGCGGTGGTAAGACACTTAGACCAACATTAACAATTGATTGGATTAACTATTTGTATTATAACCAACAAAGGTTCATCAATTATGTCAGAGACAGCATCAAGGGGTTGTCATCACAATTAGATAGGACTAGTCTCATGGCATGGCAGAAACGGCTGGCGCTGGACATGCTGCTGGCCGAGAAGGGAGGCGTGTGTAAGATGTTTGGGGATATGTGTTGCACTTTCATTCCCAACAACACCGCTCATGACGGCAGTGGGACTAGGGCGCTGGCAGGTTTGACATCGCTATATCCGAGGAGTTCGCAGAAAATTCAGGTATTGACGATCACCCTTACTTTTCATGGATGGAGAGCATGTTTGGGAGGTGGTCAGGGCTCATACAATCAGTTTTGATAACCATAAATATAATTACCATAATTATGACTGCGTTGTGTTGTTGTTGTGTTCCATTCCCGAGAGACTTAGTTCAGAGGCTGATTGACGTTGCCATGAACAAGATGTTACTGTACACCAGAGTGCCGGATGAGGAGGATAAAGGTGATGCGACATCATATCTATCAGAATACAGTGACGATGAAATAACCCCTGTGAAGTGTGCTTCCCGATTCCTAGGTGAGCAGAAAGTTCCAGGTGATCTGGAAGCTGAGGACATGCACGGGGACTTGGAGGCTTTCTATGATTAGTAGTTTAAATAAAAATAAAAACATAAATTCCACAGCACAATGATGTATTTACAGAAAATCCCAAAAAGAAGATGTAAAAACTGATAAGCATTATGAGTGTAGCCTAAGAGAAGGATGTTGTCTCCACTATGTATATATATGTTAATCACATGATGGAAGGAAGTCTGTAATGTTTTATTATTTTCCACAAGCTTAGGGTGAGATTTCTTAGGCAGGGCCAGGTTCAACTAACGGGATCGATGGGTTGACCAGCCTGCGTTGGACATTTTGTTTGATTTCTATTCTTCCTTCCTATTAAGCTTTAGACTGTTAGAGATTAAATTTGCTAGATGTATTATATATAACCTTGTTTGAATTGAATCATTGCATTTTCCCGATTGGACTGGAGGACCACAAGGCGGTCGCCTGTAGGCAGAGGGGCCGTGAGAGAATTTCCCTGCCTGAATGTAAAGATGGTCACTGGAAGTTGCTAAGAAACTGCCTGACAGGGTTTTTCGCTCTCACCCTCCACAAAATGTAACTAATGATTATGCTTAAGATAAGCATAAACAGGAGGGAATGTTATAAGAATTTTGTATAACCACATGATTTTAGTGTTTTAATGACTTTAGTATTTCCACTGATGACCTAAACAGGGCCTAAAGCTATCCTGCAGAACAGCTAACCCTGTGCACATGATGTCTTGTATTACATGTTTTCAATGACGCGTTATCTCCTGTGCCTTTAAAAGACTCAAGTCACAACAATGATTTGAGCACTTCCTCTGTAGCATCCTCACACGTTGTTGCACTGTAACTGCTCCTCTTGTACAAGATTAAAGTCAGACGTCGACTTTAAATATGTCTCCGATCTCCTCCTTGGGTGAATTTATTCGTTTACGGAAAAATTCTTTTAACACTTTCTTCACTACATGTATATTTTAGTGCCATTGTAAGAGTATTAAGCATATTTTGATGAATATCAGATTAATATTGTGAATCACAATTATTTTGTATGGTGTATGGTCCTGTTCATGCATCCTGTTTTATGCATCTGCACACAGAGTATACTGTATGTAGATCAATGCACGTAAAAGGAACTATTACTGCTGCAGCAACATGTGCTAAATGAAGTTTGTGCAAGAAAGTGAGATGCTGGAGCTGGAAGAGCAGGGGCTCAGCCACAACAGCATGCCAACGCACATTCAACCAAACATCTCCTCATGTGACTTACAGCCTGCTGGGAAAGTGTGTTTGCCAGCAGGAGGATGGCGTCTGTCTCTGACAAGGAAACGGATCCTTATGAGTGCTATCAACGATACCAAATTGTGAAAACTAAACATGAAGCAAGTTGAAAAAAGCCTCAGTTATCTTTTATTTATCTTTGATATTTTTGTGAAGGAACATCCAACAAAAGCATCTCCATGGGAACCTTTCTGCTCCCGGGGATCACCGCTGTCTGTCCCAGCAGGGGAAACACAGCAACAGTGATGTGACGAGGTAAAAGAATGTAAAGACTACTCTTGGAATCGTGTTGAGATTAGTCAATTCATCAATTATCAATTGTCATTTGCCACTTCAAGCATAAAAAGTAGTGCTGTCAAAATTAACGCATTAATATTTGCGTAAATTATGAAATATTTAACTAAATTAATGCAGCTGTGTTTTGTTTACTTCTCGTGGCGGCTGGCGTAAGACCTATGACAACGTGTGCCACAAAGCCGTTAGCCATTCGTTTTAAAGTTCAGCGTAAGTTTTTGGCTGAGGCTTCGGCGTCAGCGGGGAGGGGGGGATCGTGGCGAGCAATCGCCGAGCAGTTTTTTTTTAATTATCCTGGTAATTTGTCTGCGTGAGAAACACTAGATGTGGCGTGTGCTGCTTTGTCCTCTGACAATGTAAACAGACTGGTCTGTCTCAGTAACGGGCTGAATGTAAAGTAGGACTAAGCTGAGTTGTTCTATGGAGTGAAAAGGATTTATCATTCTGACTTCACAGCAGAATATTTCCTTGTTCTTTTTTCCATATTTGCATGTTCTATTGTGGACCTTTTTGAAATGTTCTGTTGCATATAAGAAATATGCCTTTTTCAAGCTGACAGTTAATTTTGATGGCCTTGATGGTTTCTTTGGAAATCTGTAGTTCACATGAGAGAATCTGTGCTTAAAGTTAAAAAAGCTGCTATTTAACAATAGTATTTGAATTTAAATACTTCCTTTGTGTTGATTCTACATAAATTCCATAATTTTACATTTAAATATCCATTATAACATACTTTATTCTTAAGAAGAAAGAAAGCGATTAATTGCGATTAATTACGGCAAATTGTGCGAATAATTAGTACATTTTTTTTATTGATTGACAGCACTAATGTCACGGTTCTGCCGGGACAGTCTGGGGTATCTGTCTTGTGTGTCTTTCCCTGTCTGTTTTCCCCCTCCTTCCTCTCCCTCAACGGCTCCTCCTCGGGGTGTGTCTGGTGGGCGTGCCGGCTGTCCAGGCGGAGTAGGCACACCTGTTCTCCATTCTGCTCATCAAGCTCCCAGCCTATTTAACCCTGGTCTCTCCGCCACTTCATCACCAGATGAATCAGTCCCTACGGTGATGTTGACACGCGCCGTATCGTTCACCTTCGTTAGCCTAAACGTGCTTCTGTGTACCGTAGCTTTCTCCACTAACGCCTTGTCTTGTGGCGTTGCTCTCTAGGAAATCCCCAGCGCCTCTCCGCCTGGACTCCTGCCTGCCTGCCTGCCCGCCTGCTCGTCACCTCGACTGTTCCCTGCCGATCTGCCCGCACGGCCACATCATCCGCACCAGCTCGATGCACATTTACCTCTTGTAAATAAAACTTCACCTACCGCTCAGCCTCTCTGTCTCTCAGTCCGGGTCCACAGACAAACACAACAACTAATAAAAAGTCAAACATTCTGTGGTCCAAGCTTCTCTGATGGGAGATTTTGCTGTTTTTTATGAATATAAATCAATATCTTTGGGTTTTAGATTGTTGATTGGACAAAACGACTTATTCATCTTGTTCAACCTGATTTAATCAGTAATAAAAACTATAATTTTCAAGATGGCGGAAGGCACTGCTGCATCCCCAGGTGCTCCAGTGTTTGCCAGAGCCCGATTAAAACCAGACATTTATAAGACTGTTGAAGGCAAAGTCATAGTGGAAGATGAACTTTTACACTTCCTTGCTATAAAAATGAGAATATTAAGTCAGGATGAGATTATCCTGTTAGCTGTCAACAACTTCGACTCAGACTGGATAGTGGCTTCAAAGAAAATGCTGTTTGAACTCTGTCCTACTACACAACGGAACATCTCACACAAAGGAGCACAGAAAGACGCTAATAACATCAAGAGCTGTCTCAAAGTGCGGAGACAATGTTCCGAGATTTGTATCTCACTATTTGGACGAGCTACCACCTGTGACTTTTACCAACATGGTTCGAAAAATAGAGCAGCTTCACACTGAGGTCTCTGCTATGAAACATGCGCTACACCGGCAGACTGAAACGAGTGAAGGTTTGCGTGTAGTCAAGGCGGACGTGAACCGCCAGGTTTTTGCCCTGGAACAGCACTTTGACCACAGCAGTGCTGTCTTCGTTGCGGTGGTGAGGCGGCCTAACGCAGGGAATGCTAGCGCCGCGCAGGCTACCAAGTCAGCGGCTGTTGGAGACACCGACGGATCGGCGGAGGTGACTGAAACTCCAGATGACAGACACCGAGGAGACGCACAGGGACCGCTGCATCTAACAGTGGAGAGCGCCACACCAGCACTTAGCCCTGGGTTAACGATGCCCTTGCCTGGATCATCAATGTGGAGCCGAGTTGTGCAGCAGGGGAAACAAAAGCGCACTGAGGATTACCAACATGGATTACGCACCGGCACATCTGCGGTGGGAAAGAAGAAAGCTGCCAAAACTATTGTGGGCACTGGAGTTGCAGGAGACATCAAAATGATAACAACTAAACAGGTGAGCATCTTTGCAACTAAGTTTTCACCCGACATAGGCGCTGAACTACTGCATGCTCATCTTGAGAATAAACTTGGACGTGGCGTGTCATGTGAAAGGATTGTTACTGTCAACAGCAGATACGCAAATTTAAAGTATCCGCTGAATGCAAAGATGTTGGCGATATGTATAATCCGGAGCTCTGGCCAGAGGGAGCGTATGTACGGTGTTTCTATGAACCACGTAAAGCTGGAGTCATTGCTAATGCGGCTACTGTATCTGCTGGGGCAACGAGTGTGCTCGCTACTGGCAAAAATGCCTAAATATGATGTTGCTATGGATTTCAGCATCCTGTCATACAACTGTCGTGGCCTGCGCTTGGATCAAAGTGCTGGGGATAAAGCTCGCCGCATTATTGTTGATCAGTTGTAGGAGCACTGTGACATTCTGTGCCTACAGGAAACTTTGCAAGTAAAGCAGGATTTAAAGGGACTAAACTCTCAGTCTGGGTATAAAAAGGGGCAGAATTCCAGGAGGTGTGTCTATTCTGTGGAATAAGAAACTGGACTCAGCTATTAATGTCATTAGGCTTGGTGTGGACTGGTGCATTGCTATACATTTTAAATATTTACACTCCATATGAATGTCAACATAATGAAGAAGACTATGTAAATAAGCTTGCTTTTATTACTTCCTACTTACAAAATGAGTGTTTCACAAATATTTTTATTGTTGGGGATATGAATGCAGATATTTCAGACAAGAGGTACATTTTTGCTAAACACCTAAATCATCTCTGTACAGATAATAATTTGATACTGTCTAGCAGAGAGCTCTTGCCAGCTGAAAGCTACACACATAAGTGAGGCCTGGCATACCACATCCTGGTTAGACCACTGTCTCTCAACAGCTGATGCTCATGCTTCTTTGGCACACTTGGAAATCTTATACAATGTATCCACCTCTGATCACATTCCTGTAAAGATGGTTATCAGATCTGAGCTCATACCTGAAACTGTAAAATGTTCAAATAATTCTAATCTTGGTAAACTGGACTGGTCCTCTCTTCCATGTGAAGACATTGCTTCTTACTGTAAATATACTGATCAGTTATTGAGCAATATCTCTAGAGAGGCACTCGTATGTTAAAACAGTAACTGTACAAACACCAAACATAATACAGATATTTCTGCAATGTATACTGATATTGTCTCAGCTTTACTTGAAGCTAGTAAGCCTCAACTTAAGCGCATAACGAGAGGAAATGCTCGGCCTGGTTGGAATACTTATGTGGCTGAATTCTATGCTGAGGCTCGTGAAGCTACTAAATCCTGGGCAATGGCTGGTAAACCAAGACAGGGGCCCATTTTTGAATATAAGAAGAGTACAAACTCAAAATATAAAAATGCAATACGTTTCATTAGTAAAAACGATGAGGGCCGACTCTATGGCCAAGAAACTTTTAAAGAATACTAATAAAGATTTCTGGAAAGAGGTGAAACGCATTAATAACTGCAAACCCTCCTTACCATATACAGTAGATGGAGTCTCTGGTGCTAGTGCTATTGCTGAGTTCTGGCGAAGGCATTAGAGTAAATTGTTTAACTGTGTACAGACTAATGACTATCAAGTAGCAAATGTTGAAAATATAGATATGATCACAACTCATGAGGTTTCGAAAGCGATTAAGGGAGGTTTTCAGCAAGACTAAGGCCATGTTCCTGCCTCCTCACAGACCTTATGACTGCGCGATTGACCTGCAGCCCCCAAGGGACGTCTTTACTCCCTGTCCGCTTCTGAGAGAGGGTCTATGGAGACCTACATCGCAGACTCCTTGGTCACTGATACCATCATCCTCACCTGCAAGAGCAGGTTTTTTATTTGTGGAGAAGAAGGACAAGACTCTGAGGCCCTGTTCTGCAGCGTCTTCTGGAAAACTCCCTCTTTGTTAAGGCAAAAAAGCGGGAGTTCTTCCGTCTCCTTCCTAGGGTACTTCATTGAACAGGGCAATATCCAGATGGATCCAGTTAAAGGTCTCGACAGTCACTTCCTGGGAAAATCCAGACTCCCATAAAAAGCTCCAACGCTTCCTGGGGTTTGCCAATTTTAATGCCGCTTCATACGAAACTTCAGCTCCATCACCGCCCCCCTCACAGCTCTCAGCTCCTCTAAGGTCCCCTTCCTTTGGCCCCAAGCCATGGAAGAGGCTTTTTGAACACTTAAGGCAAGATTTACCCCGGCCTCATCCTTCAAGTTCCTGATCCTGACCGGCAGTTTTTCGTGGAAGTGGACGCTTCTGATGTGGGAGTGGGGGCTGTCTTGTCCCAACGTGCTGCTACTGACCAGAAGCTCCATCCATGCGCCTTCTTCTCACAATGTCCATCTCCAGCCGAGAGAAACTATGACATCGGCAACAGAGAGCTCCTGGCGGTCAAGCTGGCCCTTGAAGAGTGGCGACACTGGCTGGAGGGAACCAAGCATCCAGTCCTGGTTTGGACTGATCATTAACACCTTGAATATATTCGGACCGCGAGGAGACTAAACTCGCGTCAAGCACGGTGGTCATTGTTTTTTAGTCATTTCCACTTCTCCCTTTCTACCACCCGGGGTCTCACAATGTCAAGCCCGATGCCTTGTCTCGATAGTTCCTGGAGGAGGAGACCTCCACCACCACAGATCAAACGTCTAGAACACTGATAAAAAAAATTCCCTCCTTTTCCCCATTGGTAGTGCGTCGCCTAAATCGCCACAATCAGTGATGGGAATAACGGCGTTATAAGTAGCGGCGTTAGTAACGCCATTACTTTTTTCAGTAACGAGTAATCTAATTGATTACTCATCTCATTATTATAACGCCGTTATTGTTACTGCCAAAAAATGTGTCGCGTTACTTCACTGAAGGCAGAAAAAAACAAATGTTACGCGATATTAAACAGAGACGCGTCAAGCACTAGGACCAAGCGGAAAACGGCCGCTCAAGCTGAAGCCTGTGTGATTGGCTGTCCCCGCTGTCACTCCTTCTTGCTTGCACACCGGTCTGCTAGTGAGGAGTCCTACAGGAGTCCGCTACTGTAAGTTGGGAGTTTGTTCTGCCTGGTTCACGTCAGCTAGAAGGATTGTAATATCAGAGGTTTCATTTACAATAACGTTTGAATCGGTGTCCATGTGCGTATGTGCGCGCGTGCGTGCGTGCGTATGTGTGTTTGGTAAGCAGACGCAGCCAGGATGTCTAAAAAAAGAAAAGTGGACATAAGAGACTCCTACACCCATCCTGCAATACCTTCACTGGCTCCCAATAAAGCAGCATATCTACTTCAAGATCCTCCTCATCATTTACAAAGCTCTCAATAATCTGATAAATAAAATGTATTATTATTATTACTATTGGATTAGAATTGGGTGATAATGTTTTGCTACATGATTGACAACCAGTCAAACCCAAAAAGGGAACAGTAAACTTAAAAGTAGCAATAGAAAACTAAAAGAACTACTAGAAAACACAGTGAACTGAAAGAGTTAGAGTTTTATTAAAAATACTTTTATCCCCCCCACCTCTGAAATCAAAATTTCGTCCTTGCACACATTAGGCAAAAACATACGTACAGTATGTCTACTGTTTTTTCCCCCTAATTTACACTACAAGAGTAAATATATTTATTATTTATATTTGGTACATTGCTTAACAAGCATAATTTAATTTTGCTTAGTTGTGACCTGTTGAGGTGCAATAAATATCAAAAGTTCCAAAAGATATATTGTGTTATTTTTATCAATCCACTCTATAAGCATAGTAATTATAATATCTCCAATAAAATTGTTTAGATCCGTGCCTGTGGATTTCTGTTTGTAATGTATTGAGTATCCATTTCATTATAATACTCAGATTTATCATAAATAATTGAACACGCACATGTATTTTAAGTTCCGTCAAAGAGGGATGGAGATGGGGTCCAAATTATTTGACACATCAGTATTTAAAAATTATTTGAAAGTAACGCAATAGTTACTTTCCAAAGTGACTAGTTACTTTTAGAATTTGTAACTGAGTAACTACTTTAGTTACTTTCTGGGAGAAGTAACTAGTACTTTAACTAGTTACTTTTTTAGAGTAACTTACCCAACACTGGCCCCAATACACAAACCTGCTGAAGCTTCACTTTTAGATTCAAAGGTTGCCGTCTGGTGTCATCGTGACAAATGCCGGTTCAGTCTGTTTGCAAAAAATCAAACCAGCTTAATCTTGTACACTGAACCAGCAACACCTATTGGTAGTGATCTAAGTGTGGATGAGTCTGGCCTCTGCAGCTGTGTGTGTGTGTGTGTGTGTGCGTGTGCGCGCACCCGTGCACACGGAGAAAATGTTGCCAGTTAATTCAATATCAGGAGCAACAGCCAGCCAGAGAGGCTCAACACACCAGTGAATGAAGAACTAGTCACCTGCAGACAACTTGTTTTGTAGATTAATCTTAGTAATTTTTTTGCTCTTTAAAGTGCCAGTAAATTTCTTCAAATCTTTGTTTTTGTCCGATTAACAATCCAAACCCCTAAAACATTCCTTTTACCGTCAAAAAAAATGATAGAAACTTAATATGTTTACATTTTTGCTTTTGATAATTGATGCAGATCCATTTGACCATTTTTTCGTTATTGTTTCAGCAGTTTAAGCAACTGAAAGACAATTACACCATTTAAAATACACCAGCAAAGAAAAACAATTCAGTAATTCAAGAAAGAATCAAACAACTACAGCCTCTATGTACGAATAAAAATGACCTGAACAACTAAACAACCTTACCAAGTAAACAAGTAAACATTGTTGATCCTCCCTGTCGAGCACAGGAAGCCTTTCACTCAACCAACACAGAGAGACGGAGAGAGAGGAGCTGCCTGTCAGTCAGAGCTCAGGGACTCTCCACTGAATATCCTGATCTAATCATTCTGTGATCTGTGATTGGTTTAGAGGGGGACAGAGCTCAACATGCCACCTGATTGGCTATCGTCCAGGTAATGCCATTATCCTGCTGCACTTCCTGTTAGGATCAGGTGCTATTTCCATCCCAACAAACACATTTGCACACACACACACACACACACAACGTAATATCCACTAATTAGCTGATAGCCCTTAGTGGAGGGAGGTCCAATCAGACATCAGTGGGTGTGTGCGTGTGTGTGTGTGTGAAATGTGACAATTTGCTATTTTTCTTTTTCATACATGACTGCAACTGTAATATGTTAAAGGTTTTGGACTGTTAGTTGGACAAAACAAAGACTACAAGACGGGTTTTGCTGAAATGTATTCCTACAAGCTGTTTATGTGCATAAAAGCCCCCATGACCTACGACCTTGGACCACACTCCCTAAAATACTTAACATTCTCTCCTCTTCCAGCTGCTCCCCTGGTGTTCTGTACAAGAACGGCCTCCGTTTTATCAAAGAAGAATCAAAAGAAGGGGTGGCCGGTGGCGCAGTGGTTAGGGCAGCTGCCCCATGTACAGAGGCTCAACGTCCTTGATGCAGTGGTCCCGGGTTCGACTCCCGGCCTGGGATCAGTTTCCCATATGTCTTCTCCCTCTCTTTCTCTACCTGTTTCCACATTGTCTGAATAAAATAATAAAAAAGGCTTGAACAGCGCTCTAGCTGGAAAAAAAAAATCAAAAGAAAGAATAAATATTAAAAAGGAATGAATTTGAAATCAAATCCCAGACAAAACAGTTCAACTTCAGCTAAGTTGGTAGAAGCAACGTGTTCACAATCATAATCATGTCGCTACTATTATTGTGTGTAAAGTTCAGGTGCAGGACAGCCCCACTCTGAACTCACAGTCAGAGTCAACGGTTGTGGCTTTTGTGGATGTCAACAGGAAGTCGACTGTTGCCCGGAGACAGTGAGGAAGCTCCGACTTGAGTCCCGTTTTCATTTCCTTCTTTTTTCAATTTTTTTTAACGATCCTCATTAAAATGATGCTAAAGTTTCTCTAACCGACTGCTGTTTGCAGCGTCTCCATGGAGTCGACGATCACTGTATGAACATTAATGGAGATCACTGTATGAACATTCATCACAGAATTCTTCTCACTTCTGCAGTAATTTGTCTCTGATATCTAAGCCTTCAACATCTTCCTCCTTGCATTTCATGTTCCTTCTTTCTCAAGCTTTCACCTTGAATCTTTGCTCTTATTTTCGCTTCATAATAACATCCCATTCAAAATACTGATCAACCATATTATCACAACTGTAAATGTTACACTGACTTTTATAATGTTTGTTTTATGAGCTGTTATCATCTCTAAATAATTCAAAAATTAATTTTTAATTAATTTATTAGCTAAAATCAATATTTTCATTCATAAATAGATCCTCATAAGTGTATAATGACCTCTGCCAATAATCTGATTTATGCTCCTAAGCGAAGAATATCTTATTTGTATTCATATTGGATAGACAAGTCCTAAGGAGGCTTGCATGTCGTCATTGCCGCCATTTTGACTATAACCTCCGGGGAGGGACATGACGCCTAAACGTGATGTCGTTCAGAGCCAGCGTGAATGAAAGGAGAACACATCAGCGAGAGGCACTTTCGCACGGGCAGGACCAGCTCTCCCCCGGGCAGACAGCGACTTTTTATCCACCAGTGATGCATTAATCAGAAAAGTATCGATGCATTAATCAGGAAAGTATCGAAGAGTTTTTAAATTCAAGAGTCTGAGTCTCTTTCCTACAATCACTAGACCCAGTAGAATAACGTCTCATAGTGCAACTCTGATTGATAACATATTCACCAATGTAATAGAAAACAACACAATAAGTGGTTTTTAATTAGTGATATCACAGATCACCTTCCAGTATTCACAGTATATGACAATAATTGTAGAATTAAAGTAAAGGAACATAAACAATATAGACGAATTAGGACAGAGGAGGCAATAGCTACTCTAAAACATGAATTAATGGCACAGGACTGGGATGCAATATATAATGAAGCAGATGTAAATGCATACAACAAATTATTAAACACATTCACTTCATTATATGATAAGAACTGTCCCATTAAGAGATATAATAAAACACTAGAACATATGAGCAGTCCATGGTTGACTAAAGGTTTAAGAAATGCCTGTAAAAAGAAAAATTTACTCTACAGGAACTTCATAAAACAGAGAACAGAAGAAACAGAAGATAAATATAAAAGATATACGGTAAGAATAAGTTAACGAATATTATAAGATTAAGCAAAAAAGAATACTATAAAATGAAATTAGAGGATAATAGAAACAATATGAAAGGGATATGGAATATACTTAACAATATTATTAGAGATGGTGCTAAACAAAACAATTTACCTAAATATTTTGTTATAAATGATAATGAAAATTATAATGTGGATGAAGTGGCAAACAGTTTTAATCAGTTCTTTGTAGATGTTGGTCCTGAGCTAGCAAAAAACATCCCAAATCCAGGGCCGGATAGAGACTACATGGATAAACTAATAGAAAGGAATCCCCACTCAATGTTCCTGGAAGCAATAGAAGAAAATGAAATTATCAACATAGTAAAAAAGTGTAAAAATAAAACATCTACAGACTACAATGGCATTGACATGTCATTAATTAAACAGGTCATTGAGGGGGATATCGAAGCCATTAGCACACATCTGCAATTTATCTTTTCAAACTGGTACATTTCCAAACCAGATAAAAATTGCTAAGGTCATTCCGCTATACAAAACTGGGAGCAAGCACAACTTTACAAACTACAGACCTGCCTTAATACTGCCACAACTCTCAAAAATATTGGAAAAGCTTTTCAACAATAGAATGGATGCATTTTTGGAAAAACACAAACTATTTTCAGAGTCAGTATGGGTTTAGGGTTAACAGATCAACATCACAGGCAATAATGGAATCAATTGAGGAAATCACAGATGCAATAGACAATAAAAAACATGCAATAGGAGTATTCATCGATCTTAAAAAAAGCATTTGATACAATTAATCATAACATACTATTCAACAAACTGGAAAAATATGGGATAAGGGGACTAGTATTAGACTGGGTAAAGAGTTATTTGAAAGGACGGCAACAGTTTGTAAAGTTGGGTAATCACTGCTCTAGATATTTGGACATTGCTTGCGGGGTCCCCCAGGGGTCAGTATTGGGCCCCAAATTGTTTATCCTGTATATAAATTATGTGTAAAGTATCTAGGTGGTTAAAATTGGTCAATTTCGCAGATGACATAAATATCTTTGGTTAAGGAGAAAACATTAAACAAGTGGAAACAGTTATAAATGAGGAAATGAAAAAACTAAAGATATGGTTTGACTGGAATAAATTATCATTAAATGTAAATAATAGGGGTGTAACGGTACATGTATTTGTATTGAACCGTTTCGGTACGGGGTGCTCGGTTCGGAACGGAGGCGTACCGAACGAGTTTCCATACGGACATATTAAGTAGAGGACCGCATGTGTGGAGCATGCTGCAGCCGCACATGCGCAGTTGCGCACACCGCGACACAATAAACAGCAGTAGTAGCGGACGTCATGGCTAATGCCGCTAGCGTTGGCAACAAGCCAGAGTTGGAGGACCCTCCCGCGACACTAAGGTCTCCCGTTTGGGAACAAGCAAAGCGGTTTGCCGACATTGTTCATGTGAGGTCGGGTATGTTTCTGGCAACACGTCAAACCTGTTGACGCATTTGAAACGGCACCACCCCCACGTGAACATCGCTACAACGAGGAGAAAGACGAGCGTAACGTTCAAACACAGCTCCCCACCGCATTTAAACAGCCTCTCCCTGCCCTGTTCAATTTTGCACATCAGATGGAGAAAAGATTTGTTTTAAAGAAACAGTCTGTTATTTTTATTTATTTTTATTTTTTAAATAAATATTTTAAATACTTGTATTTATATTTTTGAGCAGCATTCTAGCTCCAGTGCATGTTCCTACTGTTAAAAGCACAAAAGTAATAAACAACTAGCACATTTATATTTTGCATTTTGTTTTCTTACTGTACCGAAAATGAACCGAACCGTGACCTCAAAACCGAGGTACGTACCGAACCGAGATTTTTGTGTACCGTTACACCCCTAGTAAATAAGACTAAGTTTATGTTGTTTGGCAAATGCACAGCGAACACAAAGGTGCAGATAGAATTAGATGGGGTTCAAATTGAAAGGGTGCATGAAAACAAATTTCTTGGGGTTACAGTAGATGACAGACTGAGTTGGAAACCACACATCAAACATGTACAGTCCAAAGTTTCAAGAAGAATGCAGTCATACACAAAGCAAAACAATTACTGGATCATAATTCTCTTCGCACACTTTACTGTTCACTTGTCTTGCCATATTTACATTACTGTGCTGAGGTTTGGGGAAACACTTACAAAACTTCATTACGGTCACTTACCATCCTTTTATACAATCACACTACTGAAATTCACTGACATTGTATCCTACCAAACAGCACTCATGTATAAGGCAAAAAACAGACAATTACCAGGAAATATACAAAATCTACTTAGGAATCGGGAGGGAGGTTATCAATTAAGAGGGGAACATAACTTCAAAAGCTTAAATAGACGAACAACCTTGAAAAGTTTCTGTGTATCTATTTCTGGTGTCAAGCTATGGAACAATCTAAGGGAGGAACTCAAGCAAAGTCAAAATATTAACCAGTTCAAGAAAATGTACAAAAACATGTTATTTAGCGGGTACACTGGATAATGGTCATTAATGATCATTGGTGATTATTATTTATTAATTGATGTGGCAAGGTGACGAGAGGTAGAGAATGCGAATGTATATGTGTGTGTATATGTATGTATGTGTATATATGCATGTATATGTGTGTGTGTATAAGTATATGTGTATGTATATACTGTATATATATAATTTTATTTAGACAAAGGTGAGAGCTAACAAGCTATGCTTCTTCTCATTCCTTTTCGATATGTCAATTATTATTTTATTTTTTTCTGTGCTTCAATATTTTGCTTCCTCAAAATCTTCATTTCTATATTATGTTGTGCAAATAATTTGTTAAATAGCAATCAGGAAGCCTTGCAATATTTACATATTCGGATATATATATATATCTAAAAAAAAAAATAATCCTGCGGATCCCGTTCACTGTAGTTACATTCGCTTGTGTTTGTTGTGTGTCTAGTTAGCTGATGCTATAGGCTACGACATAGTAATGGAAGGCTACCAAAAGCGAAACCAATATTGGCATGGCAACATAAATCACTATCTTGCTGGAGGAGTAATGTTTGAAATATCAACCTCATCACCTGAAATGCTGGTGAACAGTGTTGGGCAAGTTACTTCAAAAGCGTAATGCATTATTTATTACTTGTTACTGTCATTTCAAAGTAATTAGTTACATTACAATATTACTGTCTTTGAATTGTAAGGCATTACACTACTTTTACATTACTTTTGCATTACTTTTCGCCAAAATAAATGGAAATATGGATTCTGTATTCTCAATAGATCTTCTTGTGTTCAATGCAGCTCATTACACAGCAGGAGGTGATGTGGTATGGCATAATGACTGAGCTAGGCTTAAAGGGATAGTTCGGAATTTTGGACATAAGACCATTTTTCCAAGTCAGCCGGTGTGTTCGAGACGTCTGGAGACGTTTTCAATAAATTTCATTCAGTTCTTCTAGTTGCCAATCCAATCCACTTTATTTATATAGCACAATTTAAACAAACACAACGGTTTCCAAATTGCTTCACAGTAAATAAATAAATTTCAACACAACTGAAGCACAATAACAATGATGGACACAATAGAATAGAATCATAATAAAATAAAATAAAATAAAATAAAATAAGAGAAAACGCAAATAAGACCAGATAAAATCAGATAAAACTCAAATAAAATAATTAAAATAATAAGAAAATAAAAGGGTGCACTGCCCGCACAAGATAAAAATAAAATAAAATTGAACAATAAAAAGGTAAAAAGTATGCACATATACACATAAAATCAACACTCTACATGGTGTCAAACGCCAAAGAGAAGAGGTGGGTTTTAAAAAGAGATTTAAAATGAGACAGTGAAGAGGCCTGTCTCATGTGCAGTGGCAATCCGTTCCAAAGTCTTGGAGCTGCGACAGCAAATGCTCGCTCCCCTCTGAGCCTCAGCCTGGCTTTAGGCACTGTCAGGAGCAGCTGGTCAGCTGACCTGAGAGAGCGGCTGGGAGTGTAGGGGTGTAAGCAGCTCAGAGAGGTAGGGTGGAGCAAGGCCATTTAAGGCTTTAAAAGCAAATAAAAGGATTTTAAAATGAATCCTAAAATGAACGGGCAGCCAGTGGAGGGAAGATAAAATAGGTGAAATGTGCTCAAACGTTCTTGTGCCAGTTAAAAGACGTGCAGCAGACGTGCAACTGAAAAAAGCTAGCTTTCACCACAGCTTTTATCTGGCTGTCGAATTTAAGCTCTGCGTCCACCTTTACCCCCAGATTGTTCACAATTGGCTTGTGATGTTGTGCCAAAGAACCCAGGTCAACTAGGGGGGTCACAGAAGCGCCACCAAAGACCATGACCTCTGTTTTTTTTTCATTAAAATTAAGAAAATTTAAAGACATCCAGGCTTTGATGTCATGTAGGCAGTCTAGGAGTGGCTTAATATTGTAGAGGTCTGGCTTTTTAAGGGGGACATAGATCTGACTGTCATCCGCGTAACAATGAAAGGAGCAGTGGAGGACACAGAGTCATCAAGGCTGACACAGAAGGTTCGATGTGACAGGTATGACCTGAACCATTCAAGTGCTGCGCTACTGATGCCCACCCACTGCTCTAAACGAGCAATCAGGATTTTATGGTCCACCGTATCAAATGCTGCAGTCAGATCTAAAAGAACAAGGATACCCCGGTGACCAGAGTCAGTAGCTAAAAAGATGTCATTAAAAACTCTTAAAAGCACTGATTCAGTGCTGTGCAATGTTTTAAAACCGGATTGGAAAATCTCAAGAATATTTTGTTCATTTAAAAAGTCCATGAGCTGAGAATGCACAATCTTTTTAGAAGATTTTAGAAAGGAAAGGCAATTTAGAGATAGGCCTGGAATGTGTCATCACTGTAGGATCAACCCCAGGTTTCTTCAGCAAAGGTTGCACAACTGCATGCTTAAAATTAGCAGGGACCACTCCAGAGGACAGACTGCTATTACTGAGAGAAAGGATGGACCAACAGTCTGGAAAACCTCCTTAAAAAGTCGGGGAGGGACAGTATCTTCAGGGGACCCCGAGGGCTTCAAATGATCAACAGTCTCCTGAAGGAAGGACAGGGTCACAGGTTCAAATGTGTCCAACTCAGCAGAGCAGGGGACACAGAGTGAAGGATCAATGGCAGGAGGTAAAATAAGTGCTCTGGCAGAAGACACTTTATCAATGAAAAAGTGGAGACATTTTTCACACATTGCAGGGGAGACCTCTATTCCAACAGTCTGTGGTGCATTCAGAGCGGAGTTAATAACTTTAAACAATACACGAGGCTTGAGGGAATTCAACAGAACAATATCAGAAAAATATTTTTGTTTTAGCCTCTTTCACAGTGTATTGATAATTACGCCAAGCATCCCTCAACACTTGAAAAGACACTTGTAATTTGTCGTTTTTCCACTTTCGTTCAGCTCTTCTACACTCCTGTCTGGCAGCACGGGTTGTTTCATTCAGCCAGGGCTCCGATGTAGTTTTATGCAGTCTGGTCTTTAATGGTGCCGCAATGTCTATGGCAGTTTGACAGGTGTCGAGAAACCATGAATTAAGAGCCTCCGTATCCTCATACACAGATTCAGGAATGACGCAGCTCTGTCCGAAAGCAGCCGAGAAGTGGGCAGCAGTGGAGGGGTTAATAACTCGACATCTGCGAGCAGAAGCGCGAGGTTTAACTGTATGACAGCAGACAGCAGCCTCAAACAGCACAGGCATATGATCAGAGAAGAAAGCGTCACAGATCTCCAGGTTAAAAACAGGCAAACCATGAGATAAAACAAGATCCAGAGTGTGACCACGTTCATGTGTAGGCCCAAGTACAGACTGCACAAGATTAAAAGAGTCAATTATGTTTAAAAAGTCCTGCGCCTGTGGGTTTTCAGGGCAACACACATGAATATTAAAATCTCCAACAATAAGGACCCGGTCATATTTAGGCATAATATCAGCCAAGAACGCAGAGAAATCTGTTAAAAAGTCACTGTTATGTTTCGGAGGCCTATAAACCACAGCGCAACACTGTGTGAGGATGCCCCAGCTCAAACAAACTGTTCAAAGCTCGTGAAGGAGGATGACAGCGATATCTTTTTACACTTAAAGTCATTCTTAAAAACAGTCACAATTCCTTCTCCTCGGCCAGACATCCGAGGAGAGTTAAAAAAACAGCACTCGTCGGGTAAAAGTTCGGTGAAGACACTCGACTCACCAACACTCAGCCAAGTCTCGGAGATGAAGAGGAAATCCAGTTCCCGGGATATGAAGAAATCCTTTAGGATGAATGATTTATTGCCAAGTGATCTAGCGTTAACCAGACCAAACCTAGCAGGAGCTGGCGGGTCCGGGCGAACAGCTGACGAGGAGGCCCGACACAGAGGCCGCAGGTTCCCCAGATTCACTCCGCGCCAGCGGAGACGAGGAGAGCAGGGTCCACGGGGATGGAACAGGACATCTGAGCCAGCCACCGGTACCAAACAGGCAGCAATAGGTTCCCAGGAACGTTGAGAGACACACGGGCGAGGTCCAGCACCAAATCCACCACGATCCAGGCTCACCAACCCAGCCCTCAGCCTCACAAGACAGCCACTACGCTTTCCCCGGCGCCGGTGCCGTTTTCGCAAAATTCGGTGCAAGAGTGCGGCGGAGGTATGTAGGGATATCCGATAGGAAATGAGGCTCACTTTTTTGTCCATAATAGTCGGATCTGACGAGATTTTGAGCATTGATTCTTAGATTTAGTAGCGTCTGACGATCATACACCAGAGTGTTAACAGTTTGTGTAAAAAGTGTGAGAAATAGCAAAAACACACACAACAGTTTGAGCAGCTGACGGCCCGCCTGACACACTGGCGCCATCTTGCCTCTGGCTAGCGCAAGTCAATCGTTCTAGTTATAGCATGGCATTAAAAACACTTATACCGACTCCACAGTGCACCCGAGGCAAATCAATTGTAATGGCAGACTATCGATGTACATATTTGTGTTGGTAGAATAATATTTGAAACAAAACTAACCTTGCATCGCATGAATCATCCATTTTTTGAGGGGCTAGTTTCTCAGCAGCAGGGGAATTTTACAAAATTTTACTAACGTGGACATAAGAGCGGTTAAAGACCAACGGGGAGAATCGGAGCCTCCGCCTCTTCGCCGCCGCCACTCAGCTGTTGATCCTCGGAGTGACCGGCTTTCACGCTTTTCCAAAAGTATGCCCATCTCGCGATCGCGAATGTAGATGACTCTGCTGCTGCCGACATCTTCTCCTCAATCGCTAGCAGTAAGAGGAAGTAAACATTTGCGAGGATTTTTTTCTCCTCTGTGGATCTCGCAGTGATGGCGAATTTGTAAAAAAACAACACACAAATTGATGTAACGCTGAAATTTTTACAGAGTAAAACTGAGATTTGTACCGAGTAAAATATTACCAATTTTTTTTAGTAATGCCTTACATTACTGCGTTACAGCTAAACGTAATGCATTACAGTAATGCATTACTTTTGTAACGCGTTACTCCCAACACTGCTGGTGAAGTAGTATTGGATGATGATGTGGTCAAAGCTTCTTGGTACATAACGTCTACCGTTGTTGCAACAAAGCGATGCGCTACAGAGCACTATTTGTTTGAATGCAAAATACAATTTCACCACGAGATGGGAGTAACTCCTACACACTGTCTCTTTAACTATTTCCATCCATCCATCGGCTTCCGCTTATCCTGTATTCAGGGTCGCGGGGGTGCTGGAGCCGATCCCAGCTGTCATTGGGCGAAGGGGGGTACACCCTGGACAGGACGCCAGTCCATCGCAGGGCCAACATGTAGAGACAAACAACCATTCACGCTCACAAGTAATGCCCATCCTGCATGTCTTTGGACTGCGGGAGGAAGCCGGAGAACCCACGCTCACACGGGGAGAACATGCAAACTCCACACAGAAGGAAGCCGGGGCCGACCCGGGAATCGAACCCAGGACCCTCTCGCTGTGAGGCGAAAGTGCTACCCACTACACCACCGTGCAGCCCTCTTAACTATTTCCAGTAAGCTGAAAATATTTTATCTCGTATGAATGCCATTGATCGGCTAATACTGACACACATAAAGCTGTCTATTCTTACAGAATACTGTATTGAATCCGGCCTCAGCAATGAAACTATTGTAAGCGAGTCATTTGCAGTGTGTTGGCTGTACAGCTTCTCATCAGAGCGTTGTTAGAATTGACTTTTACTTTGTTCACTTAAGACTTGTAGTACTTTAGACTTTTTCATTGAACTCATATAAATCACTGGTTGTGCTCATCAGAGCAGTGTGACATGTGATAAGCAGGAACCTGTTGAATCTTCAAGGCCCTCTTTGATCCGACAGTTAGGTTTGCTAGAATAGATACACGCCTGAAGGACAACACCCATACATGTTTCATATTACATTTCTGTAAGTTCACGTCAGAGATAACTGACCAGTGAGACTCGGCTGCATGAAAGTCCAACGGGGCTCGCTCTGACTGAGATCCTGTGGGAGCTCTTCCATTCCGAGCCCAGGGCTGCCATACTTTACCCGTGACTAGGGATGGCCAAAACAAAAAATATTTTTGCGTTATTAAAATGCCCCCCCCCCCGATCCGCGCCTGCTGCTTATCTCTCTCCCGTTATGTCTCCGACTCACACACACACACTCTGCCCCGGCACCGCCCTTCCACTCACGTCACTTTTTTAAATCCCCTCAGCGCGAAACATCGGGTCCCGCGGTTCATTTAGGAAAATGACAGCTCCGAGACGCTGCTTGTTTAGTTTGAGGAGATGGTAGTGCTAATAATAATAAAGCAAGATGATTATTATCATGACCTTATCTGTTAGCATTGAAAATCCTTAAATGTAGTAATGATCCGAATCCAAGCCCATCCAAGATAAAACAGGCACCTTTGGAATGCGTAAAAGACGCACCGGCGCGAAATATTTTTATTTGGGCTATTAAGTATAAATAGCCTACGTTACCTGTGTCAGCGCTTCAACACCCCACCACCCTCCAGCGCACCCGTTGAGTCTCGTTCTTACTCCCAGGAGAAATCGACTGTCGGACAGACGTTTCGGAAATCTTCTTCTGCTACGTTTTAATCACTACTTTGAAGAGTAAATGTAAGTGGACGATGGTAAAGTGAATTTAGGCCTGTGACACTTGAATAGTATTTTAGTTCGGCTATTAGGCTATTTGTCATTTGCCTGTGTGCCAGTAAGCGATTTTATTCGGCCTGTTATCATTTTTGTTCGACATAGATCCAGCTGTTAAAATTTCTGTTAGACTGTGACTGGTCGTTCATTTCTAAATGGATCTGAATCTGCTACCTGTTTACCTGAGATTGTGTTTACAAGTAAGCGCACTTTATGCACTTTCATAACTGCATTCGGGTTAAAAAAATTCAGGAGTTACCTAATCGTGTTTGGTGCTCATATATAGGCTTCCTGGGCTGGGTAGGTGTGAATTTTGATTCATATGTTGTGTGATAAAACATTTTTTTTTTAAATAAAGCGCTATGTGGCATAGTTAATTTGGTTGGATGACTGACGTTATTCATCATTGTCACAACTTCTCGGTGCATTTAAAGGAGGCTGTGTGTGTGTCAGTTAAGTTAAGTTAAGTTGCAGCATGTGCGAGGCACTGCAAACGGCTTTTAATTTTTGGTAATGCACGAGTATTCTAACGCGTTACTTTTATTCACAGGTAACGCTGTAACGTAACTGATACTTTTAATTGATGGTAACTTTGTAAGCTAATTAACTACTTTCCAAAGTAACTATACCCAACACTGATTGAGACAACAAACACACTCCACGCTGACCTGATTTTTATTTTTTTAACCGACTACCGACAAGTTTAATCGGTTAACGATACGGTCAACCACCGGTCAAACAGTCATCGGTTAACATCCCTATCTGTGACCTGAATAAATACTATATCTGTGAACTGAAGAGTTCTCCGGTTTATCCTTGGGCTTCCAACAAAAGAACTGGGGGTTAATAATTTGGTGCCGTGGGCCTGGATTGGTTGACTCTGAGGCCGCGTCTGATTGAGGACCGCCGGAGTCGATTGGAGGAGACCCTTTTTTCAGACAATTCTAGGCACCTAAAGTCAAAAGTTAGCAGAAAACCTCTTTCCTATCTGAAATTTCTGCACACTTTACACGCTAAAACTAAATTGTCTAATTAATACTCTCCTCTGATCACTAAAAGCATAGTTAATGTCTATCCATAAATAAATGTTTGTTTTTTCAACTGAATGGTCACATGTCAAGTATATAACACATAGACTCACGTGAGGTGTCCTTGTTGTTCTAATAAGGGAAACATAAAAGACGTAAAATTCATGGTATAAATGAATAACCACTGAGGGTTGTCCTGTTCTAAATGTTTAACAAGGACACTAGATTCCGTACGATGCCGCGAGAAGGCGAGGTAATACAAAGTGTTTTTATGTTGATTAATTGAATAAGTAACTCCGTAAGAGTCTCCCATTGATTGGTAGAGAAGATAATCTCCAGTTGAGCCCATAAAGTTAAAGTTGTTCATGAGGACACAGAGATAAGTTTTGTTGTGTTTCATGTAAATCAGGGGGGTTTCCTAGTTGATGGATTGATATTTTCACTGTGGGTCACATGAGTCAGTGTATCGGACAGTACAGACTGCTCGAAAATACCTTCACTCACACAGATCTCAAGTAGTTGTGTGTACGGGGGATTGGAACAGCTAGAAGGGGATATTTTAGTTAGGGTGTTTCAGAAGTTGGTGAATTAAAATTAGTGTATAGACTGGGAAAACCCTCAACGATCAAGCACACAGAATAATAGACTGCTGTGTAGAAGCTTCTTGATCGGGTCCTCACTCGGGCGCTGTGCCATTCACCTGCTCTGAATAACACGTGTAATAGTGTTTAAAATGTTGCAGAAACTTGTGGATAAATGATAGGAGTGTAAATCCGGCTCTCTTGCTGAAACAATGGTAAGATGGCAGAAAAAAGTTCCAAATGATGAAGAGAAAAGGGCAGAAAAGTTTTTGGCAGACGGCCACTGTTTTCAGGGAGATATTAAATTATCCATACAATCACTGTCCTCTGTGCCAACGATACATCAAATGCCAGTTAAGACCTTAACACAGCAACCTGAGCAAAAGATAAGACTGACACACACACACATACACACACACATACACACAACCCAGAGCTCACCTCCTATGATACAAACTATAACCCTCCTCTGCAATGGACAGCAACTGTGGAAAAAGCATTCATAGACGTTAAAACATCATGATCTACAGCATGCAGCCTACACACTCCCAACTACGGTGAACCATTTCATCTGGATGTTGATGAAAAGGCCGTTCTTTTTCAAAAGGGGGAGGGTAGGAGTACAACAGACATAAAAGTCTAGTCCTGCTCACTGTGTTAGTGTCCTGAGATGATTTCTGTTGTGATATTATAGACACTATAAATAAAAGTGAATTGAATTAAATTGAAGTGAAATTGGACAATATAGAAACAAGACAAGCACACATGATACATGACATGTATCACTGGAGAAGGAAAGTTTTTGTGACCTCATCTGGCACCCATTAAACATTTGAACCAACTATTCTACCTTTACAATGCATTATTAGAGCCACAACAAGTAGTCATAGTCAAGTGCAGAGGACATCAAGTGATAAACCAAGAAGCCCACAGTAGAGGCCACTGTGTGAGCTCAAAAGTAACGGCTCTCATTTCTCAGCATTGGTGGCAACCCCACTTTAAAGACATCACTAAATATTTTGTGCAGTCATGTGAAATCTCTAATCAGTTTCATTTAAAGGTTTCACTCAAGGCAGGACTAGGACATTTTCCAGTTCATTCCATCCAGCATCTCAGGGAGTAGTAGAAAGGGTTAATCGTACTATCGAAGGATTGGCTAAAGTCTGCGCAGACACAAAACTAACCTGAATTGAAGCCCTCCCTGTAGTGCTATTTAACCTGAGATCCACTCCAAATGTGACAATGAATATCAGCCCACATGAGACTTTGATAGGAAGGAAAATTCCCTGTCCATTTACTAGACCTGTGTTATTACAGTATGAAGATCTGAGTGAGAATGTTAAACAACTAAATAACACTGTGATAAGCATCTCTCAACAGGTCACGGAAATACTCACTAAAGAATAGGACCTCTACACATCTCCTGTTGAGGTGGGGAGCTGGGTCTGAAGGAAAGTCAATAAGCTCAATTGGTCCTCCCAATTTTAATGTTCAAAGGCTTAATAATGTGACGAGAAATTTAATTGCCGGACTACATGAACAATTGGCTGCTACTTCCCTGATGACTTACTAAAACAAAATGGCCCTTTATTTTCTCCTAGCTGAAAGAGGTGGTGTGTGTTCTATGTTTTCCCAAGATTGCTGTGTGTTCATTCCTAACAACACAGCCCCGGATGGCAAGTATAGACAATCCGTTATCTGATTGGCTAAACATAGCCTTTGGCAAGTGGGAAACATTAATAATGGTTGTGTTACTTTCACTAGTTGTTGCAGTGACTGTGTTAACCTTATTGGGATGTTGCTGCATACCATGTATCAGACACCTCTGTCTAAAGTGTATTACCACAGCCATTAATGATAAATTCCCCACACCACCTCCTTACCAATTATCACAGCATACAGGTGAAAGTGTCCCACTGATCTCCCTCTCTGAACCCGGAGAGGATGAGACAGCTTACAAGGATGCTGATGAAGACTGCTGTTTGTACTCCTGAATAGCCATAGACACACAGATTTTGCTAAAGTTACCACATACCCACATATAAGAGGAAAATCTACGAGTCTCACGCCTCTACGTGTAATACTATGATTATTGTGCTCATAGCAGACATGTTATCAGAGTTATGGAAGGTTGTGTTCTCCTGGGAAAGAGGTTATGTTCCTGGTACCATGAGGGGGTTGATATGAGGTCAGATTATTCACGCTTGTGTTGGTTTCTTTGAGAAAAAATGGCTCTAGTTCAGATCAGAGCCGGCTCATAGACATTTTCACTGATTTAATATTACATTGAAATCAATGCATTCTATTTTAAAATGCTCTTCAACCATGGAGGCAATCTTTCAAAATGTGAAATATTATGATAATCCATTATAGTTTTTTCCAATTGCTAACACACCGAGATTTTTTTCAGCAGCCGCCACTGGATTTGATGGTGAAAAAGATGAAATGTAAAATTCTTTGTTATGATGTCATGATTGATCCCGGTACTGCAGTCTTGGATGCACAAGGGAAGAAAAATGTTGCATGTGGTTTTGCATCATGTTCACGTGCATCCATAAAATGATTCCACTTACCTGAGTTGTCATATGTTTTATTGTTTTTGCTCATCATAATCTTTGTTTTTTTTCCTTAAGCTGAAGTAATATTCCCTGCCTGCATTTATAAAGTATTGATCAATATGTCAGAGCATTTGAGAGATGTTGGATATGAAACCTGCAGGTATTTATATATTTTTTGTATTTCCATATTATAACAATACAGTAATTATTACAGGTATTTTTCTGACCATATATAAATGTGATGATGATGATGTCATGGGGCAGCAGCAGCCTGCAGGGACAGGTCATGTGACGACAAACATACAGGGGGTCAATTAAGAGAGAAGAGGATTACATAAGACGGTGTGGAGGTAGTCATTGATTGCAGTTAGGCTTCGGCCTGTGTTGGGGTACTAGCAGGAGCAGATTCCGTTATTAATGGATAATTATTGATATCAATAGAATTATTGGCATTAATAGGATTATTGTACAAAATCCCCACTTGCTTCCCAAATAACCGGCTTGTCATCATGCCGCTCCGCACCTCACCTAGAGTGTTCCCACTCATTTTCATGGTCCTCCGAGCCGGAGGAGAGAGACGATGGCAGGTCTATGGGTTGGAGGCTAGCATGGCAGAGCATCCAGAGGAGGAAGATGGTCTCCAGAATCTAGATGCAACCGGTCAAGGGCTCCAGCCAGGTGGAACTGGTTTGCGGCCCCAACGAGCGAGGACACCACCAGACCGCTACATTGTCCCAATGAACTCCTCTAAGGGGACACCCCTTTCCAAACTCCTTATAAAGGGTGCAGCACAGGCTCCAGAATGCCTCGATGACGAGGTCCCCAGATCGGCTGTTAAATAAGACAGTAAGTGTCCACTGGAGGCTGTTGTGAGGACATTAGTAGTCAACAGGCCGCTTGGATCGATAAACTTAACAAAGCCGAACTGGAACGCCCCCAGCGCAACCTTTTTATCTACTGGGATTTTTGTAGTTCCTGGCACCAAATGTTTTGTCTTTTGTTTATTATAGCCACGTGTACCTTAGCTTAGCTCTGTTTCCTCAGACCTTAGCTCTGTTACCTCAGACCTTAGCTTAGCTCTGTTCCCTCAGACCATAGCTCTGTTCCCTCAGACTTCAGCCCTGTTTCCTCAGACGTTAGCTCGGTCCCCTCAGACGTTAGCTAGGTTTCCTCAGACGTGCTCCTTCAGATGTGGACAGGAGATAAGTGGATAGCCAGAAGTCCTGCTGATGGCACCAGAAGGGGAGACCCTGCGAGACTGCACACGACATCAGGAGAAATCCTGCTGATATCACCAGAGGGGAGACCCTGCAAGACGACGGAGTCAAGGGCCACCGTTCTGGCTGACCCCTGAGGCGCGGTGGCCTGCCTTCTTCCTGACAGCCATTCCTCTGCCCCCAAGTGAGATGGAGAAGCTGAGGAAGTCTGTCACCCATTACCTGGCAGAACAACAGGCTGGAAGATCTGATCACGACCGCAGCCAAGATGATCTCTGATGGGGCGGCCACTGCTTCTTCTCATCTCACCGTTGAAACACTGCTTGCCCTCTTCCGGTTTGACGAGCCAGGCCATGTCAGCTTAGAGAACGTGCTCCTGACAATTTTAGTCAAAAGTTACCCACCGCAACCCGGATATCTAAAAAAAAAATAGTTTACAGTTTGATTAAAGTTAGTGGGCCTTGAGAATGCCTATAAGAAAAACAAAAAGTCAATGCAGACGGAGTTATTCGACGACGACAGAGCTAGCCAACTTCCTCACCTAGCAATGTAATGGAGGATGGAGGACACGCAGACGCACCGCAAAGTGAGTCAAAGAGAGAGTAGGGACCTGGGCCTAATACCGAAAGAACTGAGAGGGTTCAGAGAAGATAACAATGAACAAAACCAGTGCTAGGATTGAAGAGACTGAGAGAAGGATTGATGCAACTGAAACACGGCTACAAGTGGCGGAGGATACCGTGCAGGAGCTGCTACATCTTCAGATACATCTGGACGCTAAACTGACAGATTTAGAAGGCCGCTCCAGACGAGAAAATATCAGAATCTACGGCATTAAAGAGGGAGCGGAGGAGAATTCCCCGTCGATGGTGGTGTATGTGGGCCGCTTGCTGCGGGAGGGCTTGGAGCTCCCGGGCACATTTGAACTACGCGTGGAAAGAGCTCACCGCGCCTTCATGCCGAAGCTGCCCGGGGATGCTCCGCCGAGGTCCATCGTTGTCAAGATGTCAAGCTACAGGATGAAAGAAGAGCTGCTGAGGACGGCCTGGCAAAAGCGAGGATTTGAACACCTCGGGGAAACGAGTAAATCTGGATCACGACTACGCGCCTGATGTCTTAAAAAAGCGAAGAGAATATGCCGAAGCCAAAGCGGTCCTGAAGGAGAAGAAAATCCGGTTTCAGACGCTGTTCGCCGCCAGGTTCAGAGTGTTCTACCAGGAGGGTGCTGTGGTGTATGAATCGGCAGCAGAGGCGACAGAGGATATGGTGAAGAGGGGTCTCCCGGACTCGCTTTTGGAGCGGATCCAGCGGTTCACGTGGCGCACCGTTGAGAGACCGGGGAACCGTGATAGAGCTGGCAGAGCTCTGGTCTTTAAGGATAAACTACAGGTGTTTAGGCACCAGGACTCAGGGTGTCTAAGTGATCTGAAAACTGTTGTGTGCGCGTTAACTCAGAATGTAGCGGGCGAGTCCGGTAAGTCTTTATTTTGTTTTAATTTTTTTCTCTGGGGACTCCCAGCAGAGGGAGGGATTAGTCTGTTAAAGGGGCCATATTATGAAAAACAGGTTTTCTCTGTTCTCTACACCTATAAACTGGTCCTCCCTGAGCCTGCCAACTCCCAGGATGAGGAAAACAAGCAATTCCTGCATGGTCTCTGCAGCCCACCCTCTGGTAAAACGGTGCTCCTATAGGCTGTTCAGATTTAGCTCCTTTCTTCACATAATGAAAGGAGTCATTTGCATAATCCCGAACTCCTCTGCACGATGATAGGAGATCCGAAAGGGGGGCGTTTCGCAACACAGCGCTGGGAGCCGACAGCGCGGACTGAGAAAGCGGACAGACAGCACCAACCAGAGAGACCCACGGAGAGCGCTGACGGAGAGCACGGACAGACCGACAGCAGGACTGACAGCCCAGGCCGACAGCAGCACAGACCTACATGGACCGACAGCACGCACGGACCGACAGCACGCACGGACCCACAGCACACACGGACCCACAGCAAGCATGGAGAGTGTGGACCAACATCACGGACAGACAGCGCGGGCGACCGACAGACCCATAGCTGCACGCACGGAGAGCGGCACGGGCAGACAGCGTGCACGGACCCACAGCGTGCACGCCCAACTTACCGGTCATGGCGCTGGGTGATCCGGCTGGTGCTCCGTGAATAAATCCCTGTGCAGGTGAAGCTGGAGATAATCCTCCGTCTGTCTCACGCGCTCTGGTGCGTCTTCTGCTGCCTCCGGTCGGACGGAACCCGGGGGCGTGTGTCCGACAGAGTGCCGTGCACGGCGGTCCGGGTCTCGTCTCTTGTGTTTCATTTTTACGGCTACAATCCGTGTTAGCTTCTATGTGTGTGCTAACCACTTCACATCGGGCTGCTTCAGTAACAAGGGTCAGTACAAAGCTGGCTTTGCCTCGACACTGACCCTAGTAAAAGTATCTGTTCCCCACAATACGGGCCCCAGCAACTTCACCTGAGCGATAGCGATACATTAGTGATGTGTCGGTCGCGAACGATCCGGCTCAAACAGCCGGCTCTTTGACGTGAACGATTGGAACCGGCTCTACGATGGGAGCCGTTTTAAGATCCTATTTGGGAGCCGTTTTTTTTTTTTCAGTTTTTCGCTCTCTCCGCCTCCCTGTCGCTGTGCTTGTGCTCTGCTTTTCGTTTTTTTCTCCTGCGGTGCCTCGCTGTCTCTTCCCCTGCCCTCCCCCTCTCACTCTCTCTCTCCCGCCCCTCCCCCTCTCACTCTCTCTCCTTGCGCGTTCTGCCTGACGGTAAAGCAGAGTTTTTTTTTTTTCCTCCGTCGGTGCCTTAATGTCTCCGTGTCAAGCGTGTGCTCCACACATCTGACCAATCACACGCAGCTTTCAATTAATAATGTGCCGGGAAAACACTGAAAAAAAAAAGTTTCTCTCCACTTTTTTTTTGGAAACCGCAGGCAATTGGCCAAGCAGCGTTCGTGGGCAGGTGTCAGTCAATGCACAGTCACGCATGCAGCAGTCAAGGGCACACACGGCATAATGAGTGACAGAAAACGGAGCAAAATCTGGACGCATTTTAATGCTACGTCAGACTCCACCAGGGCAGAGTGTAGACTCTGCAAAACAAGAATATCGTATCGTGCAGGCTCCACTAACAACCTGCACAGACACATGCGGACATCGTATGCAGCGGTGTTGCTGGAGGAGTCGAGGACAGAAAATGAACCACAACCGTCTGCCAGCGCAAGTGCAACAGCTGCAGCTTCCTCAGGTGCCAGAACAACTGCTTCCTCAGCATCAGCAACAACTGCCTCCATTTTTACACCCCAGCCTGCAACCCACCCTCCTGCACCCACAACCCAGAGCTCTATGAAGCAGTTCCTCCAGAAATCCTTAACTCCAGCAAGACAGACAGCAATAGACGAGGAGTTGGCCAAGATGGTGGCCAGAGATTACCAACCCTTTTCCATTGTTGAGGATGTTGGATTTAGGAATTTTTGCCAAGCCCTCAATCCTATGTATGCCCTCCCCAGCCGAAAAACCCTCACACAGAAATTCATCCCAGGCCTATATGATGCTGCACGGGCCTCCCTGCAAGAGAGGGTGAAGACAGCCTCAGCTGTATGCCTGACAACTGACTGCTGGACATCCCGCGCCACCACGTCATTCATGGCCGTCACCTATCATTTCATAGAAAATTACAGTATGGCATCATGTCTACTGGACTGCTTTGAATTTAGTGACAGGCACACATCAGAAAACCTGGCTGAAGAGCTCCACCGAGTGGCAAGAGAGTGGGGGATGGAGAACAAAGTTGTGTGTTGTGTCACAGATAATGCAGCCAATATAACAAAAGCCATTCAGCTGCTGAAATGGACACACCATCCATGCCTGGCTCACACCATAAATCTGTTTGTGAGAAATGCTCTGAAGGCTATAAAGCCCACTGTGGATAAAGTAAAGGCCATAGTGGAATTTTTCCACAGAAGCACAGCAGCCACCCAAAAACTGAAATCCACCCAACGGCAGATGTCTATGGCAGAGCTGAAGCTCAAACAGGAGTGTGTCACCCGTTGGAATTCGGCATTCCATATGATCCAGCGAATCCTGGAATCTAAGGATGCGGTTATCGCAACATTGGCGGTCATCAACGCACCTGTGGCTCCTCTCAGCCAAGAGGAGTGGGAGGCTCTGCAAGAGGCCTGCAGCGTCCTGGAGCCCTTTGACCAGGTCACAGTGGAGATCAGCGCAGAGAGGTACAGTGTTCAAACATCATCTCATTGAACTTTACTATAATATTACTATGACCTATTAAACTTTATTAGGATGTTATTATCATTGTAATTATTTGTTAAATATTTTTTTTGACAAACAGGTTTAGAAGTGGGTGAAAATAATATTATTAAATAAAAAATATTAGTAGCCTATGTCAAGCAATTTAGAAGTGAAGCTTAAAATAATATTGCTAAATAGCCTAAATGAATAAATTTTATATAAAATATAATATTTTGATGCTTCTTTTTTCAGGTATGTTACTGCCTCCAAAATGCTCATACTGTGCAGGGGTCTTCAGAGGGTGACAACAGAGCACCAGAGCAGAGTCACCACAGCGTGCGTGAAGGATCTGGTGAATTCCCTCTCTTCAAGCATTGACAAAAAATTCCACCGGATGGAATACAATGCAGTTCTGTCCGAAACCACCATCCTCGACCCCCGCTTCAAAAAGGCGGCCTTTAGTGACAACAGAGCAGTCGACGAAGCCCTCCAAAGAATTACCACAGCAGCATCCAGGCATAGGCAGTCATCTCACCTGCAAGGGGGTCATGGAGGAGAGGAGGGAGCAGCAGCACATGAGCCGGAGGAGCCCCAAGCATCGGCTGTTTGGAGGTTTTTTGAGGAGCGGGCAAGCGGAGACACTGCACCCAGGAATCCTACAGCTGATGCTATTCTGGAGGTGAGGTCCTACCTTGAGGAGCCTCTTTTCCAGCGCAGTGCCGACCCACTGAGGTGGTGGGAGACAAAGGCACTGATCTATCCACAGCTCTCTTACGTGATGGCACGTAGACTGTGCATAGTGGCAACATCCGTCCCATCAGAGAGGATCTTCTCCAAAACTGGACAGATCATAACTGAGAGAAGGAACAGGATCAGCCCTGCCAAGCTTAGACACCTGGTGTTTCTCAACGCCAATCTAAGTCTTTGAGTGATACAGTGAGTTCCTTGTCTCTATAGTGGTTCAAAACTTGTGTTGTTCACATGTGTTTTATACTTTAATTTAATAGCACTATAGGTCTAAATAATACTTGAAATTATGCCTTTTTGGCATGAAGCTGCTTTAATACTTTTCTCATACTGTGATGGGTATCTGTGTTTAATACAGTGAGTGAGTGGTTCAAAACGTGTGTTTTGTTTTGTCATAGTGTTATACTTAAATTTAAAAGCACTTTATTTGATATTTGTATTGTGGCTTTTCTGTTATGAAGCTGCTTTGATTGCCTACTTTTTGTATTGTGGTGGGTGTTGTTTGTATTTATATTTAACTGTTCAATTTTTTCTAGTTATTTTTTTTGGAAGTGGTGCTATTTTGTAATAAAGGTTTTATTCATAAAGCATTGTTATGCTGCATTTTTACTCATAAGTGCTTAACAATGTCAATAATGAAACAAAATGTTATAAAATTAGGTTTAAGCTATTAATTAATTAATAATGTAAAACATGTGTATGGGGAGCCGTTTGGGCGCGAAAGAGCCGGCTCTCCACAGTAAGAAGAGCCATTAGAGCCGCATCTCGCAAAGGAGCCGAAAATCCCATCACTACGATACATCCACGTAAAGATTTGCCGCATGCTGCCGCGTAGCGCAAGCCGTCCTGTCTCTCTCCGAGTAGGCGATGACAGCCAGAGCTCATTAGCATTTAAAGGTGCAGACACAGAAGCATGTTCTCAGTAGAGCTCATTTGAGCAACTTTTAGACAGCTGAAATTCAGGACCACAGATGGGTTTGGGGCAATGCATATCGAATACAGTGCTGTTGGACCTCTGACAGCTGTGTGAAGTTGATGAAAACAGTATAATATGTGACCTTTAACACATCCTGCTTATCAAAGAAACACTGTAAGGGCTATATAACTAAGTTTATAATGTAAACGTTGGGGGGATTTTTTCTCTATATGCTGCCGGGACAAAGACAATATCATGCTTAAAGGCCCTCTGCCAACTGACAGGGGGAGAGGCTTTACCTCAGAGCCCTCTAACCATCAGGGCTTCATCAGGGTTAATATTAAGACCCCACAGTTGGAAGTCTTATTTTCTGTCTTCCTTGTTCTTATTGTGTTATGTGCGTTGTGTCAGTATCTGTTGCTGTTTTTTGCTGCAGTTCTTGGCAGCTTCTGTGGGGTAACCTGTGATTTATCTTATTACTTATGGACACTTATGGTGGTGTGTTTTTGGCTTATTTCATTTATCTTTTCTCCCCTCATTAGACACTGAATGCAAGCAGTTAAAATAGCAACTTATAATGTGAATGGCCTTGTCAATCCCATTAAGAGAAGTAAGATATTAACTAAATTAAAAAGAGATGGAGTTCTGGTGGATACAGAACATGCTAAATTAAAACGATTGGGTTTCAACAGTATTCATCTTCTTATTCGGCTGGGCATAGGAGGGGGGTGGCTATATTAATCTCCAACAAGACCAGCTTCGAACCCATCTTTGAAAAAAAAGACACCGAGGGAAGATTTATTTTAGTGAGGGGAAATTTAGGGGGCTCATTGGTTACTCTAATAAATATGTACGCTCCCCCTCATTCTGACTGGAAGTTTTTTAAACAAATATTTGATGAACGGCGGAGACCCATGGGGGTCTGATCTGCGGGGGGATCTCAACATTAGATTGAATCCCAAACTGGACTCCTCAAATACACATATAGCCCAGCCAAAAGTGATAAACAAAAAAAGAAATCTGGCTATGAAAGAAATTGGGTTAATTGATATCTGGAGAGAATTAAATCCGTCAAAGAGAGACTACACATTCTTTTCTAATCCACATTTGGCATATTCAAGGATTGATTATTTTCTTACTTTTGCTAAAGATCTTTACAGGATTGGTGGCTGCAATATGGGGAGCATGGACCTTTCAGACCATAGCCCTATTTATTTCAAACTAAATCTTGAACAGTATCGGAGAGATACCTCATGGAGGTTAAATAGTTTTGTACTGAATCAGATGAAGGAACAAATCAAGAAGGATATTGCTGAATACTTGGAACAGAATAACAATGGTGAAGTTTCCCCTCCAATGTTATGGGATGCATTTAAAGCTGTGCTTCGAGGTAAAATAATTGGATACAGTGCCCACCTAAAGAGGAAAAGGCAAAAAAAAAAAAGTTCAGTTGGAAGGGGAATTAAAACAATTGGAACAAAATCATAAAGACACAAATGATCAGAAAATTAGGGAGCTACTTAGGAAAAAAGAATGAAATAAATTTGATTGTAGAAAAGACAAAAAAAAGGAAATTTTTACAAAACAGAAATATTATGGAGGAGGAAAAGCCAGTAAACTCTTAGCTTATAGGCTGAAAAAACAACAAGCAGAGAACTCAATTCATAAAATAAAAAGCCCTATTACTAATACTGTACACTACAAATTAAAAGAAATACAAGATTGTTTTGAAAAATATTCAGGAAGACAATATTAAAGGAATAGCAATGAAAGGGGGAGAACAAATTATTTCGTTATTTGCTGATGATGTATTGGTGTATTTATCCAACCCCGAACATTCTTTGGCACGGTTATTTGTACTTTTGTAACAATATGGATCCTTCTCGGGATATAAGCTGAATGTTCCAAAAACACAAATCCTCTGTTTTAATTACAGCCCCTCGGTAAATGTGAAAAATAAGTACAACTTGAACTTGGATCCGGAATCAATTAGATATTTGGGGTTTTTCACTTAACTACTTCCCCCTGTAGGGACCTCACCATCAGGACTACACAATGCGGCCTACAAGGAGGCCCAGAAGCCTTCACATGCGGTCAGGACAAAAGGACAAAGGGGATAATAAAAAACTACAACCGCCATTTTGGCTTTACTTCTCACCCAGGTGCGAAGTGCAACGTCACACAACTGGTGCCCTATTGGCTGACAACCACAGGTACCCCAGGGGGTCCCCGGGAGCAGCCGTGAGGTATAAAACCTGGCGCCGCCTTATGAACTCTCTCTTCCATTGCAACACCACGTTGCAACAGGAGGTGAGCTCCTCCACCGCAGCACACAGGAGAGGAACTTTTAACGTCTGCAGCATTTCCTTTGTCTTAGGCCACAGTCTTTTCCCTAAACTCGCTGGACGAGCAACAGACTGTTTTCCCCTGTTTTCCGCGACTCGCCTTTTTAGTCTTATTTTCTTTTTGGATCCTGAGAGATCGCCGCACCCCCGCGATTCTTTGTTTGCCTGCAGAAGAGGAACGAAAGGTTCCTTTATTTCAGCGACCAACAGGAAGGGTAACCTCTGCGCCCCGATCCTGTCTGAAGTCAGCTGACTAATCACCAAGCCGTGCGATTCTAGTGTTGCCCGTGGAAGGAAGGAACACAAACTGTTTTCTTCATTAGAGTTGATCAACGGGAGGGATAACTGCTACGCCCCGCTCTCGTCTGGACTCTACAGACTTGTTGCGTCCCCCGCTGCCGCTGAGGACTCGTGAACCACAAGCCGCCGCCGCCGCGTCAAGAAGCACCGCCGCCACACAAGACGGACTTATGCACATCGACAAAGTAAGAGGCTATCTGTCTGGGCAGAGATATAAGTTTGATAGTGTAGGATATGCTTGTAATTCCTGTTAACGTGTTTTAAGCTTTGATCACGGACCGCCGAGTCCGTTGCTTTGTGTTGTTGTATTTGAATGCTGATTGTGTACCCACGCCGCTGGGGTTCATTTCGGTCCAACCTCGGACACATTCATGAGCTCAGTAAGTGATCTACCATCAGTTAAAAGACCGGGGTCCCGCCGAACGAACGCCAGTTCATTCACGAGCTCTCGTGTGATGATGGTAATCGCTTACTGATCCTTTGTGCATTACGTGGGCATTCTCTCTCTCTTTGTTCCGGCTAACACACATGTGCACACACATACACCGCCCCCACACGTATCCTCTGCCAGCTGTTTCCGTCTCTGGACGCCAAGGAAATAGCTCCATCTGGTGGCTGTACCCGGCCATCTCTCTCTCTCTCTCTCTCTCTCTCGCTATTCTATCTGATGTCAGCGGCCCCGCCCCTGAACGCTGTGAGGAAAAGCTCCACTTGGTGGTCGCGCCCGGCCATCTCTATCTCTCTCTCTCTCTCTCCCTCTCCACACACACGCACGCACACACACACACTCCACGTGTGTCTCTTCCTTTGTTTAGCTTAGCTTTGTGTGTTAGGTAGTTAAGTAGTAAGGCTTTGTTAATTGCAGTGTTATTGATTGTGATCATTATTACTGATTTTAATAAATATCATTATATTATAACTAGCAGTCTCTTGTGCTTGTTGTGTATATGTCACTGGATAACAGCAGGTTGTAAAGGCTAGTGCTCGAATTTCACGCCTTTTTAATTGTTCGATTGTTTTTTGTCATGATCTGTGTTTTGTCATGTTCTGTTTCATTAGTTTTGATTTCCTGTTTTATTTTGCCCTCAGTGTCATTTCCTGTCTCGTACTTCCTGGTCCTCGTTGTTTCCACTGTCTTGACTCCCCCACCCTCTCGTGTTGATTACCATGCCTGCCCTGATGTGTTTCACCTGTCCCTCGTCAGCTCCCTGCCTCCCTGTGTATATAGTCTGTGTGTTTCCCCTGTCTCTTGTTGGTTCACTGTCATTGTCGTTTGTCGCTGTCGCTGTCATGCACCCCGTCATGTCCCTGGATTTGTCTCTGTACCTGCGTCCTGCCTTCCGTGTCCCTTTGCGTTCTGGTTTTCTTTCGTAAGTGTTTCTTTGACTGATGTTTTTTGCCCCTGAGGTCTTTCTGGTTTGATACTTTGTTTTTGTGGTCTTCCTGGGTTGATACTTTGTTCCTGTCTTAGTTATTGTTTTTGTATTTAGTTAAGAATTTAAATAAATCCTTCCTTTTTTAACTGCATTTGGGTCCTCACCTCCTGTTTTCAAGTCCACGTCTTGTCCAGAACCTGACAGAATGAACCAACCACAAGAGGACCCAGCAGTCGATGGACTTAAAACCATACAATGGTATGTGGACTTTATGACAAATCCTGCTAGCAGGGCTCGCCAAATTGCTGCAAGCAAACTTTTTTTTGAAGCCGCAGCTAAACCACCAGTTCATGTCTCAGCCACCGCACAGCTTCCCAGCTCCTGCCCGAACCCGTTTAGGGGTACTCGTCTGGCCCTGGGAGGGCCAAGGAGCATCCAGCTGGCTAACCGGCAGTTGGCTCGTCGGTTGCCGGCCTCAAGGAGGAGGTGCGGCACTAGGAAGCGAGCCTCCCCGATGCTGCTCACATCGGTTCTGACGGGGGGCCGTCCGTCACCAGTTCCAGCGGAGGCCCACCCGTTCAAGCAACTAGCCCACGCCTCGGTCACAGCCAAGCAACCAGCCCACGCCTCGGTCACTGGCCTTCAGTCGGCGGCCCGGTCGACACTCTCCAGTGGTCTTCAGTCGGCGGCCCGGTCGACACTCTCAAGTGGTCTTCAGTCGGCGGCCCGGTCGACACTCTCAAGTGGTCTTCAGTCGGCGGCCCGGTCGACACTCTCCAGTGGTCTTCAGTCGGCGGCCCGTCCGTCACCAGTCCCGGCGGAGGATCGTCCGGCACCAGCCCAGACAGGGGACCGTCCCACACCTGCTCCTCGCAGCCTATTGGGGGTTCGCCTGTCACCCGTTCCTGTTCCGACGGGGGGCCGTCCCACGCCTGCTCCACGCAGCCTTCGGGAGGTCCGCTCGTCACCCGTTCCTGTTCCGACGGGGGGCCGTCCTACGCCTGTTCCACGCAGCCTTCGGGAGGTCCGCTCGTCACCCGTTCCTGTTCCGACGGTGGTCCGTCCGACGCCTGCTCCACGCAGCCTTCGGGAGGTCCGCTCGTCACCTGTTCCTGTTCCGACGGGGGGGCCGTCCCACGCCTGCTCCGCGCAGCCTTCGGGAGGTCCGCTCGTCACCCGTTCCTGTTCCGACGGGGGGGCCGTCCCACGCCTGCTCCGCGCAGCCTTCGGGAGGTCCGCTCGTCACCCGTTCCTGTTTCGACGGAGGGCCGTCCTACGCCTGCTCCGAGCAGCCTTCGGGAGGTCCGCTCGTCACCCGTTCCTGTTCCGACGGGGGGTCGTCCTACGCCTGCTCCGAGCAGCCTTCGGGAGGTCCGCTCGTCACCCGTTCCTGTTCCGATGGGGGGTCGTCCTACGCCTGCTCCGAGCAGCCTTCGGGAGGTCCGCTCGTCACCCGTTCCTGTTCCGACGGGGGGTCGTCCTACGCCTGCTCCACGTCGCCTTCCTGAGCGGCCCCGTCGGCTAGGTCGCCCTCATGCCCGGCCTCCTGAGCGGTCCCGCCCGCTAGGTCGCCCTCATGCCCGGCCTCCTGAGCGGTCCCGCCCGCTAGGTCGCCCTCATGCCCGGCCTCCTGAGCGGCACCGCCCGCTGGCGCGCCCTCATGCCCGGCCACCTGAGCGGCCCCGTCCGCTGGGGCGCCTTCATGCCCGGCCTCCTGAGCAGCCCCGTCCGCTGGGTCGCCCTCATGCCCGGCCTCCTGAGCCCTGCCCCCAGACCCCCTCCACCCACCCTACGTATCTTGAATCCCTCCTCCTGGCCCCCTCCACCCGCCCTACGTATCATGAACCTTGGGGACATCTGGGATCCGTCCCTTGAGGGGGGGGTACTGTCATGATCTGTGTTTTGTCATGTTCTGTTTCATTAGTTTTGATTTCCTGTTTTATTTTGCCCTCAGTGTCATTTCCTGTCTCGTACTTCCTGGTCCTCGTTGTTTCCACTGTCTTGACTCCCCCACCCTCTCGTGTTGATTACCATGCCTGCCCTGATGTGTTTCACCTGTCCCTCGTCAGCTCCCTGCCTCCCTGTGTATATAGTCTGTGTGTTTCCCCTGTCTCTTGTTGGTTCACTGTCATTGTCGTTCGTCGCTGTCACTGTCATGCACCCCGTCATGTCCCTGGATTTGTCTCTGTACCTGCGTCCTGCCTTCCGTGTCCCTTTTGCGTTCTGGTTTGCTTTCGTAAGTGTTTCTTTGACTGATGTTTTTTGCCCCTGAGGTCTTTCTGGTTTGATACTTTGTTTTTGTGGTCTTCCTGGGTTGATACTTTGTTCCTGTCTTAGTTATTGTTTTTGTATTTAGTTAAGAATTTAAATAAATCCTTCCTTTTTTAACTGCATTTGGGTCCTCACCTCCTGTTTTCAAGTCCACTTCTTGTCCAGAACCTGACATTTTTATACTTCCATGCCAATGATCACGATGATTGGCATGTGAGTATAAAACCTTTATATTGAGACTGATTACAGTTTTAGGTTCTTTTCCCTGATCCCAGGGTGGTGCCCTGTATATTCATGATTATATCATAATAATATATTAAATATAATTATGAATATCGATTATCATATTGACATTAATAATTAGCTGTTGATAACCAAATCTGCTCCTGCTACTACCCCAACACCCCTGAACAAAAAGATTAAGGAAGACATAAGGAGATGGGATCTTATATCTTTTCTTAATTTTGGGTCACACGTGGAATCTGTCAAAATGGTTATTTTGGTGCAACCCAGGATACTGTGCTAGATGAAAGGAGAGTGAAAGTGCTGTATCAGAAGAATTTTCAATCCAGGCTGCAATTGGGGACAGGGGCTTGATGAATAATTTAAAGAAATTGGGTAACCCATGGATATGCTTATCACTCAAGATGTGCAACAAGGTAGTAGCTCAAAATCACCTGAAAGAAGAGGTAAAGGTCTTAAGATGGTGTGCATTTGATACAGATTTTTTGCCTAAAAAATGGGACGCAAGATTCAAGAGACGGGGTGCGCAAGGTTTAACAGCATACTGCACATTTCTACATAAGGGGATTATGAATAGCTTCCAAAATCTGAAGAGGCAGTTGGCTTGGATAAAGATCATTTTAACAGATAGCTTAAGGTCCGGCATTATATTAACCAAATACAGAAGGGGGGTACACAAGTAGGCTGGGACAATATTCTGCTGAAAGTGTTTATAGAGGCTTACCATGCTGGCTCTAACCAGAAACTCATCTCAAGAATCTACAAGGGTTTACAACAAACAAAATGTGGTTCATTGTATGTAAAACAAAAATGGGAACAGGAAGGAAACCTTGTTTTGAAGGAAGAAGATTGGGATAACTTCTGTGAGATACAATGGAAAACTTCAAGCTCAGCTGTATGGCGAGAGTTTTGCTGGAAAAACCGTATACGGTTTTTCATCACTCCAGCTCAAAAGAGGCAATACACAAATTCTTCTGCATGCTGGCGACAGTGTGGGTGCCTTGAAGCAAACCATTTACACATATTCTGGTCCTGTGCATCATTGATTCCATTTTGACAGGAGGTATATAACGTTTTGCAAAGCATTTTTCAGATGGACATTCAATTTAAATTTGAGTCTTTATATTTGGGAGCCATAACATCAGAATGTGTTTCTTCTAATGTCAAATACTTATTCCGGATCCTAAGTGCTGCTAGCAGAAAAGCTATTACTAGAAGGTGGTTAAAACCAGGAAAACTCACTGTGGAGGAATGGATTGACATAGTCTATGACATTTTTAAGATCAAAAGGATTACTTTTGCTCTGAGACTGCAACAGGGAACTTTTTTGAAAAGATGGGAAAGATGGATAATGTATGTCACACCAATATGACCATCATTTGTCTAAAGTAGATTTTTGTGTCCTTTTTGTTTTTATTTTATACTCCCTCTGTAGAGGGCTTTATGTCACTGAGGTTTACCCCAGCAGATTTGTTTGTTGAGTGTGATGGGAATTTTTCATTTAGTAGTTCATTATAGTATAATTAGTAGTTTGAGTAGTTTTAACTCATACTATTCCAAGTGTCATGAGGTAACCTGTATTCTGCACTTATGTCATGTCATGTGTTACATGAGTTGTGAAATGCATCTTGTGACACCAGCACAGCTGGCAAGTCAATATGGATCTATGGACACTGATGAGTGGTTCAAACACCACATTCTGGACAAAGTCCAGAACAATGCTTTCTGATGACACATCACAAACAACTGTATAAAAAGCCCTTCTCAAGACTGAAGAATTGGTCAGACTCTTAAGGAGTCTGCCCCTATCTGGCCAGATAGTTTGCTCTGAAGCTGTATGTCGGTGATGCGGTCCGCTTGGACACCCTGTTTGCGAGGGCTTTGACTTATTAGACTTTGTCTGTTTACAGTCTGTCTGTAGCGACTGCTAGCCTGTTTTGGACTCTTTATAGAATAAATTACTAAAAGCGCTGTTAGGAGTTGTATTCTTATTTCTCATCAGGTGATCATAAACTGATTTCCACCACAGACTCTTGTTCTTATTCTACTATAATTAAGAGAAATGGTTATATGTATAATTACTGGATGAGTGATTGCTTAATGGTTCCTTGCACGCTTTTGTATTGTTTACTATGTCTGGGATACCTACAATTGTACATTTGTAAATGACTGAATGAGAAGTATGATATGTATTATCGTTGACTGTATGGACCTAGAGAATCATAATTATAAAAAAAGAATAAAAAAAAAAAGAAACACTGCTTGCCCGAGAGCCAGAAGGGCTCCTTTCTCCTGGCCGGCAAACTCTACCTGCAAGCGTCATTAGCATGCCACAGTTTGCCTCCGGATCGCTCGCCCAAGAGCACAACACGTCTCCTTTCTCCAGGCCGGCAAACGTAACCTGTGTGCGTCATTACAAACGTGAGTGTGGTTCTGCCTTTGATCTGGGCTGTATCCAACATTCTCCAGCGCTGGCCTGTACGGTGACGTAACTGCGAGTGCAGCGCGCCCGCAAGCATGGTTGGGGAGGAATAATTTATGTTAACGTTGCCATGGTAATTATGTAACGTTCTGATGTATAGTGTGCTGATGATGGAGTGCCTTATATCTTATGTTATTCTTCCTCTTTGTCGTACAGCACACACGCAACCACACATACACCAACACACACACACGCAACCACCCACAACCACACACACACATGTACTCTAACCATTCTGGAAAGGAAAAGAGAAAAAGGAAGAAAAAGAACTGTCAATAAATACCCGTATGTGGCCAAACTGGATTCTCTGCCTGTGTCCTCCTTCCAACTCCCTAACCATCTGACCGTGGTTAGCCTGTTCCCAGCCTCTCTCCAAACTGTCCCAGTGCCGCACCTCACCTAGAGTGTTCCCACTTATTTTCAATTATTGATATAATTAAAACTGTAAGCAGTATCGTGACGGGCCCTCGCTCATATGCGGTCGTGGAGTGCCTGCGGTCACACGACAGTGTAGTGGACGCTAACTGTGCTGCGGCCGCCTGCTTGTGGCGCAAGTTGAGACACAAGCGATTGACATTCAAAGGCATCCATCTCTCATATGCGGTCGTGGAGTGCCTACGGTCACACGGCAGCGTCGCAGTTGCCGACCTGTGCTGCAGCCGCCTCCTCATGGCACAAGTTTAGACACAAGCGATTGACAGTCAAAGCCATCTATCTCCCTGACTGGTGTCTGAGGTGCGTGCGAATTGTGGAGCAGATGAGACAATGAATAAAATCATTAGCAGGTGTGGAAATTTTCAGGACTGTTGATCTGGGGCCCGTTTCACAAAGCAGGTTCAACAAACTCTGAACCTCCTAACCCTGAACTCTGAGTTGACCAACTCTGAGATGGGCAACTCTGAGTTTTCAGTTTCAGAACAGCGGTTTTGAATTAGTTCAGTCAACTCTGAGTATGTAAACTCTGAGTTACGCGCGTGCCTGCCGACTCTATAAAGCCATCATCAATGGAGCTCCGATACTACAATTCACCATGGCAACGGGGAGAGCGTCATTAGATATTACTGAGTGTTTATGTAGAAAACGAGCTCATCCTGAGAAAGCGGAGTAACGTAACTGCAGCAAAGTAGCGATAGTTAGCGTGGCAGACAATAACTGCCCTATCTAATGTGTATACGTGAATGAAACAGTCTATTGATCTAAAGGTAATAAGTCTTTATTTTCAGACTTGCACAGCGACACTGTGGTGTAATGGTTAGCAATGCCGCCCACGGCGCAGGCGACAGGGGTTCAACTCCCGTAGTTCACAAAGTAGCGCACTGAATGAATTATCATTTTCATTGGGTGTACCCCCAGGCACAGAAAGAAAGTGGCGTCAGTTGAAAATTAAGCATAAGAATATTGCGCAAATACGTTTACTAAGGCATATGATTTTAATCATATTTCACATATTAAACAGTAAATATAAGCAAATATTTCAACAAAGAAATGTACTTAAAACATTTCATAAATCTACCGTTCGCAAAAACACTACCTCCGCAAAGAATCTGGTTGCGGATTATGTCCGCGATATGAAATGTTGAAAATGTCGGAGAATATTGTTTAGATAATATCTAATGTGATTGGAAGGAAAGGTAATCAAAATTGTCTCCCAACGCAAAGCTGCTAGAATTACTTTTATTTCCATATCGATTAGGTTGGAAAGGATGGCACATTTTTTTTAGAGTTGGTTCAGATTCCGGAAAAAGGCGGAGACATGTAGGGAGAAACTCACGGTTTGTTGAAGCAAACCTGCTAGCGAGCAGGTTAGGTTCACGGAGTATGTTACCCGGGTAACTGACTCAGATTTATGCTGAACTGGCTTTGTGAAACCGAAAAACCAGAGTTTCCCTCATGTCAGGGTTAACTAACTCAAGGCTTTCACTAAACCTGCTTTGTGAAACAGACCCCTGGTGTGATCCAAAGTGAAACTACATTTCAGTCACAGAGCTCACACACTTCTCCATGCCTTCCTGACATATCTCCTCCTCCCCCTAGTGTGACCCCCCCTCCTCCCCGTGTCCTCCTTGCAGGCTGAAATGAGAGGAATTAGTCAAAAAATAACCAAGTGTGGCTGTTACTTGGAAAAAGTCACAAAAACAATGACATTTCCTGTCGCCAGTAGGTGGCGCCCTTACTGTGAGTCAATATCACAGTGCAGACATGTTCAGGAAGAAACTCTAATCAAGTATGGGAAGTTTGGAGCAGATCAGAGAAGAAACATTGTTATAATAGTTTTGATGTTTATGGCGAAGGTTCCACTGACAGCTGTCTGAGGTGCATGTGAAGTTTGGAGTAGATCAGACAATGTATAATTAGTAATAAGTCATTAGAAAGTTTCATGAGTGTTGATCTGGTGTTAAACAGTGGCAGAGGTCACATCTTCTCCATGCCTTCCTGACATCTCTCTGAGTCCCCTTAGTGTTTCTCCTTCCCCTTCCTCCACTATTTACAGTCACAGAGCTGATACGCAGGTGGTTAAAAAAATGTTTTTTGCCCACTTAATGTTGATCTTTAGGCGGTGGGTCCAAGAAGCTTTTTTGTACATCTCCACATGGGCTATCTAGGAAAAAATATTTTGTGCATGTACGCCCAACCAAGACCTAACCTAGGCTGTTACTCAGAAAAAGGGCATATAATCAGTCACATTTCATCAAGAAAATCACTTGGAAATGTTAATGTCATCACATTCAGTTTCTGTCCTTAACTATGCCCAGGCCATGTGACGTATTCAATGAGCATAGGAAATCCAATTCAAATTAAAACAAACCAGAAAATAATTACAGGTAAGTTAAAAATGCCAGAGGGAAGGTTGCTTTTCAGCACGTTCAATTGTATCATTCGTGACTGCATCTATTTAACGAAGTTCAGAGCTCATAGCATGCGCATATGAAACGCTGGCATGCTATGTGGAAGAATCTAAGGTAAATGTAAAGGAATGCAGCTTTATAATAGCTGTTCAATAGTTATTCAAGTGAAGAAGACGTACTGTGGCATGTTTGTTACGACCTAAGTCTTTCTCAAACCTCAAATGTGTGGCGCAGCGCCACATAATCAACACTGAGCGACCGAGCATTGATTCCAGGTTTTTTTTTCAAAGCGATTTTGAAATATAAATATTGTTCCGTTCATTCATCTCCGCATAGCACCCTTTCTCCCTGTCATTCTCGTTTATTTTTTCTTACTATTTAAATGGGTAAAATCGAATTTAATTGTAGAGCTGCACGCAGCACATCAGCCCCTCCCCCGCTCTCGCTCTCTCTCAGACCCGTCTGTGAACAGCCCCTCCTCTCCGTGAACAGCCCCTCCTCTCCATGAACAGCCCCTCCCCTCTGTGAATAGCCCCACCTCTCTGGGAATAGCCCCTCCTCTCTGTGAATAGCCCCACCTCTCTGTGAATAGCCCCTCCTCTCCGTGAACAGCCCCTCCTCTCCATGAACAGCCCCTCCCCTCTGTGAATAGCCCCACCTCTCTGGGAATAGCCCCTCCTCTCTGTGAATAGCCCCACCTCTCTGTGAATAGCCCCTCCTCTCTGTGAATAGCCCCTCCTCTCTGTGAATAGCCCTTCCTCTCCGTGCACACTCAATGCTCGTGCGCAGGAAGGATTGTTTTCCCTGCAGAGAAAACGGCTGGCTGAATTCCCCAATAAAATCAAACTTTGCTAGTAGTAGGCTGTGGAGCCGTCATTCAAAGTGAAGCAATGGAGCACTCACTGGATATATTTTTTTATTTGACACAAAGTGTTGGCAATGGAGCACTGTATATTTTTCAGTTATTTGAAAAAGTGCAAAAGTGAAAAAAAAGTGAAAGTGAAAAAATGAAAGTGTAGCAACGGAGCACTCACTGTATTCATTGTTCAGTTATTTGACACAAAGTACTTGCCAATTAAAATACAATGGAGCACATTATATACAGTGGCAGATATAGCATCCTTCTTCTGTCAGTATGGCAAGAAGAAGTTAGCTGAGGTGCAGAAGTGTGAAAGACAGGGAGAGATGTTTCAAGACTCAGACTCAGAGAGCCAGAGTGAGTGAGAGAGTATATATACACTCACCGGCCACTTTATTAGGTACACCTGTCCAACTGCTCGTTAACGCAAATTTCTAATCAGCCAATCACATGGCAGCAACTCAATGCATTTAGGCATGTAGACATGGTCAAGACGATCTGCTGCAGTTCAAACCGAGCATCAGAATGGGGAAGAAAGGTGATTTAAGTGACTTTGAACATGGCATGGTTGTTGGTGCCAGACGGGCTGATCTGAGTATTTCAGAAACTGCTGATCTCCTGGGATTTTCACGCACAACCATTTCTAGGGTTTACAGAGAATGGTCCGAAAAAGAGAAAATATCCAGTGAGCAGCAGTTCTGTGGGCGCAAATGCCTTGTTGATGCCAGAGGAGAATGGCCAGACTGGTTAGAGCTGATAGAAAGGCAACAGTAACTCAAATAACCACTCGTTACAACCAAGGTATGCAGAAGAGCATCTCTGAAGGCACAACACGTCGAACCTAGAAGCGGATGGGCTACAGCAGCAGAAGACCACACCGGGTGCCACTCCTGTCAGCTAAGAACAGGAAACTGAGGCTATAATTCGCACAGGCTCACCAAAATTGGACAATAGAAGATTGGAAAAACGTTGCCTGGTCTGATGAGTCTCGATTTCTGCTGCAACATTCGGGTGGTAGGGTCAGAATTTGGCATCAACAACATGAAAGCATGGATCCATCCTGCCTTGTATCAACGGTTCAGGCTGGTGGTGGTGGTGTAATGGTGTGGGGGATATTTTCTTGGCACACTTTGGGCCCATTAGTACCAATCGTGTCAACGCCACAGCCTACCTGAGTATTGTTGCTGACCATGTCCATCCCTTTATGACCACAGTGTACCCATCTTCTGATGGCTACTTCCAGCAGGATAACGCACCATGTCATAAAGCGTGAATCATCTCAGACTGGTTTCTTGAACATGACAATGAGTTCACTGTACTCAAATGGCCTCCACAGTCACCAGATCTCAATCCAATAGAGCACCTTTGGGATATGGTGGAACAGGAGATTCGCATCATGGATGTGCAGCCGACAAATCTGCAGCAACTGCGTGATGCTATCATGTCAATATGGACCCAACTCTTGTTGAATCTATGCCACGAAGGATTAAGGCAGTTCTGAAGGCAAAAGGGGGTCCAACCCGGTACTAGCAAGGTGGACCTAATAAAGTGGCTGGTGAGTGTGTGTGTGTATATATATATATATATATATATATATATATATATATATATATATATATATATTAGTGGTGGGCATAGATTAATTTTTTTAATCTAGATTAAATCCCACCGCTTTGCACTCACACTGCTCAGCCCAAATGGGCCTCGACCGATTGCCGGTTACGGGTACGGATCTGTCGCATCACACACAGACACACCCCCCGAAAGACTGTCATTGGACTCACCCATTCGATCTCCGCTCCCCCAGCATTTTTTTAATGCTCCCCCAAGCAGCCTCGCGATTTTTATTTGTCACTATACAGTATTCCCTTTTTTGGATATGAACGGTTTGTACTCCTCGTACAGTTCCATCAATAATTTTTGCTCTGGTCTTTTCTACCATTTTCTCGATGACTCGACATTCACGGTTCTGGTCTGGCTTCATATCCCATGAACGGTGTAACACACGACAACGTTAACCTGGCTTGAATTAGCCTCAACAAGGCGCGGCTGAAATGCGTTAATGGAATGGGTTTAGTCGCAAGTGGAAGTTGGCGTTAGTTCTAACCAGGCTTAACCAGGTAAGCGCCGCCTTAATTAGCGAGTTTGGTGGAATACCCCTCTGAGCATGCATGTCAGACTGTTGTGGCCGGGGCTGGAGCCCCTGAAGTTTCCTAGTGTGTTCCTGTGTTTTTCCCTCCCTTGTGTTTCCAGTGCCCCCTGTCTCTCTCTCTGTTGTCTTGTTTGTGTTCTTGCATGGGCGTGGCTTCTCCTCCTGGCTCAGCTGCTTCCTCCTGCAAATCAGCTCCTCACTCCAACCAGTCTGCACACCTGCCTCTCATCATCTCATCACCTGCAGTATTTATACCCCGGCTCTCCAACCACGCGGCGCCAGATTGTTGTTTCACTACAAGTGGTAGTTACTCTCAGGCCTCCGCGTGTTTTGCTACTCCTAGTGTTATATCGTTTCTAACTGTGGTCTCTTGTGCTCCAGGATCATCACCATCTCATCCCTCCGTCAGCCAACCTGCCATTTCCTACCTGCCACGCCACTGCCTCAGCCCACTCACGCCAGCCTGCTTACCTGCCTCCTAATTATCAGTAAATCACCTTTACTTACCTGTTCAGTGTCCTGCTTACGGTCTCCGTCCGAGTCCGTAACACAGACAGATTCAGAAAGTAAAACAGGAGCCCCTGGACCATGTGATTGTTAACATAAATAGACCTCCAGGTATTCTTTGTTATTGTCCACTTGTGTATTCTGTTTACATATTGAGCAAATAATGTACAAATGCATTAACAGCTTTTGGAAAATAATTTAACTATTTTAAAAATATGCCACCCATTTGATTATTTTCCAGGTGTTTCCCAAAGATCTGAACTTGAACACGCGAGACAGGAGCCCCCAAACGTAGTGAGTGCTGCCTCAACCTCCACGTATTCCAACTCTCTCTGATACATTAATGTTTTTAGTCAATCATAGTTATCATATATCATATCATAAAAAATCTATGAATAGTTAATATTCATAGATTTAGATAGAGTTACTACAAGCCATTGTTTTTCTAAGAAGATTGGAGGATATGTAGATCAGGAAAATTGAGGCCTTTTGAAATGTGACTGACAGAATGAGTCGCAAATGATTGATTGATTGATTGATTGATTGATTTTGGTTGACATTGGCTCTGTGCCCGATGAGACCGGACCAGTATCTTACAGTGCGAGGGGAGACAGGTGTTACGTGCAAGATCGAAGAAGAGACCGGGGTCAGAGCCAATCAGAGACGAAGGCCCGCCCCTACTCTGCCTCTGATTGGCTCAGACCGTGGTGATTCATCTCTGTACGCTGTGGGGGGGCTACACACACAAACAGACCAACTGAATGGAGCACCGGCGCGACCAAAGAACATATTTAGTAGCATGTCACTGATTTTTGGTCACATGTGCGCCCAAAATGGTCACACTCTAGAGCCCTGTACAACTATTGTTCATGAGCGCATGTCTCTGCACAGACAGATGCACCAACAGTGTATCTAAACTACACAGCGTTTTAGAATGATCTAAATGACCAGAGGTCATCAAATGGAATGCCACGATCCTCATCAGCAGCGGTCAGATGTATCCAGTCCAATAACCAGTGAACTTGTCTTGAAACGGTGAACTAACATTTGGCAGTAAAGCAAGAATTTGATCGCCAGGGCCCAGTATTTCAAAAGTGATCCAACTGGATTATCCTGGTCGGATTGGATTAAATCGTGATCTGATCTGAAAACTGGGTATTTCAACACAGATCCAGAGAATCACGATCCTGAAGATCAGGATTCAGCTTTGGTAATCCAATCCTCCCTTGAATCCAGATAAAGGGCTGGATTTGGGTATTTCAAAACGTAAGGCAGAGATCTGGATCAGCTTGATACCAAAATTTCAGGATCATTTGGATCCCACCTCAGAGGTGGATTTGACTTGGATTGACAATGTCTCAGCTCCGCTTCTCCTAGATATTGTTACTCAAGATGTTCATTACACTTAATCTAAATTGTCAGTGCATTACTTGAAACAAATTGGAGTAATTTAAGGCTCTAGCAAAAGTATTTGGCTATGTTTGTGTACAAACTGATTATTTTACTTAACCAAATCAGATGCTATTTTGCTTTAAATTACCACAATTATGTTTAGTGAGAGCCTTCTACATAAAGGGAGACAAATTAGGATGGAACATTTTTATCTAATTGTGTCACTGATCAAGCAATAATACATAAAAATAATGCAACTACAATTTCAAACACTTTCCAGCACTTTATTCAAAATCCAACAACTTATCACTGCACTTGAAGCATTTCCAAGGATTTCCAGCACTCATACAGACCCTGTCCTTAATAGCTGAGTGGGCTCTGAAAGTAGAAAAAAGGGGAGTATGAGTAATATCTTTGTCTTCATTTGGAATTCACAATAGTCACAGAAATTGTGTGCATGATGATAACAGCATGATTTCCCCAGCATTACTGTAGCATTCTGACACTTCTGAATGAACTGCATAGTTCATACACAACACACATACACAGTGTGTGGTCTGTACACATGTAGCCTATTTTCAGTCTCCTGTGTTGCCAATGACGTAATGCTAATAAACTCTAAACAGGTTGATGTTAGTTTAAACAGTTATGGTATAATGTACGTCAGGTTAATTACCTTGTAAATCAAACCATGGACCGCAAAATTCGTAAACAAAGCCAGCGACCGCTAGCCCGCTAGCTGCTTAACACGCAAGTCAATGGAGCCGAGTTAGCTACCGTTAGCACGTCCGCGGCTCAATTAGAGATCACTACAGCCTGGTTTTCAGTACGTGACAATTCATATAGTTAGCTAGCACAATATGTTGGTTGGCGTTCATATGGTCCTTAAACCGCTAAACGTTAGACGACGGTAAACTTACATTTTTGACGTGAAAGTCGTGCTCCCAGCTGCTCCTTCCGTGAAGTAGTCCGCCATGTTTCAGATCTGGAGGTGGAGATTTGAGACTTGGTAATCCGTATCCAGCCAGGTCGGGATCACGGTGATCCACCCGGCCAGTGTTTTGAAATACTCCGATAAAGTCAGCAGGATCACCTTGATCCATGACTGAGAAAAGGAGGATTTCATTATCCGGATTATTCTGATCCGGATTACAAGTTTTGAAAAACTGGGCCCAGGATATAATATTATATTGAGAACCGTTGCAAACCTAGTGTCTAGGGATAAACAATTCATGGATGCAGATTGAATTTTGAACACTAAACTAAACCATCTATTGGGAATCTTCCTATTTCTCATGAATTTGGTTCCTAGTCAAGACGCAAGATTATTGTAAGTCGCTTTGGACAAAAGCGTCTGCTAAATGACCTAAATGTAAATGTAAATGTAAATGCAAGACTTCAGAGGAATAACCAACCCTTCTTCAAGGACTGGTAACAATCTGGGCATAGTTTAGGACAGAAACTTAATATAATGACTAGGGATGTCCCGATCCGATATTTGGATCGGATCGGCCGCCGATATTAGCAAAAAATGCATATCGATATCGGATCGGCCTGCACGGGAAAATCCCGATCCGGACTCCCGATCCAGTTTTTTTTCAAAACTCCGCACCGATGTAGGTAATCCATTCCAGTTTTTTTCAGTTTTTCCCCAGAATCCGGTCCATGTTTTCCAGCACACCTAGCGCACACCTCGCGACCTGTCCAGCATCCACTAAACAACAACAAGACGGACTTGTGTGCATGTCCAGTGTTTCCCCTACCATTGTACAGGCCATAAAATCAATACGCCCAAAATAAGCCACCTATCAATTCATTCATAAATCATTAATCATTTACATTAGGAGCGCCTCCGCGCAGCACAGTAGACTTGCTCCGCAAGACGCGCAGCCAAAACAATCCTCGCCGCGCGCTCCCGCTACGTTCTTCTTCGTGTACTTTACGCGCTTGATGTTGTTCTGATGCCGTTCCGCCTCGTTAAACCACCACGATGTCGCTTTCTACTTTGAAAACACGGAGTTGACACTGTATTTTGATCAGCTGTTGCACTCTTCAGACTCGTGGTGTGAGCGGAACTGGACCGGTACCGGAACCGGACCGGCTTCCGCGCTGCCTGCTCGCACAGATCCGCTCGTGCGCACATGCGCTGATGCAGGTCGAGTGTTGTCGATAAATATATGCACTCCTTCAAAACAGCATCAAGCCATATTGTGTGTGTAGTATTAGGACGTGATGACGTGTGTACGGGCTAAAGCCCGTTTGGGCTGGAGCAGTGTGACTGCAAAGCAAGGGACTCCCTGTGGGAGGAGGATTGTTTTTGATAAGCTGTGGAACTCTGAGTTATATTTCTAACTGAATTTCTATTAACTATTAAGCTGTTGAGAAAACCTATAACTTATATTTTACTTGATAAAATAAGACAATACATGCACTCATGTCGTTCCCTGTTAAGAATAAACAGGTCAGCTTCTCATTACCAATCATTGTGGATTATTCAAACTAACCTATTTAAGTTGGCTAGTTGTTCTTAAGAGTAAAACCCTTTTTAACACATGAGTCTGACAACAAAATAAGTAAATATCTTTAATCTCTAATACATGCTTGGATCGGCCGGTATCGGTATCGGCCGATACTAAAAGCTAAAATATCGGTATCGGATCGGAAGTGCAAAAAGCTGGATCGGGACATCCCTAGTAATGACATTAATGTTTCAATGGGATTTTCTGATCGATGTGATGTTTAGTAAAGTTTGTACACTTAGTTCAGTTGTTGCTCATCTAGAACAGTGTTTCTCAACAAGGGGGTCGTGGCCCACTAGGGGGCATCAGAGAGCTGCCAGGGGGGCCTTGAGAAGGCTGTGAATGTTTAAAAATACAGAAAAATACCATCCATCCATCCATCGTCTTCCACTTATCCTGTATTCAGGGTCACAGGGGGTCTGGAGACGATCCCAGCTGTCAATGGGCGAAGGCAGCGTTCACCTGGACAGGTCACTAGTCTATCACAGGTCTGACATGTAGAGACAGACAGGTAACCAGTCTATCACAGGGCCGACATGTAGAGACAGACAGGTAACCAGTCTATCACAGGGCTGACATGTAGAGACAGACAGGTCACCAGTCTATCACAGGGCTGACATGTAGAGACAGAAAGGTAACCAGTCTATCACAGGGCCGACATGTAGAGACAGTCAACTCATGCTCACATTCACACCTACGGGAATTTAGAGTCATCAATGAACCTATCCCCATCCTGCATGTCTTTGGACTGTGGGAGAAAGCCGGAGAACCCGAAGAACATGCAAACTCCACACAGAAGGAACCCCAACCCGACCCAGGAATCAAACCCGGGACCCTCTCACTGTGAGGCAACAGTGCTACCCACTACACCACCGTGCAGCCCACAGAAAAATACTTTAATTTTCTCCACTCAATTTTTCTCATTCCAGTCACTTGTGTCACTCCTTGAAGCAGTTCCATTTGCAAAGGCTGTGCAAATGTTAATTTATCTCCATTTTGGCCATGGAAGATTTTGTATATATATATATAGTTGTGTGCTTTTAGAGGTATTCTGCAAAATACTGATGCTGCCACGTGGGATTGGTGGCACCGTGTAATCCATTCATGGTGTACAGACAGGAGGGAAAAGTCTTTGTCCTATGTAGGGGGCCTCTGAAATGTTTTATTGGATACAGGGAGGGCTTGGCAGCAGACAGGTTGAAACAACTGATCTAGAACAGTTTGCATGCTCATATGATATGATATCAACCTCTTCTCCCAGTGTAATGTGTGAATGGATGCATGTTGGCCTGCCAAACAAAGCTCTATAATAACAGTAAAGATGCTGCCATGCTCACAATGCTAACATGCTGATGTTTAGCACGTGTAATGTTTGCCATCTCAGTTTAGCATGCAAACTAGGGGTAGGAATCACAGAGTAACTCACGATACCATAATATCACGATATTTTGCCCACGATAGTGATGACATCACGATACTATGATATGCGATACATTGCAAAATAATCTACGATATGCATTATGATATTTGTGTATCTGAAGAATAAAATATACCAGCGAAAAGGCAAAAGCCGGAACAAATGGTATACTGTGTTTATTCACTGCATTGTGCATCAGTTTCACAGAAAGTGCAGTCTTATCTTAGTCCCTCACACACACACACACACACACACACACACACACACACACACACACACACACACACACACACACACACACACACACACACACACATTCCAATATAACCATAAACTGGCAAAAGGCCAAGAGGAGTCATGAAGTAGTGACTCTGGTGAGGCAAAATGGTAACAGGCTTACCATGGAATCAGTAAACAGCACTGGCATATAAAAAAAAAAAAGATTGAGTTTTTTTAAATCTTTTTTTTTTTTATCTATATGTATCGGGAAATGGTACTCCCAGGCACCGACTGAATTACCTACAATTCCCAGTTTCAGTTCCTACATAATTAAATGAAGTCATTGAAAACGATGAAACCTTTAAAGGCCCCCACACACCGCCCAGACGTCCAACTGCCTTATCCGACCACTCTCCGCCCACTCTGTTGCCTCTCGTCTGACCCGTTCGGCAGAAAAGTTGCGTTGTACACACCGCTTCGACCTGCTTCCGACAACACAGCAGCGTGTACGTTCTGCGCTTGCGCGAGATGCAATAAGCCTCCTTAACAGCGGGTGGCGCCAGTACTCCTAAACAGGAAAACAGGAAATGACGGAACGGAGTGCAGATAAAAACAATGCACACACAGTCTTGGTTCAGTATTCGTTCGACTCGAGAAGACCTTTGTGGACTAAATACTTGGCATTTCTGGAAAGATGACTCTGGCTAGGGTGACAGGGCTGAAGAGGCATTATTTGACTTTTGACCACTGGAGAGCAGCCGCTACCTTAGTTATAGTTTGAGTTTGAAAACCATTTCTTTTAATTCCCTAAAAACATTATTAAATCCTTCATTATACCCTAACTTGCTTGAGTTATCCCGCTGAGAGCCGTGTAGCCTCTCATGACATCACAGTTTGTGCTAGCTTCAAAGCTACAGTCTATGCAGCTAGCATTAGCTAGTTCAGCCAGGCACGCTAGCTACCTTACAGCAACAGTGGAGCGAAAGTTAGCATGTTGAAAAGTACAAAAACCTAAACTTGGTAAACAACAAGCAATGGCAATAATATAGATGAAGTAGCTGCAGTTTTGTTGCCACTGTCGGAAGAAGTTGCCGCGGCTGTTGCTGATTGATGGCGTTGCCTCGGATGACCGTGTCTTGTCGTAGACTGTGCAGTTGTCAGCCTCAAATTCACACGATGCAGGATTAAGGCAGGAACACACCGTGTTCCTGCCTTATCATGAGAGGTCATGAGAGGCTACACGGCTCTCAGCGGGATAACTCAAGCAAGTTAGGGTATAATGAAGGATTTAATAATGTTTTTAGGGAATTAAAAGAAATGGTTTTCAAACTCAAACTATAACTAAGGTAGCGGCTGCTCTCCAGTGGTCAAAAGTCAAATAATGCCTCTTCAGCCCTTCAACTGTGGAAATCCAAACTCAGGTACAGATCCGCTCAATAAACCGTCTTCCAGGTAAGTAATCCAAATGATAAATCCCCCACAGGTCACGCTCGTGGTCTGGCTGGTACTCTCCAGAGCATTCAGCGTGGAGCCTGTCTCCACCAACACACACTCGCACTCCCTGCGTCTCCAACCCTCAAAAGCCCTGCAGTCAATTAGTCCCTGATCAGCCTCAGGTGTGTTGGTGTGGAGTTCCGAACTCCCCCACCAGGTGGAGCCATAGCAGTCAGAGATTGGAGCCATCTGTGGGGAATATAGCTCCCCTCCAGGTAGGGCTGGGCGATATGGCCTAAAAATTGAATCTCCGATTTTTTCACACCAAACTCGATTTACGATTTTATTTGATTTACTTCCTTCTTTAAAAAAAAAACTTCAAATGACAGAAATTTTTTAAAGAACTGCTTTTATTTTTATGCTTTAAAATAGCATTTTTGTAAACAAAATGGTCCTGCCATTTTAAACAGTGTGCACCTTTATTTTGTAAAAATAAATAAAAGCTCTACCTCTTGAAAAAAAAAAAAGTTTCTCTTTTTGACAACGCTTTTGTAAACATGCACTTTTGTAAACATAAATTTAACATAGGATTGCAGGCTATTACAAAAACAGATCAATTTCCCCATTAGGATTGATAAAGTGCAAACATAACTTTAATTAAACACATTTTTTGTGGATAAATAAAAGGTGCCTTTTGTATACAAAACATATTTTGACATGAGGTGCATGCTTGCTGTTTTTACACATTTTTGGCAAGAAAGACAAGCCTGTCCACTATCTCTGGTTTGAGGCATGCCCTGTTGCATGTAACAATCCCACCCCCCACACTGAAAACCCTCTCTGACGGGGCACTTGTAGCAGGGATAGAGAGGTATTTCTTGGCCAGGTTAGTGAGCCTTGGGAAGTTTGGTTCATGGCGCTTCCACCACTGAAGTGGATCAGTATCTGGGTCTGCCTCAGGGGAGAGCAGGTAGGATGCCAGCTCAGTCTCTATTTTGACTGCCTCTGACTTGTGGTGGGAATGTGGCACTGGCGCATTCTTCTTGAAGAAGGTAGCTAAAGTCTTTTTCTTCTTGGGCTCAGGCTGAGGTTGTGCTTCCACAGCTGGACCAGGCTGCGCTGGTGTAGTGTTGCTAGCAGGCAGAGCCAGCAGCTCAGTGACAGCTCTCTTCTTGACTTGTTCCACCTTGTCTGGGTCAATGTAAGTTGTCCGGAACCTGGGGTCCATCAGTGAGGTCATGTCCAAGAGTTCATCCTTCACAGGGTCGCTGTATTTGTTGTCAAGGTACCCCAGTATGTTTCTTTTTATTGTTTTAGTGAGGTCTGTGTCTTCCTCATCTGGCTGTAGGAGACTGGTTTTAAACAAATGGAGCACTGGTTTAATATAGGAGACGCTGACATAAGCATCACCGGACAGGGCGTCAGTAAAGTCTTGGAGTGGTTTGACAGCTTTATTTATGGACTCTAATACCTCAATGTCTTGCCAAGAAGGCACAAGATGCCGGCTTTTCTTCTCCGACCCCAGAACACAGGCTATGGCCTTCTGCTGTTCCAGGAATCTCTCAATCATTTTCTGCCGTGACCCCCATCTGGTTGGGGATTCTGTTATAAGCTGATGAGGGGGTAGACCAAGCTCAGCCTGTATTTCACTCATGTCTCTTCTTTTTTTCCAGCTATAGGAAAAGGCAGCAACTGCCTTTTTACAAACCCCAATGGCACGTTCGATCCGTGGGTCCTTCACACCATTCTCTATATAAAAATAAAAACACGCACATTATGGTCAATGTCCAGGTATTTTTTTTTCACATTTCAAAAATGTTATTAATGCATACACAAGACACTGCCATTATAATGAATCATGCATTAACATTTTGTGAAAAACATGTTTTAATTTGATTAAAATGTATTAATTGCATCATACATTAAGGGGGCAGCTAATGCAGCATTAGACATTTAGACTCTTACCTATAGCGTTGTGCAGTCTGTGCCCGAAGCATTGGAGGTTTGGCCACCCGTTGTCTTTCAGAGCTTTTATCATGTTGGTGCCGCTGTCTGTTGTCATACAGATGTGTTGGTCTTCAGCAAGGTTCCAGGAGCTCAGAGCATCTTTTAGACCCTGGGCAATGAAGTCACCCCTGTGGTCCTCGGGGAAGTAAGCCGTTTGGAGGCAGACACTGCGCAGAGCCCAGTCGTCGTTAATGAAATGCACCGCCAAACTCATGTAGGGCTGCATGGTTCGGCTGGACCATATGTCTGCTGTAGTGGAGTAAAACGACACCCCCTCCAGCTCTTTAGCGATCTTCTCGCGTGTACATTTGTACAGGTGAGGCAAGGCAACTTCAGCAAAATACTTGCGGCTTGGTAGCACATACCTGGGGTCCAACGTTTTCATCATGTGGATAAACCCGGACTTTTCCACTGTATATATGGGCACCATGTCTTTCGCGATATGCAGCGTGACTGCATCCGTTACAGCTTTCCACCGGGACCCTTTCTTGTCGTATGGGATGCAATGAGAAAATAACTCCGCTAAAGTTGACTGCTTCTTAGCATGTGTTTGTGGGTTGCTGCGGTCTTGTACACGTAGAGAACAACAGTCGTCCCACTCTGTTGCGTGGTTCTGTTTCAAATGCTGAAACAAATTGGTTGTGCTGCTAGCTTTAGTGGCGACAGGCTTTAAACAAACTTTACACCGGACCGTACTTTGTTCGAGGTCGGAAGCCGCTAGTGTTGTCACGATACCAACATTTTGGTACCGGTACCGGTACCAACATGTGTTTCGGTACTTTTCGATACTTTTCGATACTTTTTCAAATAAAAAGTGAATGCAAAAAAAACTTTATTTTAATAGAAAATCTTAGAACAATAACATATTTATCAGTAAATAAAATAAAATACCACAAAGACAATATTTTCTAATGAACACAATTTTAAAAATGTGAAAATATAAATACAATAATATAATATAAAATATAATAATATAAATAAACCAGCTCTATTTTTTTCTTCCAGAGCTACTTTTGTTAAGGGGGGGTGGCGCTTGCTTTAATCACTGAATGTGGCTTTTTTTCCTGAGTAAATTACCTGTCGTTCCCTGAGCTCAGTGTACAGGTCTGGGTGCTTGTCCTTTAAGTGTTTGGCTAAGTCGGAGGTGTTTCCGCTGTTAGCCATGCATGTATTAAACACCGTTTACACAGTGGTGCATCGGCGTTAACTGCCTCGCCTTGCGCATTTGTTTTTAGCTAAAGTACGGCCATATCGGACTTCGCGGCGCTGGTTTGTCCGCAAGTTGCGGCGTGGTGATGGTTGCAGCAGCCATTCTCCTCTCCGTGCTTCGCTCGCGCTCGCTCGCTCTCGCTCGCTCTCTCTCGCTCTCTCGCTCACTCTCTCGCTCTCTCTCTCTCCCGCGCTCTCTCCAAGCTTTCCTCCTGCTCCGTTTGTTGCTCCAGTCCATGCTGCTCGCTAACTTGCTAGCCGTTTCCTCCGGCTTGCTTGTTTTTTCCTTTTATCTCCCCAAGCTGCCGGTCGCTCCTCGTCCTCTCAGCTGTAGTTACAACGCAGTGACGTCACGTGGCGAGTTCGCCGCGCTATTGCGGGCGCTGCCGGCGGCGCTGCAAGTACCGGTCCCGTCCAAATGCAATATAGTACCGTTTTAAATGCCTCAGTACCCCGGTACCAAATTAGTACCGGTATAGCGTGCAACCCTAGAAGCCGCAAAACCAAAGTACTTCCAAACCACTGAAGAAACGTGGCCTTTTTTGGGGACAAACTCCGTGCTTGCAGCCATGTTGCTTGTGTTTGTGTTTCTGTGGGAAGGAAACGCGGGGGGAGGGCGGACCCCACTATGAACTACAGGAGCCCATGGGGAGCGGCGGCGACGGAGGAGGAACTTGCAGAGAAAATAGATTTTCATTTTTTAAAATCGTCCCAAACCACAAACTCGAATTAATCGATTATTAATTATATATATATTTTACCCGAGACTGTTTTTCCACGCATGACGCAGGGTGGGAATTTCACGACGACGCCTGTCAAAATTTCAGTGTAAACAGCGCTAGTGATGCGTGGTGAGCTTTTATGGAATTACAGCCACCCTCGTGCGCACATGTTTGTAGTCAACACGAGCGGAGCTGATTGAGCAAGTGGCCATGAGCGGGCAGCGGATTTTAATGAGAGCGGCATTTTTATTATAAAAGTCCCCCGGTCCCGCTCACACCACGAGTCTGAAGCCCAAGCCCGACCCAGAATCCCGCTGTGTCCTACACAGTCATCAACAGTATGTTCAGTCATAAAACGGCTCGATTATTATTATTATTATTATTCTCCCATCCATTCTGTGATTGGTGATCGGTATCAGTATCGGCCCCCAAAAATGCTGATCGGAGCATCCCTACAAACTGATGTAAGAAAGCCTTTTTGGCCATTTTATAGAGAACTTGAACTCAGAAAATGATTTTAAAAAGTGACAAATTTATAAAAAAAAATATGAAATCAACTTTATAAACTCTTGTAAAAAGAGATTTTTCAAATGTATTCTTTGCTTACTTTTATTCCTTATTTTTCCAGCTGTGGCCCTGAGTATTGCATTGTGGGAAAAAAGTGTCCATTGACACAGGATTAAAAAATGCTGATGTGATTTTAGTGTGTGTCATATTTCAGTGTGAACACAGACTGTAAACACAGCTGTGGCTGACACACAAACAAACACACACACACACACACACACACACACACACACCACACACACACACACAAACAAACAAACACACGCGCAGTTCAATGTCTGGGACACAAAGGCTTTGTTTAAAAGAGAATCAAATGTTATGAAGCTATGTTGCATGTATGTTCTACCTTTTTCATTCCATCCATCATAAGAATACATTTTTGCCAACTGATTGCGAATCATAGATGAACCCAGAACACCCATCTGTCTCTCTCTGTCATCCTGTCTCACTACGTCTCCATTGTCAACCAGCACATACCTGTCTGCCTGTTCTGTCTCAATGTCACTCTGAAGGTCGCTGATGTTTATCTAGTTATGCAACCACCCATTGTGGCGATAAGTAGGTCTCTCTCACACACACACCCACATGAATAGTGTTTCCATGGCAACAGAGAGTGCAGCATCTCTCCTCCAGTGCCACAACTCCACAGGAGTTTGCAACTCTTCATCGAATGTTCACTTGCTGTCTGTTTGCTCTGACCTTTGACCTCCTCTGTGACCTCTTAGATTGACAGGATGAACCTTTTTTCATCAAACGATCACATCGGCCAAAGTTTGCTCACACCAGCTTCTACAAATGTCTCATCTGCAGTCAAACCGAGGCTCTCAGATGGAACACGTTACATAAATAAGTAATATAAGATGCACATCTCATTTGTCAAGATTCAGATTTACATTTGCATTGTAATCTTTAAAGTGAAGCCTGAGGCCATGAACACAAACAAAATGTACGTATCATATTTTAAGTGGGCACTGTGGGCATGCATGTGCGTCTAATGTGTATTAAAGTACACATTTATTGAACTCATTTAAATGAGGGTTAGTTAAACTATGAGTTTTCCAAAATCAAACTCAAAGTTCATGACAGCACCTCTGGGTAAAGTCATGAATTCAGACAGGACGGCGTTTGGTTTCCTGATGGATCTGGGACTTCAACATGCAATAGTGCTGATTTCAGCTGTGATGGAAGAATCTTTGTCAGTGTCTACTTGGAGGTAAGCCCCGCCCCCTCTCTGGCGCGTCCAGCCCATGCGACGCAAATAAACAAAAATGGCTGTGCAACCAAACTCACACCAAGTAACGCAACATGAACGCTTCCTGCGTGTTTGGTGTGAATGCGCTTTAAGAGAAAGAAAGAAAGAAAGAAAGAAAGAAAGAAAGAAAGAAAGAAAGCATCATGTGCTCATAAATACATAAAAGGGCCTATAGACATAGTAATGTGACTTAGACACGTAAAGTCTAAAGTATGAAAGTATTAAATAATAACATCAAACATATGTAATATATTAACATAATGTGTATATAAAAACAATATACTGTATAATAGTGTATCTGAAGTTGAGGTAGTAGTAGTATGTAGTATTCAAGTGGTAATAGTAGTATGTAGTATTGAGGTAATAGCATGATAGAATATAGTGCACAAAAGTGTAATTATACATTAGAAAAGTTTGACAGTTATACTCAATTATTAATACATATATAATATATTAAATGTGTATCGTTGTATTCTTTCCTTTCTAATTTTCATGTCTGCTAGTAGGCTAATTGCGCGTTTTGATAAGGGCTATAAATAACCTTGATTGTTGTTGTTATTATTATTGTTGTTGTTGTTATTATCATCAACAAAACAATGTATGTTTGTCAATATATTAAACTTTCATTGTACAACATATGACTAAAAGCCAACGATCTTTCAACCGTGAAATATTAGAATTTCTAATAAACATGGTGTAAAAAATAAGAGCCAATCAGCTCCTAGATGATGAAAAAACTGTCATGATGTCGTGAGGTTATCGTGACCACGTGTATGATGTCAGAGCAAGTCGGGATCAAGTCGGACACAAAACTAACCAGCATGCATTGTGCGGCGATCAGGACTGGCTCATCTCCAACGAGCCTCATAACAACCTGTTCCTTCAGTGCACTGTTCAACGTAGACATAAGATCAGATGTTGACGTAGACCTGATCTACGAGGATCACCATCATTCAAGATATGTTCCCACCACATTGCTTTATCTTGGCCAGGCGGTGTATATGGCCACAATATTAAACCATTTCATGTATTTATGGGCTTTTCTGGTGTAGGAACACTGATGACAGAACACATTCAATATTGTGCTGCTCCTTCTATTTCCCTGTCTGAAAACCTCCTAACACGGCTTGGTCATAGTTCTGCACATCCAGGCTTAGGGATCATTCAAAGGGCACAGACCTTTAGAGGATCTCCTCATCCTCACAAATCAGGTGATCCGATGTGCACTAATCAGATAACCGCAACATTTTGCAAGTGTGAAAAGATAATACTTCCCACCCACTTCCCTTCTTTTTCACCCAGAGAACCTCTGGTAGCAAATTACTCACCACAGTCACCAGATGGCGGGCAGACACCACAGCGTGCTCCGGCTGCACGTCGTGATGCCGTCCTGCCAGCAGGTGGAGGGTCCCCTGGCTGCCAGGCTCCTGCCCAAACAGAGACTCCAAAAGGGCAGCTGGCGCCACTTTGGTTAGTCTGGCAGGGTGCTGATGATGGAGCTGATGAATAAGATGCTGATGATGGTGGAGGTGGTGGGGGCGGGACTCAAGCACACTGTCTACACCGGGCTGTGTGTTCATGTCGTGCTGAGGCTGGCGTGGAAGACGACTGGAGTGGCGAGAAGAAAAGAGACGAAGCTCATGATCCCCAGAATACGATTCTAAGAGAGAAGAAGAAGAAGATGATGTAAGGTCAGATAAATACGGAGGACAAATGTTTCAGACCTTTGTTGGCACAAAGTCAGCATCATGCTTCTCTTGCCAATTTGGGGATATTCAGTGGCGCATTTAGCAATTTGGGGGCCCAAGGCGAACTTAGCTTGGGGGCCCTCCTCATTCATTCTTTTAACACAAAAAAGCAGGAAGGGCCACCCCAAAGTCACCTGTCAGTACTTGCACTAAATGAAGAGTGAATGTAATGCGATAATTAAGTTTCAGATATAAGTAAGTACCGTAAATCCTCTAATACTGGCCTGTATTCTATTTCCGGCCGGTCTCTAACATTGGCTGGTCTCGCTGTCGGTGGAGGTAAATAACGGCCGGTCTCTAATGGAGGCCGGGGCAAGTGTCCACAGGCAGCGTTATTTCCACGCTTCCCATTCATTGTCAGCCGTGCAATGCCTTCGTGTCGCGGAGGTTTTGGCTGAAGCTATATTAGAAGCCCTGCAATGCATTCGCCTTACGGCGAGTGTCGAGAGACGGTGGGCCGCAACCTCCCACAAGCTCTCGAAAATCTTTTAAACCGACCGTTGTCGATCTAAAATAAAGACAGATTCAGCAACTGCATAGCTTATTTCTCGCATAAAATGTTTTCAGAAACACATTTCGGTGAACTATTGTCGTAAATTAGAGAAATTTTCCAAATGAGCCGCCATGTTGGTCGGTTTGAAATCCGGGAGCATACAGGACAGCTGTGAAAGCGATCATCCAATAAGGTGCAGCCATGAAGTGTGTGTCTGATTGTATGAAGGATCGCCTGTCAATCATCCTCCTAGTGGCAGCCCACCAAGCGTGCAATACTGGCAAGCGGTAAACGTTGTTTACCGTAATACGGCAGTTGCGGAGCACCTAGTATTTTATAGGTTAAAATAGACACAAAATCTCGTTTTTATTCATTCTACTGGTAGTCTGTTTTGCTCAAATAGAAATAGGGGCCTGTCTCTAATTCTGGCCTCCTTCCAATAAAGGCCTAGGCTGTGATGCGCTTGAGTAAATAAAGGCCCGGGCCTATATTAGAGGATTTACTTAGGTAAGTAAGTAAAATGTATTTACAAAGCACATTTAAATACAGTTTACACTGACCAAAGTGCCATACATAGTGCAAAAGTTTATAAAAGAACACACACCTATAGCCACACATTGTAGCTAATGTAAATAAAAAGACAAAACATGAGAACATATAACAATATCAATGTCATAAAAGGGCAGGAAAAGACAAGGAGAAGACATGTGTTTTTAACCTATAGATTTATAACTGGAGATGGAAGGAGCGACCTTGATAGAAGGCAGCAGTTGGTTCCATAGACAGCAAAAGCTGTGTGACCTCTCTGCCTGAGTCTGGTGTGTGGAAAAAGCAGGAGACCCATGCTACTAGATCTAAGGGACCCGGGAGTTGAGTGGTGATGAATGAGCTCTGCGATGTAGGATGGGGCCGGGCTATTTAGCACTTTAAAAACCAATAACAGAATCTTGAAATGTATTTTGTGGCGAATATGCAACTAGTGGAGGGTTATAACACCAGTGTATTTCAAAATGCCAAATATTTATTTTTCAAAAAATCACAACATACACGTGTGTGTGTGTGTCATATAAGGCACAGAATAAGGCAGAAGAAGCTACTCACCCTGCAGAGCGCAGAGCACGTCTCATTCGTAAACAAGCCGCTACACTTCACTTCCTGGCTGCTGTCTTTCGTCTTTTCGCGGTTATGCAATAGAGATAATCCGAATTTGGCATTCTAATTTTTTGTTGTTGTTTAGAAGTACACAGTTATAATTTACAATGACAATGATGGGGGGCTACTGGCTGGTGGCCCCTGCTGAAGGGGGGGCCCAAGCCAATTGCCTTCCTCTGCCTTAATGGTAAGACCGCAGAGTTTGCATGTTCTTCAGGTTCTCCGGCTTCCTCCCAGAGTCCAAAGACATGCAGGATGGGGATAGGTTCATTGATGACAAAATTTCCCTTAGGTGTGAATGTGAGCATGAGTTGTCTGTCTCTACATGTCGGCCCTGTGATAGACTGGTGACCTGTCTGTCTCTACATGTCAGCCCCTGTGGTAGACTGGTTACCTGTCTGTCTCTCCATGTGATAGACTGGTGACCTGTCTGTCTCTACATGTCAGCCCTGTGGTAGACTGGTTACCTGTCTGTCTCTACATGTCAGCCCTGTGGTAGACTGGTTACCTGTCTGTCTCTACATGTCAGCCCTGTTATAGACTGGTTACCTGTCTGTCTCTACATGTCAGCCCTGTGATAGACTGGTGACCTGTCTGTCTCTACATGTCAGCCCTGTGGTAGACTGGTGACCTGTCTGTCTCTACATGTCAGCCCTGTGGTAGACTGGTGACCTGTCTGTCTCTTCATGTCAGCCCTGTGATAGTCTTGCGACCTGTCCAGGTGAACCCTGCCTTCGTCCCAGTCCTGCTCTGAACCCCAATATTCAAGGTAGAAATCCACCTCGTGCTGTAAACAATCTCTTTACTTGCTGGCCTAGAACGTTGGTTTGATGATGGAGCCCCAGACAAAGTAAGCACAGTCAGATGTAGAATTAATGGGAATTTAGGGGAACTAACTGGGAATATTTTATATCCAAGCATAAATATGAACAGAAGTCATAAGAAAACATCCATACAAAATGTTTTCAACAGATATTTCAACAGATTTATTTGAAAGTAGAACAGAACAGAACACTGCAAGCTCTCGAAAATCTTTTAAACTGAGTGTTGTCGATCTAAAATAAAGACAGATTCAGCAACTGCATAGCTTATTTCTCGCCTAAAATTTTTTCAGAAACACATTTCGTTGAACTATTTTTGTAATATAAGAGGTAGGTGGGAGGCTGCGAGGGGAGAACGATACAAGCTCGGAGGAGCACAGAGGGGAGGGGTGTGGGGGGGTGCTTTTTTCAAACCTTTGAAATCGTAGACTAGAGCTTTAATAAATATATTTCCCCATAATAGCATCAAAACTTACTTCACTTCATTTAGTCCAGAAGCTCAAATGTGTGACCTGTGCATTTTAACCCATTGTAAGCATTTAGAGAGCAGTGAGCGGCTGTAAAGCACTCAGTATCGGCCTCTGCCGCTTCAACAGTTTGTTTGGTGTTTCCTTTGGCTTAGTGGTAAGGTGAAAACGATTAGTTGTGTGTGCACTGCCTAGGAAGTAGTTGTTGCAAATTACCCTACACAAATAGTCTTTGTGCTTCAGGCTCAAAAGTGTGGTCCAGTCTTCAAGTGATCTTCTGTACATGTGATGGAGGCATGCACAGTGCCAGTAGGGGGTGTGGTCTCAATAGCCATGCACTAAGCAGTGTGCTCTGTGCATGTGGTTGAGGAATGGCATGGATATTCATGTGTATTTGAATGGCATCTGTTTGTTTTAGTCAAGATTATGCTACAAAATAACTTTCCTCAAATAAATTTAAGTCCCCTTTGAAGAGCCAACCATCAATTTTAAAAATTCCCAGTTTATTCCTGTTTATTCCCATAAATTCCCATGGAAAGTTTCCACTTTTGAAAATTCCCGGAATTTTGCAACCCTAGTCAGATGCAACAAAGCTGTCACCCTGCCGGCTGGCAGTGAATATCTGCTGTGGGGGAAATTTCCTCAAAATGTGAAGATATCTCCAGGCTGTACTGTTATGATTGAGCCAACCTCTTCTCACTCTGTGCCCAGGAGCATCATGGTTGCCAGGGTGGTGACACCTCTCTGGGGTGACGGATGGGTCCCACTGAAGATCCTTAACGTCTCGAACAGCCCTGTCACCCTGCAGAGAAACGCCAAGCTCGCTGATGTCTACACTTGCCTCGCGCTGGAGGATATGGAGATCCCAGAGGTCAAGAGCTCTCACCAGGCTACCTCTGTTGAGCCTGTTAGAACATCAGCTCCAACAGGGGATGCCAAAGCTGTGCAGGAGAGGCTGGAGCATATTGGCCTGGGAGACCTGGACCTCGAGTCTTGTGATGTTTCAGCAGATTGGCAGAGCCATCATCTGGACTGCGGTGAGGCCAAGGGGTTTGTGCATAGGATTCAGCTCACGGATGAGAGGCCGTTCCGTCTGCCCTACCAACGTGTGCCACCTGCCGAATACCTAAAGCTCCGCCAAGTTGTAAATGAGATGGAAGAGAAGGAGTTAATCAGGAAGTCTGCCAGCAAGTTTGCCTCACCCCTTGTCCTTGTATGGAAAAAGAACGGTGACTTGCGGGTGTGCACAGACTTCCGATGGCTCAACAAACAAACACTGAAAGATGTTCATCCCCTGCCGCACCAAGCTGACTGCCTGGTCGCCCTGGGTGGAAATGTGTTTTTCAGTACGATGGACCTAACCTCTGGCTTTTACAACATGCCACTGCATGAAGAGGACCGCAAGTACTCTGCATTCACGACACCCATGGGTTTGTACGAGTACAATCGTCTCCCTCAGGGCTTGTGTAACAGTCCAGCCAGCTTCATGAGACTGATGACCTCTATATTTGGCGACCAGAACTTTCTCAGCCTGTTGTGTTACCTCGATGACTTGCTAGTCTTTGCACCAACCGAGGGGTTAGCTTTGGAACAGCTGGAGCTGGTTTTCAGTCGCCTTTGCCTGCACAATCTGAAATTGGCCCCGAAGAAGTGTTGGCTGCTGAGAAGGTCCATGAAATTCCTTGGGCACATCATTGATGAGACTGGTGTGGCCACAGACCCGGCCAAAGTCGAGGCTGTCAGCAAAATGACCACCGTGGATCTGACGGACCCTGATGGTGTCACCCCATCTCAGTCTCATGTCAGATCTTTTCTGGGAATGGTTAACTATTACCAGCACTTTGTCTCCATTGGTTCCCCCTGACGAAGATCCACTACCTGTGTTCTCGGAGAGTGAGTTGCAGAGAGGGCAGTTGAGGGATCCTGTCCTCTCCAGAGTGTTGTACTTTGTTGAACGCAGTCGACGCCCGTCTAGGAGAGAAAAACTCAAGGAGCCTGTCATGGTCATCAGGTACCTGAAACATTGGGAGAAATTGGCGACTTGCAACGGTATCCTGTACAGGGTATCCAAGGGTCAGGTCTCTAAGAAGAGGAGATACCAGTTTGTAGTCCCTGATTCCTTGAAATCCGAGGTGCTCAAAGGAATTCATGACAGCGCTGGCCATCCGGGGCAGTTTAGGAGCTTGAGTCTGGCCCGTCAGAGATTCTTCTGGCCTCACATTGATCGAGATGTCAAAGACTATGTCCGCCAGTGCCCAAGGTGTATCATCAGCAAGACTGCTGATCCAGAGGGGAGAGCGCCTCTGGAGAGTATAAAGACCTCTGCACCCTTGGAGATTGTGTGCATTGATTTCTGGACTGCAGAGGACTCTAACAACAAGTCTGTCGATGTGCAGGTAGTGACGGACCATTTTACCAGGCTGGCGCAGGCTTTCCCTTGTCGAGATCAGTCCGCTAAACAGGTGGCGAAGCAACTCTGGGACAAGTACTTTTGCATTTATGGATTTCCTGAGAGGATCCATTCGGATCAGGGCGCCTCGTTCGAGAGTCAACTGATTAGCGAATTGTTGAAGGTTGCTGGTGTGAGGAAGTCCCGGACGACTCTGTACCATCCAATGGGCAACGGTAGTGTGGAACGCTTCAATAGGACGCTAGGTAACATTATTCGAGCCCTCTCACCTGATGCAAAGCACAATTGGCCCCAACAACTCCAAACTGTAACTTTCATGTATAACTGTACTGTCCATGAGACCACCAGCTACCCCGCTAGTTCCGCGTCTCCCAGTTGATGTCCTTTTCAAGAACATTCTGAAAGATCCAGAGATTGGCAGTTATGACAGCTATGTGGTTTCTCTGACCTTCAAGAGGCCATGGCTATTGCTCAAGGACATATTGACAAGGAACAGAGTCACCAGGCTGAACTCTATAACCGCCGAACTAAGAGGAAGTCCATCACTACAGGCGACCGTGTCCTGGTCTCAAACAAACGTGTCAGAGGGAAAGGAAAGACAGCAGACCGATGGGAGTCCATGATATACACTGTTGTGAATGTGAATTCCTCCACTCACACATATCGGATTAGGAATCCTATGACTGGACAAGAGAGAGTTGTGCATCGTAACCTGCTGATGCTTGTTAACCTCTTGCCTGTTGATGTGGACTGTGTCTCGGATCATAGCTTTCTGTCCTCCTGTGAGAATGAGTCCATTGATGTCACCGACGTGGATGGAGTGATGTCTGTTATGGAAGCCGGAGATGCTGGGAGCAGAACCCGGGAGTGGGTCGGCAATTTGACAAGCGCGTCTGTGGACAACCATGCAGGGGATTGTTTGACTGGGGATGTTCTGAATGTGGATGATGAACCCGAGCATGCAGGCAGCTCTCACCCTCGATCACAGACGGAGATGAGTGCTGAACACGGCTGCACACATGCCCCTTCAGCTGACACCCAAAGTGTACACACACGCTTCACGCATTCTGTTCTCTCAGACACTGCACCCAGCACAAAAACACCTTCCATTCACTCTGATTCAAGCAACACACACAGAGTTAGAACTCGTGTTGGACGTGTAGTGAGGCCAGTTAACCGTCTGCTGCATCAGATGTCTAATCAGGGTGTTAGTGATGCCGGTCAGTTTGTTGACAAAGTCTCTAAGTCACTATGTTCTGTGTTCCAGTGAAACTGTGGCCTTCAAGTGTAGTTTCAGTGCATTTCAGGGTATTCTTTGTAATGTTATGTCATCGCTTCACCACAGGTTAGTTTTAGTCCTGGTGTAGGGACCTGTTTCTATGTATGTGACAAGGTTTGTGTGGGGTGTAGACGGCATCCTACTTCCGGAAGCTGGCAGAGAGTTAGGCGCTGCTCTCTTTCCACTTTATCCTTTTGGGGATACTTTTCAAGTTGGAGTGGATGTGTTACCATGTCAAGTTAGGTTTTCTTTTGGAATATTATGGTGAACGCGGTGCTGTGCATGTCTATCATTTTGGGCGAAATTCAGTAGGGGTGGGTGTAACAGAGTTAGAAATAACCTGTTATGAATTTCTACAAAATAGACATGCTTGTCTTATAAACATGTATACTGTGATTTTGGAGCCACCTGGTGGGTTAATAGCGCAATTGCACAGTCAGATTCCTCTTTACGTGCCGTGCAGTACGTGCCTCCGTAGAGGAAAATATTCCCGAGCTGGAGGTGGGTACATGTGCGCGATGCTGCATTCAATGTTTCTGTCTATAATGTTCTAAGGGTTTTTGAAACCATGAGTAGCATGTAATTTTACTATAAGGACTACTAGCATGTAAACTGAAAGTTATAGACGTTTTTGTGCCGAAATAGTAACTTTATGAACGAGTAGTTTACACGTGCCGCTAATGCTACTTAGCTAGCCATGCACTTGCTAGCTTGGTCCCGGTGCAATATTCCGTTGTTATTACTTCGGATAGTAATTTTTCTACTTCTCATCACACAGATCTGAATGTTTGCAGCTGCATAACATTGTGGATATTGACTGTGTTTTGCTGATTTCTGTACCAGGTAGGCTTTGTTAAATGTGATTTTATATTATCTCAATGTAAGGTTTCTGTACCAGGTAGGCTTTGTTAACAAAAACCTGTTGTATTATAACAACAAAATGTTCTGTTCATTGTCTATGGACAAAATACAATGTTTCTGAGGTCTTTATTGTAAATGTAAAAGAGAAAATTGTATTTTATAGGAGTCTTTTGTAACGGTAGAGGAAAATATTCCCGAGCTGGAGATCTGAATGTTTGCAGCTGCATAACATTGTGGATATTGACTGTGTTTTGCTGATTTCTGTACCAGTAAAAGGGAACCAGACCGAGAGCAAATCCTGTGTGGCTGTGTCGTCCTTCCTGCACCATAGACACGAAAGAGGGTACATCCACCGTAGAACCATGCGAAGACACAACCCGTTACACATGCACGACACTGAGCTGAGAGGTGATCTGATTGGATAGAGGAGTCAACCTTTGCCTAGCCTCTGTGGGAGCTGTCGCCAGTCAGAGGTTGACACACACACTAGAAAATGTTGCTTCTAAAGTTGTGTTGCTATAAAGATAAATGAATCATTTATAAATCAGACGTTTCAGTGTTTGTGTCTCACATGTAATCAGCCGACACAAAAGTAAAACAAAACACAAAAAATCCTCCTTCACCATCCTTCAGATGCAGTGTTTTAGACCTAATAAATGTTCCTCTTCTTCCTATTATAATAGGAACTTTTGCTCTGTTTTCCCCATTTGACCAAATGTTATTAAAACTGACAGAAGTATGGATGAATCACAGACCGGAGGGTTTGTAATAGGGGTGTAACGTACATGAAATAGGCGGTTCAGTAGCTCGATATTGGGCTGAACGGTGGTGTAGTGGGTAGCACTGTCGCCTCACAGAGAAAGGGTCCCGGGTTTGATGTGTATTCTGTGTTAGCGTGGGTTCTCTCCGGGTTCTCCAGAGATGCAGGATGGGGATAGGTTCATTGATGACTCTAAATTGCACGTAGGTCCATGGATGGTAGCTCCATTTTAGGTTTTTCAGTACAATAGAGAAAACAAAGAAAATAAGTTAATTTGTTCATTTATTTTGAAAATTATAAAAATTCAACATTTACTCATTGACTATAATTGTGACTTAAACTCCATCCATCCATCCATTGTCTACAGCTTATCCTGTATTCAGGGTTGACTTAAACTCAAATACTGAAATATTATTGTTAAAAATGTAGTAAAAAAATAAAACGTCTAATAGTAATGTAACTCAGTATACCCCAGGGATTGATAAAGTATGTTTGATTGTGTTATCCTCCATCATCAGACCTGTTGATAATTCCTGAACTGGACTGTGACTTGAACTCGTCACTTAGACACAAAAAAATGATGATGGCTGTGTCCGAAATCATTCCCTACTCCCTACTCCCTATATAGGGTAGTTCTATGGAGGGCACTATATAGTGGACTCAAAGGCAAAATGAAAAAACACTTTCGGACACTACTCGGGGGATTTCTTTCGGCGCCGTTGATGACGTTGTCCTGACGCATAATTAATACGTGTCAGATTCCGCCAACGGCTCTTAAGTCTCACGCAGAGAAATTACCAGGATAATTATTTTTTAATACATATTCGTTGCGAAAATTTACAAAACCAAAAGAACTAGTCCTCCAGCAATAAGGGGAACGTGGCCGTCTCATTTCTTGAGAAAAAAATAATTTTCAATAATGAGACAATCACTACATTGTCCTCACTGCTATTTTTATTTCCAACAATCCCGATCGGGTCCAGGTTGACTTCAGGACCAGGTTGCAGCACTACCGGCACCCCACATCTCCGCGATCCACCAGACCTGAACAGGCTGCAGTCCGTCCCCGATCCCAAACTCCTCGGCGATCGCTTGCCACAATCTGTCAATCAAATCCGCATCTTTATAGTTTTCAGACTGTCATACGGCGCTTTGGTTTGAGTGACGGTTTTTGACGGACGAAGACTCAGCCGAAGCCTGTCGCAGGCCACCGCAGCTTATCGCCGGCCGGCCGGCCGCCACGGCCACCGCCAACTGCCGCCTATCACCGGCCGCCGCGGCCACCACCGCCGCCGGCCACCGCCAACTGTCGCCGGCCCCTGCCGCCTGCCGCCTGTCGCCGGGCGCCGGCCGGCCGCCGCTCGCCCAAAGTCTCATATAAATAATTTATATATATCGCGTTTTTTTTAAGTAAATAAAGGAAAACATCACACTTTGGCCGTTTGTGTCGTCTTGTTCTGCTCTGCAATAGGCCTACATATATTAAATATTAACATTTATTATTGTACGATTATTCATATTTCCTCCGCTTTTTCCTGCTCTCTCTCCTCTCTTCCCTTCGCGATTTGTCTTTCAGCGCAATGCATGATGGTAAAATTTGCTCGGCTAGTGACCATCAGCTGTACACTACTTTTCACGATGCATTGTGGGAAACTTTGAGTGGACTATATAGGGAATAGTAATGCTCACTACACATTCGGACACCCCTACAAAATGGCGAACTCCCTATATAGTGTACTATATAGGGAGTAGGGAGTGATTTCGGACACAGCCCATGTGAAGGCTCATTGTTGCGGCTCAAATACTTTGACCACATCCTCTACAATGGAGTCTGGTCACATACACACCGATAAACACTATAACATGAGTAACCTTGTGTGAATCTGCAGTGGGAGGAGCCTGAACGCTGTGAGGACAAGGACTCACCTGCCAGTCTGTTTATGTTTCATCAGCTAATCCCTTCAGGTGATGCTGTCGTCAACTTCATGTTTGAAGTGTATCCTCAGATGTTGTAAACTAAATGTTTGAAGTGTATCCTCAGATAAAGTAAATGTTTGCAGTGTATCCTCAGATATCGTAAACTAAATGTTTATATTGTATCCTCAGGTATCGTAAACTAAATGTTTGAAGTGCACCCTAAAATATAGTAAACTAAATATTTGAAGTGTATCCTCAGATGTTGTAAACTAAATATTTGAAGTGTATCCTCAGATGTCGTAAACTAAATATTTGAAGTGTATCCTCAGATGTCGTAAACTAAATGTTTGAAGTGTATCCTCAGATGTCGTAAACTAAATGTTTGAAGTGTATCCTCAGATGTGGTTTCTAAATGTTTGTCTAAATGTACAGAATCAGTTCCATGTGAGCGAGTAGTCGACATTAACAACTGATTGGGTCAAATTTGATACAAATACACCTTCAGTTCTTCAAATCATTCCTGAAAGTTTACTGCTGCTCACCAGCAGGGGAAGCCAAGAAGGCAACTACTGCCACTCGTCAAACAAGAATGTAAAGTGACAAAGTGTCTGTATATCACCCGTTCAGTCTCGATATTATTTTGAAAAGGATAATAATTCTGTATGAGAAGAAAGAGTTACTCACATGTAGTAACCTATATTTCTAAAAGTGTAGTTGGAGTTTTTTTGCATTCACATTAATGCAGCCACTATCGAATTGACAACTGCAACTGGGAACCAGTTAGACACCCAGTTCTGTGAGACCTCCGTCTGGTGCCTTCGCCTGACCTGAATTGAAAACACCTGCTGTAATTCCAAATAATCACCATATACATAAAGGGATGTTATGTTAAAACGTAGGGGTTAAGATTTAAATATGCTGCTGACCAAGGTCTTTCTAGATGAAATCACCTTAACAGCAGGCTAATATTCCTCCATATTGTGAGGATTTACAGTTTTTCTCTATCATTTTAGACTGAATCAACATCAATTTATGATGGCTTATTCTGTTCAGTATCATTGTAGCCTATCCCTGTAGGACCTTTTCCATGTCATATATTCACAGCAGTGAGGAAATATCTGGCATGTTTCTACTTATATGATCAGAATAAAAATCCAAGATTTCCCTGTGAGAACCACATGACAATATTATTATATTGTATTCTTGCTTCAGGTTTGTGGTTTAGTTATGTGGAGTGTGTGCAGATTTCTGGCCTTAAACAAAAATTATTTAAGGATCAAATTGGCAACACACTATGCAACTGAAATATGTATTAGCAACACAAAGAAATGCTCACATTTGAGGAGCATTTTTAGTTGATTTTTAAAAGGTGAAACGACCACTTCAAATGCAAATTAACAGGTTAATTAACAGGCTAAGCCGCCGATGAGAGCGCTATTTCTGCCATTATTTTTCGTCCATACAGACAACACACGCGTACCTGTGATCAGCAGCTGTCTCCATGTTAGACACAAGAAAAGAAACATGGTGAGAAATCCCCCTCTTCCTCTTCTGAAGCGCATCCTTCCTTCCTGCAGCTCAAACTGATAGAAATGGGCTCCTGCGGCTCTCTCGGTGCTGAACTGCGCACGAAGGGAAGATTTCCGTGCTTCTCTTTGTAGCGCAGCAGCGCAGCAGCATGAGGGGGAGACGCCGCCGGAGCTCCACAACACCGGCCACCTGCAACGCTCCTTCCCCGTCCTGCGATGTCCTACAGCGGCCTGGCGAAAGGAGGAACAGCCGCTCTGCAGCAGCAGCTCCAGGACGAGCCGAGGTTTTTTTCCATGAGCTCGAGCGGGGTGGGCTTCAGGGGGGGAGGGAGATGATGAGAGGGGGAGAAGGGGGAGGACAACAGGCGCGGTGGTGGGAGAGAGAAGGACAAGCTGATTCATAAAAACTATAGTTAGTTATTGCAGGATATTTCAATAACTAACGTGTATTCAAATAATAACAAAAATTTTGGTTGAGCGTTTATTCGTGTTTTATTTCATTGTTGACAGCAAATAATTGTTGTAGTTTTTAACCATAGCAAACTGGTCTACTATGCTAACATTTTACAAGATAATTAGCATGTAATATTATCATATTAATGCTCTGTGACGTCACCTCACTAATCACAAGCAGCTGGGTGTCCACCTCAGCTGAAACATCAATGAGTTGTCATTAGGTTTGTACATGTATTGCAGGGCTGCCAACTTTTCAACAAACCTTGTGTGGCATGAGCAAGGAGATAAAGGTTGCGACAACGCCACCTGCGGCAGTTTCACCCGCAGGAAATCCTGAACTTCTAACAGTTCTTCATGTAACTAAGACACACAGGTTCGAAATACCACAGGGGCGAGAGACGGTTTCAAATAAGGAGAATACTTTATTAAACAAAAATAATTAACCAAAATCCCCCACATTACTACTAATAATAATATTAATAGTCACAAATGTTAGCACTGGGCAAGGATAAAAAAAACAGTTAAGGGTGAGGGCAGGGGCTTACCAGGCGGCAGGGACAAATCAAAGTAGAAGGGTCCTTAACTTAAAACACCCGTGACACTACACTCACACATCAAACAAGAGAAAAAGGAAATGGTGAAGGGGACCGCCACCAGGAACTGGACTGCCGCCTCTGGGCCACCGCACCTAACCAAACACGAAACAAACAATTAAAACATGCCAAAAAGTGCTGAACAAGACTGGTGGGGAGGAAAAGTAAAGGGTTCAACACAAAAATACAAAATACTAAATAATGCAAAATAATCAATAACATCAATCAATAAAAACAATCAATAAATCAATAATAATCAGCCTCAATGAGAGGGTGACGATCTTAATTGAGGAGTCCGGTAACCAGGCCAAAGTTGGCTCAGCGACTCTCAGTCGCATTCAACTCAGAATGGAAGAGTCGGTAAATCACGCGCCGGCGTCACGCGGCAAGCCAGACGCGTCCACAATGTATTAAAGAGAGGGAGCCAAAACAGCAGCGCAGATCCAGGGAACGGTGGCTGGATACGCGCCAGTGGATAACCAAGGCCTCTACAAGAGGGCACACATGATTTAGTAAACAAATATATATTTACCATAAACATTTTTAAAAGAGTTGCTAAAAGAGTTTATACATACCACTCTGAGCTACATTACCGCTCCAGAGCGACGGGAAAGGGACGCGCTGCGCGTCAAATCGCCCAGCTACAAACGCCAGAGAAAAATGAGCTAAAAACAAATGAGTGATGGAGCCACTAAAATGCAAACAATTGAGGACATACCAAAAGGAGCAAGCAATCGCACCCAGGAAGGGCTTCAGGCGGAGCGATGCGTCCTCCACAGCCCCAGCAGCCGGTTACGCTATAAAAGCGGAAAGCGCGTCACCAAAACGCCCGTTTGATGCACACAGGAACAACGGTAAAGTGACAAAGTGCATTACCTGAACGATGAGGATTGCACACAAACAACCACGCTGGCCACACCGAACGGCCCAGTCCCCACAGGGAAGCGGAAGAGAGAAAGAGAGAGGACAGGTTTGCGCACCTGTATATATCAAGTGCGCCGCCCCTCAATTAGTGCACTCAGCGGATTGACATAGTGTCCCATAATGGTAAGGAGGGAGACGACCTGTCACACTTGCATACACGGCAATATTTTGCTTGGCCCATTCAGCATCATAACCATAGAGCAAAAAAAAAAAAGTTTTAATTCCATTTATCAGTGGTTCTCAATGGATTAAGTAATCAAACACAAAACAGATATGCAACATGTTGCAAGAAACATTTAAATAAAAAAATAAAAACAAATGCTAGGAAACGTTATTTTCAACTTTAAAAGATTTCTTGTTTCTCGCTTCTCTTCCCAGCTCAAAGTCCTTAAGAGCTGTGTGCTCGATGATTTCTCTCTGGTTCTGACCATAGCCAGTAGGTTCTCACCAAAGAGTAGACTATACGGGTCGAGATCCGAGCTCCACCCCCTCGCTGGCTCTGAAAGCTTAAAGGAGAAATCCGGTCATTTTTCCGACTTATTAGAAGCAAAAAACCCGACAAAAATTGACGTTGCCTAGCCCGAGATCTGTACCTGCCTGGCAGCCTTCCAGACTTGCTCCAATGCTAACCCATTGGGGCAACTTGTATCTGCTTTCCTGGGCCTCAGAAAACAATTCCAAGACCTATGCAACACAGGTTGGGTCCGTACGAGACACCACGGCGCTCGTTTAGCTCAAATAGTGTGGCAAAACGACATAAATGTGTGTTATTGCATGGAGTTACTCATCTCAAATCACCCCGTAGACATTAGCAATAGATAGCCGAGTGCCTGTCGTCCCTCCCTGTCACGCAGAAACGAAAACGTTTTCCACGTAGTTTTGATTTTGTATCCATAAAGAAACGATCGAGCAGTGCAGTCCTCATGTCCGTAATAAATCCATGAAGCTGTTATGTCCATATGTATGACTATGTTACAACATAGCAACGATAGCTTCAGCTAGTAACGTGCTGGGCACTCGTCCGTACCAGTCACCGCAGAAACAAAAACGTTTTCCTCGTAGATTTTGTATCCATAAAGAAACGACCGAGCTGTGCAGTCGTCATGTCCGTAATAAATCCATGAAGCTGTTATGTCCATATGTATGACTATATTACAACATAGCAACGACTGCTTACAGCTAAACAGTAGCCGGGAGCCAAAAGTCTCGCGCAAGTTCCCGTCTCCCGACGTCCTCACTCTGGAGCTGTTTTCAAGCCAATACAGTGACAAACTTCTTTCCATCGAGCAGTGCCGTCATGTCCATATGACAGTGTAACTAGCGCTAGTCTACATAGTAAGATTGCTTAGCCTTTGTGACAGTTGGACCTGCTACAACGGCAACAAATCTCGCGCAGTCTCAGTAGGCTAGTTGTGTTGACAGCATGAGTGGGAGTCGCGTGTGCAGACTGCAGTCTCTCATCAACAGAGTGAGATCAAAGTGACCCTCGCGCGACTGTCCAAGATTTGTCACTGTACTGGCTTGAAAACAGCTCCAGAGTGAGGACGGCAGACGGGAACTTGCGCGAGACTTGCATTGTTTTGGCTCCCGGCTACTGTTTAGCTGTAAGCAGTCGTTGCTATGTTGTAACATAGTCATACATATGGATATAACAGCTTAATGGATTTATTACGGACAGGACGACTGCACAGCTCGGTCGTTTTTTTATGGATACAAAATCAAAACTACGAGGAAAACGTTTTCGTTTCTGCGTGACAGGGAGGGACGACAGGTGCTATTGCTAATGTCTACGGGGTGATTTGAGGTGAGTAACTCCATGCAAAAACACACATATTTATGTCGTTTTGCCACACTATTTGAGCTAAACGAGCGCGGTGGTGTCTCGTACGGACCCAACCTGTGTTGCATAGGTCTTGGAATTGTTTTCTGAGGCCCAGGAAAGCAGATACAAGTTGCCCCAATGGGTTAGCATTGGAGCAAGTCTGGAAGGCTGCCAGGTAGGTACAGATCTCGGGCTAGGCAACGTCAATTTTTGTCGGGTTTTTTGCTTCTAATAAGTCGAGATGACCCTGGGGACAACGGAAATGGGGTCAAAAATGACCGGATTTCTCCTTTAACTAATCCATCACGATGGCGTTTGTCAAGCTAAACTCAACTAGAGCCCTATGCAATCTGTTTTAATTATTCCAGATTCCGTTTTTTTTCCCCCAAGTTTCGTGTGCACCAGTTTTATTTTTTCTTAATTCTGTTTTTTTTTTAATTTAAAGATCCCATGCTGTATTATGAAAAACAGGTTTTCTCTGGTTTCTACACCGATAAATTGGTCCTCCCCGAGCCTGTCAAATCCCAGGATGAGGAAAACAAGCGACTCCTGCATGGTCTCTGCAGCCCCCCCACTGGTACAACGGCGCCCCTATAGGCTGTTCAGATTCAGCTCCCGTCGTTACGTAACGAAGGGAGTAATTTGCTTAGGCCAAACTCCTCTGATGAGATATCCTAGAGGGGGCGTTCATCACCGAGGTGAAGTTCGGTGTGTCCTGATAGGCCGACCTCCTCTGACGATAGGAGATATCCGAGAGGGGGCGTTCATCACCGAGGTGACGTTCGGTGTGTCCTGATAGGCCGAACTCCTCTGACGATAGGTGATATCCGAGAGGGGGCGTTCAATCACCGAGGTGAAGTGTGAGACAGCAGTGAGATAGCGGTGTTTCACAATGTCGTCGCTCACAGCTAGACACCAGTGTTGTGCATGAACGAGTTCAAAAGAACGCGTTCATTGAACACGTTCAATTTTCTGTGAACTTTGAACTGAACGCAACGCATTTGTAAATAAAGAACTTGAATGTGAATTAGTTCAGATTGTGTGAAATGAACGACGAACGTCAATGTTGTGGTCCAATTAAACATAACAGATTTTTATTTTGTGAGTCGAGTGACATGACCTGCCTGCACTTTAGAAACATTATAGTATCTCTTCTATAAGTTCAGCAAATCACTAGGATTTCTTCACAGACTCCTCTCCACATCTCAGGTTCACACCGGCCGCGAAGCGGCGCGCCCACAAAAAACACGCGCGATCCACTGCCCCCCAGTTCAGACCAGACACGTATTTCTCCGCGGCGGTCGACAATGGTCAGTTTAAAAGATTTTCGAGAGCGTGCGGGAGGCGGCGGCGGCGCACCGTCTCTCGACACTCGCCGTGAGGCGAATGCATTGCAGGGCTTCTAACATATCGTAAATCCTCTAATATAGCTTCAGCCAAAATCTCCGTGACACGAAGGCATTACATGGCTGACAATGAATGGGAAGCGTGGAAATAACGGTGCCTGTGGACACTTGCCCCGGCTTCCATTAGAGACCGGCCGTTATTTACCTCCGCCGACAGCGAGACCGGCCAATGTTAGAGATTGGCCGGTAATAGAATACAGGCCAGTATTAGAGGATTTACGATAAGAGGATTGTGGCTCCAAAAGGCAATTAGCATAACTCCATAACCTTTGGGCCAATCATCACAAAACTCGAAAGCTATGTTGACATAGCTTCAAAGAATATAGATGTCGATTTTCATCAAAATCCAGTAATCTGGGGCGCTTTCAAAAAATGTTTGCCATTTTCGGCCGTTTTTGCCCACTCACAGGGGTTGTACCTGATCTAATTTGGACTATATCAGTGATCCGATTGATACCAAAATTGGATATATGGTTGGAAAGGCCTTGAGGACAAAAGGTTATCCAAAGATGTTCCAAAAGTTGAAGGGCGTTTTTTTTACTTCTACCACGACCAGATAAATATGCCTGTACAAAGAAATCATAATCCTGAATTAACAAACCCCAACTCCAACCCTAACCCACTAACCCTAATCCTAAACCTTAGCCTAACCCTTATTGCCTGATGCTATCTCGTCAAACAAATCCGCAATCATTAGCAATATTGGATTCACAGGATGTTTGTATGAATATGATGATTTTATATAGATATTTAAATATAAAACTGACAAAAAAAAAATCAGTTTCTCATTCGGCCACAAAAAGTTGCTCGTTAGCGCCACCTAGCGTGGCCATTCGCCAGCCCCACCACACCGGAACTCCGATTGATATGAAATGTTGCACATATGTGCAGACAAGTGTCCTCTACCAAAAAATCCTCTTGGAGTACCAGTCCGCCTCCCGAAATATTCTGCCATCTTGGATTTTATGAAAAAAACAATTTTGCTAATTTCTCCGACACCATTGATCCGATTTGGCCGAAATTTGGTGTGCCTACTCGTGCCTACTCAAAAAGGTTTTGGGAATATGGTTTTATTTAGAAGATATCAGGCAATGAAAATCAGAGGGTTGTGCCACCAAAACGCAATTAGCATAACTCCATAACCTTTGGGCCAATCATCACAAAACTCGAAACCTATACATAGCTTCAAAGAACATAGATGTCGATTTTCCTTAAACTCGAGTAATGTTACGCTTCCAAACAAAATCCAAAATTGCCATTTTTGGCCGTTTTGGGTCATTCACAGGGGTTTTACTTGATCTAACTTGGACTATACCGTTGATCTGATTGATACCAAAATTGGATATATGGTTGGAAAGGCCTTAAGGACATAAATGTATCCAAAGATGTCCCAAAAGTTTAGGGGTGTGGCCAGGGCGACGCCATGACTGCGCTACTATTTTGAACCTTCGCCAAAAGCATCAAAGCTGTTAAAACTTAAGTGTTTCTTCTCCTATCTGCTCCAAAAAATCATGTCTGCACTGCAATATTGACTCACAGTCAGAGTGCTACCTAATGGCAACATGAAATGTGACTGATTTAAGCCCTTTTTCTGAATAACAGCCCCCCCCCCCTTTAGGTTGGGTGTACATGCATGGAATATTTTTTGCTAGATAGCCCATGTGGAGATGTACAAAAAGCCTCTTGGACCCACTGCCTAAAGTCAACATGAAGTGGGCAAAAAAATGTTTTAACCACCTGTGTATTCCTACTCTCACTCTTAAGCCGAAGTTATGCTTCCGCGTTGACACAACGCAAGGGGGCTTACGGACCCATTACGTCCTTATGGACCCACCGCAAGGGCCTGACGTGCACCTCCCGAAAATCCTAGACGTGCGTTGAGGCGACGCAACACCAACGCAGCGGCATTGGCTGTGATTGGTCCGCTAACTACATCCGCTGGAGACCGTCTTTCCGGTTTCCACTCATAAAACACCGCCATTTAAACTTTTAATAAGCTACTTTTATTGTTTGCACCTTGTTTTATTGTTTTCACCTTGTCGCTTTTGCACAAAGAAATAAAACTCCAAGTTCTGAAAAATTGTGGATGTTTAAAGCCGGAAGGTAAACAAATAGGCTATAACGAGGCTAACGACGATATACGTCTATTTACACAAGAGTCTCGGTCGGTCGGTCAGTCTTTACAAAAAAACATAGCGCCCTCTACCGGTGTGGCATTGTCAGTGGAACCTTCGCCATAAACATCAAAACTATGATAACGTCAGTGTTTTTTCTCTGATCTGCTCCAAAAAATTCATACTTGATAAGAGTCCCACCCTGAACACGTCTGCACTGTAATATTGACTCACAGTCACCTACTGGCGACAGGAAATGTCACTGATTTGTGACTTTTTCCAAGTAACAGCCACACCTGAGTATTTTTTTGACTAATTCCTCTCATTTCAGCCTGCAGATAAGACACAGGGGGAGGAGGAGGGGTCACACTAGGGGGAGGAGGAGAGATGTCAGGAAGGCATGTGTGTGAGCTCTGTGACTGAAATGTAGTTTCACTTTGGATTACACCAGATCAACAATCGTGAAACTTTCCACACCTGCTAATGATTTTATTCATTGCCTTATCTGCTCCAAACTTCGCATTTATTTTAGTGTAACTTTAGGATGTTTCTTTGACAACATTAGCGCATTCATTCAGCAAAATGACAGTTGTAATGTAAAGTACGTTTACCTTACACTGGCCAAATGGTTACTAAAGTTCAAACTTCACCAGCCACGGTGAATAACGAGCTAGAGATAACCATTGTTTTGTGACTGGTGAGTGAAGCTAATGTGCCTGCCACCAACGTTATGGTATTTGAAGAGCATTTGGCTTTGTGGCTGCAGCTAATTTCTGATGTAGGAATTTTGTTCACAAGTTAGTCAATCAGAAGGACCTCACAGAGTCTATATTGCGTTGTTCAGATTCTGCAGGAGGATCACGAAGACAGCGGAGTCGTTGGTTCTTTAGTTCGCCATTACTGCAGGCATTTATTTGCAGATGGACATCAGATGAACAGACGTCTGGAGAAAATCTCTTCTCTAGCTACGAGCTGCTGTGTGCAACACAGTGCTCGGTACCAGAGGCAAAATGTTCTGGCCCCTATTCTGTCTGCTCCAGACCATATATTGTTACAAAGGCAGGGCTTATGTGTCATGCTTATGCGTGCAGATGTGTATTTTTGAATTGATGCTCCCTCCTCCGAGAGGTTCCTCTTTTCGTCTTTGAGATGATGGATGCAGTTAGAGTCCCGAGAGTTGGGGCCTCTCCCTGCTCGCTGACTTCATCCTCTCCATCCTCGGGTCCTGCAAAGAAAACACTAATGCGCGTCTACCATACATTATGTGTTCCCCCCCCTGTCTGGCTCAGACTGGTATTTCTGCAACGAAAATACTAATGCGCGTCTACCACACATCATATGTCTTCCCCTGTCTGTCTCAGGCAACTTATAAGTGATAACTTCGTGTGTGTAAGCGTCTGCTGTTTTTGTTCCTCTAATGCGATTAAATGCGTTCATGGAAAGTGTATAAGTTCATGAACTTCCTCTATTCGGCTGCGTCTGTGCTCTACAATAAGTGTCTCATGGCAGTGCTTTTGCTGTTTGTGACTTTCCAGCCGCTGTCTGAGGATGACAGGATAGATTAATATCAAACACATTACATGATTATAAAACATACATGATTATGGAAAACCTATATGATTATGAAAAGCTACATGATTGTAAAAAGCCTCCATGATTATGAGACATGTAATTTATGAAACCTACAATTTCCAGTGTGATTAACTTCTAATCATTTTTATATCTACACTGACTGTGGTAATTACCAACATAGCTAATATTTATAACATTGGATAAAGCTTGCTAACAAGCTGACATAAGTGTACAGTCATTATCATGTAACAGCAGTAGTATGATTCAATGTCTCAAGCCAAGTGTTATGTGCCAGTGTCACTGAGATAATTTGTGAAACCATTTCCATTATAAGACAATATAAATGGTATGAATAGCACTGATGAAAACAAAGTAAATACAAGAAAAACAGAAATGTCAATATGTCATAACTGGTATTATACTAAGTTGAATCAGAATAAAAATAACATCAAATAAAATCATAACATCAGAATAAAAATAACATCAAATAAAATCATAACATCCCTTTGAGGATTACTAAAGTTATTATTATTATTGTTCTCAATGTTTTTGTTTCAGGATTTGGAATCGACTCTGGAAGGAGTGGCACACATGTTCCAGATAGAGGGCAGCCTGCTTGGTGCACCTGCCTGAACTGCCGACGCATGCCAACCCAAATGGAGAACTTGTGCTGTCGGCAGGCTCCGGACCAGTGTCTGAGCAGGAGTGCCCATCTGGAGATGTACTTCCTGGATGAGGGTACACTGCGTCTGGTCAGGATGACGTGGAACGACATCTTCGCTCTGGAGGACAGCCAAGATGTGGGCAGCGATAACAGAGAGTTTCGGTTTGCTGCCTACCGGCAATTTACGATATGGCAGAATGGGCGTCTGGGAAGAGGGAACCGGAGGCCGATACCGAGCTGCTGTGTTATTCGCATCCGGGCCAAATTCCCTGACCCTTTTGCGAATTACACAGGTTAGAAGGAAGCTCCATTTAGGGTGCCGGACTGACAATTTCTACAATACCTCAAAAAAATAACATTTTTCAGCCAAAGATTTCATCCAAAAATAAAAACCATTTATGTACATTCTATATTTTTACAGTTATTTTCAAAGTTTACAGAAAAACAAAGTATTTTTCAAATTTGCAGTATGTACATAGTTTTATTTTGTATTTATTTTTTATATGTTTATAATAAAATAAATGTCTGGTAAACAAGACGGTCTTGTCTTCTCTCTTCTCTTGCTCACATCTCTGGATCATGTAGCTGAGGCCTTTATGGAGAGAAGAGAACAGTAGCGTTAGAACACATACCAATGCTCCAACTCCAGCCATTAGAATATCTTCCGTCAAGATAATGTCACCAGTGTAATCAGTGGTGTGTGTGTGTGTAGTTGGGAAGTGTGGCTAAATACATGTCAGCACTTCATGTTATTTTATATTATAATATTTTTCAATGTTTTGTCTATATTCTGAAAAGATTGAAATTCCTGAAAACATACTAACCCCTCAGACACTGGTTCGATTGGTGATAATCGATGAGAGATTTTAGCAGCTGTCCGCTTGCTGGGTGTTGATGTTCTCATCTCCTTACTTCCCTGAGTAGCTGCTTCAGGAGTTTGCTTCTTCTGGTAGCTGGAAAACAGCAATATTTTAAAAAGTTACAGTCTGAGTCAGCAAGCTGGCTGTGACTTTGCTACCTTGGTGTCTTTTCTCTTTGGCCAGAACAACTATGGCCATACAATGTTTGCCTGCAACAATAATAATATGAAAATACGCGTCTCAGTCGTTCGGTAATATTGTGCGCTTCACTTTTACAAACAATTTATTCTGCTTTACATACAACGCAATGTATAATGTCTGGAGCAATCTTGTGTGGAAGGTACAACACAAGTCAAAAAAAATAAATGCTAAAAGCTCTCTCTCTGAACTTGTTTACATGCGATTGTGCACTTCACGGTTAGCTCTAAATGCCTTTTATTCAGCTACATCACAACAGTATAATCAACACGTCAACACAATAGCCCCTAACACACAGCCTGTAAATACCGTTACTGTACCCCCTAAATACTGTATTTCCCGGGGACGGGAACGAGACGGGAGCCGGTGCTGTGTGTATGATATAGCTTTATCCCCTACACTCACGAAGCAGCCGGGGAGTTGGTGACCAACCCAAAACAACTGGATCTACGGAAAGCCAAGTGGTACAAAAAGTTTGACGAGTTGCGTAAGAGATTGCGTGCGAAAACGCGATTTTTATTGTTTCTATTATTGTTTATTCTGTTCTTTAAATATACTATTACTTATGTTATGAGTCATTGTATTTAATGTAATATAGTTAATTGCTTTTGTAATATGTCAGATCTGAGTACACGCCTGGGATCTGTTGACTTGTAAATAATAAAAAAATAATTAAAAAAATAAAAATAAATACCATGCTTTGTTGTTGAATTGGTATCGTGTCTATGCAACAGTTGAAGAGGTCAATCATCACAATGACAATCATGTAGGCCTATAGCTTATTTTATGGGCATGTCGTTCAATAGATATAGATAATGGGTAGGCCTACATTGGCTTTCAGAAAACAATATTTTGTTCGGTGAATTGATCATTGATTTGTGTGAATTCATGAATGAATAGGCATTCTAAGCTGCCTAGTTCTTTAAAATCTTATAAATCATGCATTTCTTTGGAACCAGGCCTAATAAAGAAATTACTCTGTTGTTGTCTGTTTGGTCTGATCGAGGCAATATAATAATAGCTTAATTGAATAGGGCGTAACCTAACCAATAACGATGGGCGCAACGTGTATAAATTCACGTGGGAAGGTTGTACATGAGCTGGGAAACGACGATTGAATGAATTTCAAGTTCATGGTGAAGAGTCGACAATGGACCGAAAACTGTACAATGAGATTCTCAATTAGAAAAAAACGGATCCTATCCCATAGCGATATCGAAGGAGCAGAAATATGTTATTCGTAGACGGTCCGCCCGTTTTCTGCTTGATGGTAAGCCATTGTAACGCTATGCCTACCTAATAATTCCCTGATCTCTAACTCGATTGCTTATCAGAGTAAATTAAGTGTTTATTGTATTCTACTGACAACAACCTTGTTTCAATAGGTGATACAATGTATTACGTATCATGCAAAAACGACATGGAGGTCCGTAAGAAAGTAGTGGTTGGGGAGGAGGAGGCCAACAAAATCTTTCTGGATTTCCATGATAGTGCCCATGGAGGCCACTGTGGAACCCAGAAGACCAAATATGCAGTCACCGCCAGGTTTTATTGGCCTGGAATGGGGGTTGACTTGGATAAATGGGTAAATGGAATTATTTAATCGTACTGTATAGTAGATTGAGCTCATCCATATATTTTCTTGCTTCCTAGACTTTATTTCCCATGTCTACTTTTGAACCACCAGGTTTCACAGTGTGCTAAATGCCAATACAGTAGGCTCTCCATCAAAAAGGAGCCAGATTATATTCCAATTCATGTATGTACTAAGCCTTTCATTTCACTGAATACTTTCAAACAACATCCATGCTTTGTGATAACAATGATATATATTTGGGGATTTTCAGGTTGACCACCCACTTGAGTTGGTCGGCATGGACTTGGTGGGAAAACTGACTAAAACCCAAGATGGCAACATGTACATGTGTGTCATGGTGGACTACTACACCAAATGGGCAGAAGTCTACGCCATACCCAACAAAAGTGCACAGGTGGTCTCGCAGTGCATAATGAAATTCTTTTATAGGTTTGGCGCACCGCAACGCATCCTCACCGATCAGGGCAGTGAGTTTGTGAATGAGGTTAGTCAATTTTGGCTTGGTGTATAAACCAGCACTGCTCTTCATGGTCAGAAAGCTGTATGTACCTACTACTCTATGCAATACAAAACACATCTGTGGTTAAATTGTACTCTTCATGTTTTTCAACAGCTCAACTCAAACATCTGCACATTTTTAAATGTGGAGAGGAGTCTGTGCGCTCCGTACCATCCACAGACAAATGGTCTTGTGGAAAAGTTGAATGGAACAATTCAGAGGTGAAGCTGTAATTAGGAAATGACTCAAAATAGATTGCAGAAGAGCTATTAGCTTGTCAACAATATTGGTGTCATTTAAAAAAACATGATGACTGATGACAATTATTTCCTTCTGTCTATACAGAGCATTATGCAAACTTGTGGGTGAAAAGCCAGACACATGGGACCTATACTTGGATGCCGTGATGTTTGGCCTCAGAACAAAGCCACACTTCACCACCAGGTTCTCTCCTTTCTTTATGATGTTTGGTATGGAGGCACGGTACCCATGCGAAGTAGCAGAGGATTTCACGGTATGGCATGTTGTCTCACTTGTGTCAGGTAATTTCAGCATTCCAATTCCATTCTTAATCTTTGTTTATTTTTCTATTGGAAAGGTGGACAGCTCAGTGGAAGATGTTGTGGCGAACAAAGCCGTATCTGCAGGCATAGCGTTAAAGGAAACATTTGATGCCATGGTTCGAAACAGCGTTGTGAAAAAACAGGAAAAAAGGCAGAAAATTCCTTTCAAGTCTGCTTTTACTGTGGGCCAGAGGGTCCTGCGGAAAAACATTAGAACGCAGCAGCGGAAAGGGGGAAAACTGGAGCGTACCTGGCTTGGACCATATCGCATCACTAAAATAGATGGGAAAAGTGCAGACCTCGTAGATGATAACGGCAATCAACACGCCAAAATCAACACCGACCATCTGAAACAATTCATTGATCCTGCACCGCGCATACCTCATCGAATTCAGAAAACATCCCCAGAAGAACTCCCAATGAAAAAAACGTTTATTGTCAGTCCCACTATCCCCTCAGTCACCCATTCACCTTTACCGACACCGCTTGACCTCTCAAATAAACCCGCCTACCACTCACCACCTGCTCCATCCTCACCCAAATCACCAATTAATCTAACAGTTCACGCACCATCTGCACCTTCACCGTCTCAGGCCGCTTGTACACTGGACCCAGTAATCCCATACGATCTTGTGCGCAGCCGTAAGTGATACATACCCAACAATGGCCTTTATTTAAAAACTCTTTATTGTTGTTTGTTAATTGTGCTCTGTGTTACAGGTATCATGGATGCCTGGAATGGCAATAAAAGCCAAGTGCTACTGGCAAAGGTTGGGCCCTACAAGGTCTTTTACCAAGACATCTTCCAGCTGGGCCCTGGCCAGGAATTGGAGTCCGAGGTACATATTCCTGAATTCCAAAGGCATTATGGCTTCACCTGCAAAGTTTTAATCATTTTTAATGTTGATGTAGGTAATCAATTCGTATCTGAAAATAATGGTGAGGCAGCATGCAGAAAAAAAGCCTACCACCTGGACACTTTCGCCATGACATCCATGTGGCAGAAAAAAAATCTCAAACTGAAGGTGTGCTGAAACATGATAATGGTGTTGGTGGTGGTGTTCTCGGCTCTGAGATTGAAAGAAGAGGGTTTATTTGTTCAGTGCTGCAAGTGCAAGCCACCAGTTATCATATAGTTGATGTTGAGGGTTGTTTGGGTGAAAAGGTGGGCTTAATGATGGGTTTAAAGGCTATAATTAACCTACACTCATTATTTGTGATGCTTTTCTCAGCTGGATGCCTCTGCCTATGAGACAATTCTAGGCATTGTGAATGATTGCCACCATTGGTTTCTTGTTGTAAGTATGTGACAAAGAAGGGAGTTCCCAGGACTTTTCCTAAATTAAAATGTAAAAAGGCCTACATACTTTTACAATCCTATTACCATATATATATATATATTTTCCCAGGCCATGTATCCATCCAAAAAGAAAACTATTTTACTGGACTCTCTAGGAGAGTCACCAGTGAAGATAAAAAGGTGTTTGGAGACAACGAGGTAGCCTATATTTTCCTACAGCAGTGATATTTGGTTTTTACTAGTTCACTAGTAACAACTTCACAAACTTTTCTTTAGAGCCCTGATGAGAAGAATGGCCGTGAACGTGTCTCACTGGACGTGTGACACTCTGAAGCACCCACTCCAGCAGGACACAATATCTTGTGGGGTGTTTGCTTTGAAAGTATGCTATATTACATGGCAAATGATATCACAGTAGTAAACGCTATATCACGCATTGGGGGACCTGTGAATTATGGGCTCATTCTCACACTTTCAGTTTGCAGAACACCTCATCGATGCTACAACATCCATCGATTTCCCCCCGTCCTCTGTGAATAATCTAAGGATGGAAATAGCCACCACCATCCTCACTCAATCTGGTAAGCACTTCAAATCTTTTAATCAATGCCCTTTCCTTATAGGAGTAGGCACACAGGTCAGGATTTCAACCTGTGTCAGTGTGTTGGTCGCGAGTCCTACCGCTCCACCAAGTGGCTTGAATAGGGATAATGGTGTAACCTGACCCTATTAGACTTTGCTTCCCGTGTCTGTCAAATTCTTTACAAAAGTTATCTTAATTCGTAGATGACTTGAGTGACCTGTGTCATTTTTGTGGGGAGGCAGAGACCTTTAATGATATGGAAAACCTGACTTGGGTAAGTAGCATTATACTATAGGATTGGCGTGCAGCCCTTATTAACCAGCACATATTTATAAGCCAGCCTAATTCTACCTTTATTTATTTGCAGATTGCTTGTGATAGGTGCGAACGATGGTTCCACACTGAGTGTGTGGGAAAGCCGTCCATGGAAGGCATATTTGAATGCCAGGCATGCCTTCAGGGAAAATAATGCGTTAAGCGTTAACGCAATCTTTATTTTTTTTATACAAAGAGCGAATTAACTCGCCTTCTCATTTATTATTATTTTTTTACAAAGAGCGAATTAACTCGCCTTCTCATTTATTATTATTTTTATACAAAGAGCGAATTAACTCGCCTTCTCATTTATTATTATTTTTTTTCTCAATTCAATTTAATTTGTATAGCCCTTAATCACCATTACAGTCTCAAAGCGCTTAACAGGCTTGGGAAGGAGCGCTGAGTGGGGGATTCCTCCTTCCAGGGATGGTTCAGGAGGGCAATGGTTGCCACAATTGACATACATAGATACAGACAAAACATTACAAATGATGATGGGCTGCTGGCCGGTTAACCATGAGAAGAGTCCAGTCGCAGTCACTGCAACACGCTAGAACAGACAGAAGAGTGAATTTTACTTTGATTTTGAAAGGTATTGCCCACAGAATGTCAACATTCATATCAGAAATCATTTGTTTGTTAACTACACTTGTAACTGTTTGTTTACAATTGTACTAATTAACTGCCTGTTTACAATTCCCAAATCTGTTGTGTTCCGTAAGTTTCATATTCAATCAACAAACAAAGTCAACAAAATGAAATGAAAACTCCCTGAAGATCACTTGGCCAAGATTTTGGTTATTAGGTACATTTTGTATGACTGATAACGTGTCATTCAATTTGAATCTTTTAACTTCAATTGGAGTTAATTTAAAACGGAATTTTGAAAGTGTTATTAATTGCGAGTTAACTATGAGTTAACACGATATGCGATTAAAACTGCCCTAATAAATACATCATTGATGGAAACTGTTTCCCCTATTATTGTCCTTTAATCTTATTCCTTTGTCAAATGACCAACCAATGGCTGGTCAAGCAAATACCTTTACATTTTTTTTGCTTTAATGTAATAAGTAACATAACAGTAGTCTACACAATATAGGCCTAGTTGTTTTGTGACGCTAAAATCAACGCAGCACATTACAGCCGCACAGCCTGGTGTGAGGTTTGTCCCATTTCGCTTTCCGTACATCCAGCTGTTTTCACGTTGCGGTTTTTTCCGTAAATACGTACGGTAACACAGCAACTACGCACGGATCGTCAGTAAATCGGCGTAAAGGGGAACAGGAACTGGGGGGGAACCAAATCGGGTGTCTCACCGGCTCGCTGTGTGTAGCTAGCGGCTAATATGACTACACAGACACGAACAAATCGTTAGCCTGTTGCTACAGCCAGCTGCTAACGTCACCTCCCGGATAACAGTTGGGCTTTCGGTCCCATATATAAAGGGACATATTTATAACTATTCGGTTTCAGACTAAAGGACCGTGGACAATGCGCAGTCTGTAATTATTCAGTGTTACACAGCGTTGGACTAAGTTACATGTTAGCAGCTAACGCTACTTTGCACTTTAGCTCATTCCGAGTCCTCGGTGATCTCATAAGATTTTCAAATCAAGCCGTAAACATGACCTGTAATGTATTCTTACCTGGTTACTAGGAAATTAGCCATGTCAGCATCTGTTTTCAGTCCGAGTTCAAATTGAAGCAGCCTCCATGAGTCGAACGCATATCCAATGTTTATCCGGGTGCCAGCCCGGCTTTGGTCATAACTTCGTTTGGACTCACGACTTGCCGCTGATAAAACCTTCGTTTTCTTCTTGGTATTACTTTTTAGTGGACTTTGTGTGGTGGTGGGTCATTTTCCGGCCGAAGCAGAGTCCATTACTACACATACAGTACTTGAATCCACCGCGCTTGTCTTTTTCCGGTCTCCAAGCCGTCGAGTACGCGCATTCAGCGTCATTTGACGTCACGTCCGCCTGACTGCGCGGGAAATTCGGACCACGAATTGCAGTACATCATGCAGCACACAGCCTGTTCAAGGCAATGGGGAGATATGTGTGTGGTCTCATTCTTTTTGGTTTTGAACGCTTCATCACCCATTAGCATTAAAAGACTTAAAGTGAATGTTTATTTTTTCACAAATCCTGCCCTAAGTTCCTTTAATGATAAAATATACGTTTTAAGTCGCTTGGATCTAATAGCACATGCTTTTAGTTTAATGTCTAAGGCAGTGGTTCCCAAACTGTTTCTACTTCTGTAGATAGAAAAAAATGGTTAAATTGGACATTTCTTTTCATCAAATGGTGTCTAATCATGTGGTTGATGAATCAAAATTCAATTGAAAAACTAAAAAAATGTAAGAAAATGAGAGCAGAAATATTAATGTATAAGTGCAATAATTGATGGGTGAGTCACAACACTTACCACCCACGTTTTAAATCATTACTTTTAGCTTTTTGCTTCTGCAGAGAAGACCATGTTGCATTAGAGGGCTGTGTAAGGGATGAGTGCAAAAATCTTCAGGAAGCTGCAGACAAAAAACTACGTTTGAAGCTCTTACGCCGTTTGTGTGAAATTAAAAGAAAAACCAGAGGATGTCGGTACATATTTCGTTCTTTTCCTCATTATCAGTCCTCGTGAAGTCTTGTTCTCCTAAAAACATTGTTTCTATCAAGTTTAATATAAATCCTGTGTTCCACAAAGCGTGAGACCAAAAACCTCCGTTACAAGAGATTAAACCATCAAAAAATATTTTCTTTTAATAACTGATCTTTCTCACAGAAGAATGTATTAATATTGAGTAGCCAGAATCCTCACAAAACGTCAGGAAGTAAAGAACATAACTTCTAAATTCTAACAATTGTCTCCACTCTTTCATTCATCCTTCAATCCAGAGGAGAAGAGGAGACATTAAGAGAAAGGAAATCTGGATTTAGAGATGAAAGTCTACAAATTCAGCATTGAGACATTAATCTTAGCTCGATAGGTTTCCCTTATTGTAATTTTAGTACTTTTGAAAAATGCTCTTAAATTTATTTTCTTGATCAAGTCGAATCCAGAAAAGGATTTTAAGAGCCAACGTCTGAATTTGAAGATTAAAGTCTCAAAAAAAAGAAAATACTTTTTTTTTTGTGACCTGGATCAACGAGGCCAACGACATGAAATAATTTGATTGGTATGATTAGAAGTTGAACAATCACGATCATCAGAAGAAAAAACACAAGATCCATTCAGCCCCGCCTCGACCAATCAGATTCACGCTCAACTCGACTCAACTAAAAAGAATAAGAAAGTTGCTACAGATCTTTTCAGAGCTTCTTGCCAGTAGAAAAAAAAACCCAGTGGGAGCAGTCAGGACTCCTTGTAGTGACGTAGGCACTCTGAAACCACCCCCCCTCCACAACAGACAGACTACTGGACTCCCGGACCCTGGACTCCCAGACCCTCCCCTAGTACTCAGGAGGGTTGTGCAGCTCCTGGTATTTGGGAGGAGGCGTAGTGAAGATGGCGGGGACCGTCAGCAGGACGGTGGGTCTGTTGGGGTAACGCATCTGGTGGATCATGATGGAGGACAGAACCATGCCCAGCAGCTGGAGGGGACACAGGAAGGAAGTCTATCAGCCACAACAACGGATCACTCAACCTACCAGCTTCCTCAGTCACTCTGCTACATACGGACATGACTTCCCATATGAGATACGAGTATATGAGCAGAGAATAGAAACAGGTTTACATCACCGGGGCAGAAAGAATACGGTTTATTTGTTGTCATACAGGCATAGGTCAGATTGATAAGCTCTAGATGCTCAGTGATGTTATCAGTCATTGATTTATTACGAGCTGTCCTTCCTCCATTTGTCAGTTTAAACTGTTTCTTTGAGTCTGAATATGATTTGACCTCGCTTCACCCAGGCCCGATCCCAACGTCCCCCCTCATGGACTTTGAATGGTGTTCCCGTGAAGTAAATAAATTAATGTGTTTCTGAGATGTATTCTTATAACATGCTGTATGACAATATCAGCCTAATTCTTTTAGCTGCAATCCCGGCGGTGTAAAACGGACTTGGGTGCAAATCAAATAAATATAAAAACATAATTCAAAGTGGTAAGTAGGCTGTACTCTGACACAGATACGTCATTCCCTCCGATGAGAATCTGTATCTTTCATATAAAACATCGTCAGGGACAGAAAGAGGGTTTTGCCGGTCTCTGAACTCTCTAGTTCTCCTAAGAGACCCGATCCACGATCCACCAAGCTTCTTTTTTTTTTATCCACGCACCAAGAGAGCTGATTGGTCAGTAGGCGGTGTTTTTCTCCATGTTGATCTCTTATCAGGAACATAACGGAGCAGGTTAGCTCCACAGCGTAACTTACCTTGGCGATCTCCCCCGGTAAGAAGTGAACCAGCATCGTAGGACGGAAAACCCAGGGTTAACGCTTAAGTTAAACCCAAATCCTGCTTCCTAGTACAGGCCTCTGGTGCAGGTTCAAACCCCGTGTATGCAGCTAACACTCTATTATATAAACATCCAACTCAATGGGGAATACCTTTTTATTATCTCGTTTTGATTTTCTCCAATGCTACTGTCACTTTTTTAATCATACGGCAAATAAAAGCAGCAAATTGGAGACAGAAAATTTGGCCTTTTGTCAAAAAAACAAAACCATTATTTGATGAGAAAAAATGATTGCCAATTAATTGTCTGTCAACTAAAGGCCTAATTGTTGCAGCTGAAGTCATGTGACAGATGTGGTTAGCCTTGCTAGCTCGTCTGTTAGTACAGTGAGAAGGTCATTAGTCAAGAACATGAACACAACTGTCCTTTAAAACGCAACACATTTCTTTCAAATGTAAATTCAAGACAACCTCCGCCCAGAATATTATTAATAATCATGCAAACAACTTCTACTAAATTTAGATTCTGTAAACCACATTTACGGATCCCTTCAATATAAATGACTTTCAAATTGCTGAATTTTACTTGAAGTTCAGTCAGTGTGTCAGAAATATCAGATGATGATAAGAAATCATCTTATTCCCACTGCGTTGTGTCCATTGTGATGATTTTCATATATAAGCTCATGAAACACATGGTGGGTTCATGTGAGAAGTCATTTGTTTGAGGAGGTAACAGATGTCTGTTTCTGCAAAGTGAACTGTAAGATTAACGGAACTGATGTTGATGGAACGAAGGCTTGTTTCTAGTTGCAAGCGTAGATGGAAGGTTTCCATCCCGGTTTATCGGTGTGTTAACTTTTGAAAGTAAGTGTGTTGTCTCACCGCCAGAACCCCCAGAGTGAAGACGACTCCGATGAGGACGTCAGCGAACAGCAGCACGAAGTGGACGATGGCGGGGAAGCAGGTCTGGGGCAGAAAGGTAATTCCATCAACTGACTGACTCGGCTTGTTCACTCACCTTTAGGTAATACTCAACTGGCTCCACTGACCTTCACGTAGACCGACTTCCTCTGCAGCAGGACACCCTGCAGCAGACCACAGAAGAAGAAAAACATGACTCACCTGCATTTAGAAACTCTACATGATGATGTGAGTGTTTGTTGGAGACTCACTTGGTAGCTGACTGACTGACACTTTCCCTCCATCACCTCCTGCTGGTCGCACACACACGAGTCGGGGATGTTGTCCTCCCAGTCGGAGTAGCTGAACAGACCACAGCAGTGCAGCTAAAACCAGAGGAGAAGAAGAAGTTAACTCTCCATTCCCTAACAGCAGAGTGAAGACATCACATGTGTTGCATGGAAGCCGGATGGAGGCGTTTCATAGCAAACACGTTTGGGTTCAGCTGCTGTCGTCTGGAACAATCAGCTGGTGAGAAGCAGCATCGGGTTGTCACGTTACAAGTAGTTTGATATCAAGTGCAAACAGGACAATAAATCTTCTGTATCACGTCAACTAAATGTGACCGACTTTTAGAGAGAGAGAGAGAGAGTGTGAAGAGAGTGTGAATGTGCGTGTGCATGCAATTGCATGTGTGTTACCTCTGTCTGCAGGCTGTCAGCCATGTTCTTCACATCGTCTGAAGCTTTGTCCAGAGGCAGAAACACCCGAAACTTCTCCTCCAACAGGCCCGCCAGCTACAAACAGAAACCCAGACCCTCATTGTGGAATACATGGAAAGGCTGTCGTGTCTGGATACATCATCTGATAAGATGTTATTCAGAAATGGTGAGTTTTTCTCAGGGCAAAGATCAGCGTCCTCATTTATCAACACTGCGTACGCACAGGTGTGTGTAATGGGTGTGTACGATCATTCCTACGCAAAGTGTGGAGTTTATCAACTTGTACTTGTACAATATGTGTGTTGATATAAGCACAGCTCTGACCATGCTTACACACAGCACCTAGTGGTAGAATAGGGGAACTGCAAATAGAAAGCAATGTCACAGCGTTAAACAACCTCAACATCTGCATTATGTTACCAGTAACATCCAGCTGGTTGTTTATGTGTGTAGTGAAATGTTTTTTCCCCACAGCAAACAGTGAAGAAGAATCACCACGGTCTGAGCCAATCAGAGGCCGAGTAGGGGCGGGCCTTAGTCTCTGATTGGCTGTGACCCTGGTCTCTTCTTCGCTACATGTTTGTGGGAAAAAGAAATCTGGCAATCAGATTATTCAACGCAGGAATTAAATATCGGGTACATCTCTTGTATGCAGTAGATCAACAGGAGAACAACAGTAGATCAACAGGAGAACAACAGTAGAACAGCAGTAGAAGAACAGAAGAAAAGTAGAGCGGTTGTTACCCTGGGACGGGCGGCAGCGGTGGGGATTCCAACTCGCAGCATCATCAGACTTCCAATGACCATACACACCAGGAACTGCAGAGAAAGACGGGAAAGGACCTGAAGCACTAACTCCATGATGCTGATGAATGAATCCTTCCATCGTCACCATCGCAAAGATGGCGCAAATTCAACCAATCTCTCCTAATTTTGCACAGCCTTACAATCTTGGCAATCACATTAGTGTGACTTTTTTTGTAAATTCACTTTCTCCCCAAAACATTGCAACTTTCCTAAAGTCAGGCATTTTAGGCCACAGCAATCACAAAATAATGTGCGTGAAGTCGTGGAGGGGACGGGTTCATACAGGGTTCCACGGGTCAGATGTCAGCTGGAGAAGGATTTCATACACTCTCATAGAAGCCCTTCAAATTAGGGATAAGAAATTACTCGATTAAAATAAAATGAATTGCAATTAATTGCGTTTTGAACCCGCAATTCCCCGCCAGTCCACGTGAGGGCGCGCTTGACGCCAGACGTACTTGACGCACATGCGCGAACACAAGCGAGGCAGGGCTCTGACGACAACAACAAGGCGTACGGGAAGCGGGACGCTGGCAGCAGTGTTTCACACACATTGACCATAGTCTCGATGTTCGCCCAAAATTATTTCATCAAGGCAAATGGACTTAACTAGCGGCTCTAATGGTAGGCCTAAACAGGAGGGCAGCTGCGCTTATTATAAGGGGGAATCCTCACGGCTGGTTTGGCTCATCAACGTTCTGTTTTCCCCCGTCGCCATGGCAAGGTGTCCCCCGCGCCGACCCCCCCTCAGCTGGCGAGTTTGACGGCGCGTATAGCCCCGTTCACATACGTCGCTACTCGGTTTCTCACTGAATTCTACTCGCTGGCAAAAAAAAATCACTGCCGCCGACGGCTAGTTTCAAGCGGCAACTCTCTGTGGAACTCTCTGTTGACGTTAACTGTCAATCATCTCTATTCTACATTCCGATTGGTACTCGCTTCACTCGCATCGCAGGAAGTTAAAGTTATTTTATCTCCGTCCCCGCCCACATCGCATCGCCTGTCCTGACCACATTCCGCTAGAACTCATTCACATTCATTGACAGTTGTCGCTCAGAGATGGGCGAGTGGAGACGTATGTGAACGAGGCTTCAGTCAAAACCAGGAAGGAAGGCTGAGGAATAGTCACCCACTTATATTATTAATAATAATAATAGTCATAATAAACTAATAGTATAAAGGCTCAGCACTGTGTTTTAGTCATTTTTGTTTTCACCTTTTCTTGAACGCTTAAATTCCTCAACCCCATTTAGTATGTCAACATTTGTAACAGTACCAGCAGTTTGTAAGAAATTGGTCAGTAATTGATGTCATATTTGGTTCTCAAAATTCACCAAATTGATGCATTAAAATGAAATTATTCAAAATATGATTTGCATTTTCTTTTTATCATAAGGAAGATAGCATTTTATTTTACGTATACAGTAGATAGAACCTATTCAGAGGGAAATTCAGCTTCTCAGAAGAATTGCCGCTTATCAATTAATCGATCATCCCTACTTCAAATGTCAATAACGTTTGGTATTTTTTAAGGAGGCAGCCATCATGTTTAGAGTCCAAATAAGCAAAGAAACTACACACATCCTGTTGTTCTCTTTAGACTTTAGTCTGAGCAGCAGGTTGTTTCCACTCAGAGATGCGCAGATGTGAGTCTAGATGTTTCCTGTGAGTCTGCTTTAGGAAAATGATGTAAAAATGATGAAAGCCTTTCAGAGAGACCTTTCATCACCCTGTTCAGTCCACGTGTCAGCTGATCTCCGTACTCACCACGATCAGGCACACTTTGCTCTCCTTGTGGGCGCCGTAGGCTCCAAGGATGGCGATCACCATGGTGATGGAGCCCACCACGTAGAGGACGATAAGGCTGGCAGTCCGACCCTCAAGCTGCAGGCAGAAGATGTGATTGACAGATAAAGATAAATAAAGATCTTTTATATAAACGGTTATTTTTCCATTTGTTAATTCCAGGTTTGAATGTAGTTTTTTCTTACGCCTTCGCCTCCTTTCATGTTTGTGAGGACCTGAGACAGCAGAGCGACCACAATAATGGCGCCGCCAATAATCTGAAACAAAACATAGATCACATCCAACACAGGTTAAAGCTCCTCGTCACCTGCCAAGGTGCTCCATCAGAACAGCGACTGAACGTCTGACGGGATCACGGAATTTGACAAAATGCTAAATTTTGTGAAATTTTTCAAAATCTGGATACAATTGATCAACAGTGATCAATAGTCATGTCAAAGACATTTATTATGGAGAACATATTCTCTCTGAGTTTTGAATCCGTGTGATGAGCAGCTACAAGCAGAATCCCACATCAGAAACATTCAGAAATAAACTGATTCACAAACTGAAACTTAAATAGCACCAGATACGGTAAAATTCGGGGGTCCAAAGTAATGATTTTAAAGTTGGTGGGACGACCATGAATGTATATAAGACCGTTACAATATAACAAATATAACATATGTTAAAACAATTCTATCAGGCATAAAGGTAGCATTCTTATCCATTTATGCTCCAAATGTTTATAGTGCAGACTTTTTTACTTGCTTAAAGTGATGGTTCGAAATTAAATTGGACCCTAGGTCATTTCCACCAAGAGATCCAGCCAATTACCCCCTCGGAAGCATTTTTAGCGATGGTCAGCATTGGTCAAGATAGGGCTATGAGGGTTTGATTCAGAATCATACCGAAAATCAAAGTGGAAAATCAGATCGCAGGCTGATCCAACTTTTGTGGAGATTTTCCAAGACATGTGAAAATGATCCTCAGTAGTGCGTGTGGCCTCCACGTGCCTGTATGCACTCCCTACCACGCCTGGGCATGCTCCTGATGAGACAGATGGTCCCCTGAGGGATCTCCTCCCAGACCTGGACCAGAGCAGCAGTTGACTCCTGGACAGTCTGTGGTGTGACATAACGTTGGTGGATGGAACGAGACATGATGTCCCAGATGTGCTCAATAGGATTCAGGTCTGGGGAACGGGCAGGGCAGTCCATAACATCAATGCCTTCATCATGCAGGAACTGCTGACACACTCCAGCCACATGAGGCCTAGCATTGTCATGCATTAGAGGGAACCTAGGGCCCACTGCACCAGCATATGGTCGCACAATGGGTCTGAGGATCTGATCCCAGTACCTAATGGCAGTCAGGGTACCTCCGGCAAGCACATGGAGGGCTGTGTGACCTTCCAAAGAAATGCCTCCCCAGACCATCACTGACCCACCGCCAAACTGGTCATGCTGGAGGATGTTGCAGGCAGCAGAACGTTCTCCGCGGCGTCGCCAGACCATGTCACGTTGGTCACATGTCCTCAGGGTGAACCTGCTCTCATCCGTGAAGAGCACAGGGCGCCAATGGGAATCTGCCAATCTCTGTGATCTCTAGCAAATGCCAATCGCATTGTATGGTGAGATGAGATTGTGAAATATGAGATTTTACCTGTACAAATAAAGGTTAATAAAAAAAAATAAAAAATGGTGTTGGGTTGTAAGTACAGGCCTTATTTGTGGACGTCGGGCCCTCAAACCACCCTCATGGAGTCGATTTTGGGCCGTTTGAGTTGAAACTTGAACAGCCGTGGCCTGCTGGAGGTCATTTTGTAGGGCTCTGGCAGTGCTCCTTCTGTTCTTCCGTGCAAAAAAGGAGCAGATATCGGGCCTGCTGTTGGGTTGTTGTCCTACTTCGGCCCCCTCCACTGGGCAACTTTTGTGGGTTGGAGAAACTGCCTCATGCTAACTCTAGTGGTGCAAACACTGCCAAAATTAAAAAAAGAAAAAATATGCCAGAAAGGCAGAGAACAGAGAAATGGTCTGTGGTCACCACCTGCAGAACAATTCCTTTATAGGGATGTCTTGCTAATTGCCACTCGTTTCCACCTGTGGTCTGTTCCATTTGCACAACAGCCGGTGAAATTGATTCCCAATCAGTGCTGCTTCCTAATTGGACAGGCTGATATCTCAGAAATATGATTGACTTGCAGTTACATTATGTTGTTTTAGTGTTCCCTTTATTTTTTTTAGCAGTTTATGTATATATATGTATGTATGTGTGTATGTATATGAATGTATGTATATACACTCAACAAAAATATAAACGCAACACTTTTGTTTTTGCTCCCATTTTTCATGAGATGGACTTAAAGATCTAAAATTCATTCCAGATACACAATATTACCATTTCTCTCAAACATTGTTCACAAATCAGTCTAAATGTGTGATAGTGAGCACTTCTGCTTTGCTGAGATAATCCATCCCACCTCACAGGTGTGCCACATCAAGATGCTGATCTGACATCATGATTAGTGCACAGGTGTGCCTTAGACTGTCCACAATAAAAGGCCACCCTGAAATGTGCATTTTTTTGCTTTATTGGGGGTCTGGGGACTCAGAACCAGTCAGTATCTGGTGTGACCACCATTTGCCTCATGCAGTGCAACACATCTTCTTCGCATAGAGTTTATCAGATTGTCAATTGTGACCTGTGGAATGTTGGTCCACTCCCCTTCAATGGCTGTGCGAAGTTGCTGGATATTAGTGGGAACTGGTACACGCTGTCCAGTCGTATACGCCGGTCAAGCACATCCCAAACATGCTCAATGGGTGACATGTCCGGTGAGTATGCTGGCCATGCAAGAACTGGGACATTTTCAGCTTCCAAGAATTGTGTACAGATCCTTGCAACATGGGGCCCTGCATTATCTTGCTGAAACATGAGGTGATGTTCATGGATGTATGGCACAACAATGGGCCTCAGGATCTCATCACGGTATCTCTGTGCATTCAAAATGCCATCAATAAAATGCACCTGTGTTCTTCGTCCATAACAGATGCCTGCCCATACCATAACCCCACCACCACCATGGGCCACTCGATCCACAACATTGACATCAGCAAAGCGCTCACCCACACGACGCCACACACGCTGTCTGCCATCTGCCCTGAACAATGTAAACCGAGATTCATCCGTGAAGAGAACACCTCTCCAACGTGCCAGACGCCATTGAATGTGAGCATTTGCCCCTCAATGCTTGTGGCATCTGTGGCATTTTGCTGTGAGACAAAACTGCACATTTCAGAGTGGCCTTTTATTGTGGGCAGTATAAGGTACACCTGTGCACTAATCATGATGTCAGATCAGCATCTTGATGTGGCACACCTGTGAGGTGGGATGGATTATCTCAGCAAAGCAGAAGTGCTCACTATCACACATTTAGACAGATTTGTGAACAATGTTTGAGAGAAATGGTAATATTGTGTATCTGGAATGAATTTTAGATCTTTAAGTCCATCTCATGAAAAATGGGAGCAAAAACAAAAGTGTTGCGTTTATATTTTTGTTGAGTGTATATATATAAAGATATGTGTAAACACAGCAACCAAGCGATACAAAGGTCAGTGTTCCCAAGGAAGGAGTACAAGACTTTTTTTGACGTAGTCAAGTGGTTTTATTAACACAAGTGTTTTATTTTGAAAAGTTTTATTGTTGAGTATGTACCGAACTTCCTGTTTCGCTATATTTGCCCTGTGCTGAAATGCTGCGCCGTGGTCCGGCATCCGCCAGAAATAGAAGTCCGTATTTGTTGCGGAGAGCTGCGGACTGCCGGAGCTGAGACGCAGCGGACACGCAGCGCAGCGGACCTGGTGGGGATTGACCCATAGACTAAAGTGAAACGTATCTGCTCCGCTGGCGTGGCGGAGACGCAACGCAGCGGAGACGCATGCAGTGGAAATGCGTGTAGCAACAGTGCTAAACAAGTAGCCTACACGTTAAAATTACGATATAAACGACAGAGGGTTATATCCTACGGTAGACATTTTTATATCGTACTACGATATATATCGTAATATCGCACAGCTCTACTCCCTGCTACGTACAACTGACATCGTACCATACAAGTTTCTCAGGTTCAACTTATTGTTTGGGTACAGAATGTTCATTTGTTATGCTCCCATCCCGTCACAACACCATGTCTGCCGATTCATGCCTCAGACCTTTTTCAACTATCATGCAATAATCTGTACCGTTCAACGGTTGAATTTACATACTTTTTCTTGAAGACACTTAGTGTTGCTGATTTTTTGACTTCTTCTTCTAACACATTCCATTGTCTAACACCTGTGACCGATAAGGAAAAGGATTTTAACGTAGTTCGTACCTTCCTTTGCCTGAAAATCATGTTCCCTCTAAGATTGTGTCTCTCTCTGTCTAGGAAAAGTATTTGCAGGTTCTGGGGGAGAGTTCTGTGAGAAGCTTGGTACATCATTTGTACTGTGCGATAGTTTATTGAATCATATAGTTTGAGTATTCTTGATTCGATAAATAACTGATTTGTGTGTGCCCTGTAGTTGGCATAGTGTAAGATTCTCAAGGCTCTTTTTTGGAGAATTAACAAGGGCTGTGTGGAGCCTTTATATGTGTGTCCCCACACCTCTGCACAGTATTGCAGGTGCAGAGAGACTAGTGCGCAGTATAACAGATGAAGTGCTTTTTGATTTGGTATTTTTTGTACTTTCCAAAGTATGGACACACTCCTGGCCAACTTCCTTTTTTCCTTTTTTTGTGTGGCTTCCAACTTAACATGTCATCGATAATCACTCCCAGAACCTTATTCTCACGGACCCTCTCAATATTCACTCTGTTTACTTGAATGTTGGGACTGTTGTTGCAACCTCTTTTCCCATATAGCATGTATTTAGTTTTTCCAAGATTTAGTGATAATTTATTTATATTAAACCACACTTGAAGTTTAGCCATTTCCTGATTTACTGTTTCCACAAGTTGGTTCAAGTCACTCCCCGAACAGAAAATATTTGTGTCATCCGCGAATAATATTAATTTCAGAGTATTTGACACTTTGCATATATCATTTATGTATAGTATAAACAGCTTTGGACCCAGAACTGACCCCTGTGGGACCCCACAGACTATGTCCAAGCTAGTCGATGTGCTATCATTTATTTTGACATAGTGGGATCTGTTGTGTAGATAGCTCTTTACCCACTGCAGTGCTACACCTCTAAGGCCATATCTCTCCAGTTTAGCTATTAAAATATCATGGTTAACGGTGTCAAATGCTTTTTTCAGGTCTATGAAAATTCCTATGGAATAATGTTTTTGGTCAATGGCGTCAGTAATGATTTCCACAGACTCAGTTAAAGCTAGGGCAGTCGAATGGTTCTTTCTGAAGCCGTATTGGCTGTCATATAACAATTTATGTTTGTTGATGAAGTTGTCGAGCCTATTGTTGAATAGCTTCTCTAGGATTTTTGACAGTTGTGGCAGTATTGAAATTGGTCTGTAGTTGGTAAACTCGTGTGTGTCACCATTCTTAAACAGTGGCACAACCTTGGCAACTTTCATTTTGGTGGGAAACGTCCCGGTTTGAAATGACAGATTGAAAATGTATGTCAGGGGTGAAATGATTCCATCTAATACTTTCTTAATTAGCCTCATGTCCAGGTCGTCAGCATCAGTAGAAGTTTTGGCTACGCATATGTTGACCAGGTGTCTAATCTCTGTGTCCTTCACTGGTGTGAGAAACATTGAGCTGGGATTTCTGTCTCCATCCTTATCAAAGTGGCCCCAGTGCAGGGGTGAGTCAGAAATGTCCTTGGCTAGCTCTGGCCCGATGTTTACAAAAAATTGGTTGAATCTATTTGTTATGACCTCCGGGTTATCCTCCTGCATGTTGTTATACTTGAAGTAGGGAGGGTAGTTTGGTTTTTTACTTTTATTATTAGTCATGTTGTTTAGAATATCCCATAATTTTTTAGTATACTTCATGTTTTCTGCTAGTAAATTGCTGTAATATTCGTTCTTGCGTTAATTTAGGATAGTGTTTAACTTGTTTCTATACCGTTTTAATCTCACTTCTGACTGGGCCGTCCTTGATTAAATGAACTGTCTGTACAGAGTTTTTTTTTTTTCCTGCAGGCGTTTATCAATGTTTTTGTGAGCCATGGTTTCTGCTCCTTATTCCGATTTGGGTGTATTTTTTTCACAGGACAGTGTCTGTCGTACAGTGTTTTAAATATTTGCAAAAAGGAATCATATGCATCATTCACATCTGTTTCATTGTAAACATTTTTCCAGTTTTGTATCAGTAGTTCATTTTTCAGTTTCCTTCTTCAGTTCTGACCCTTATGCATATGTTTTTGTTCGGTGTCTGTCCCACAGTGAATATGCAGTCATAGATAGCAAAGATAGGTAGGTGGTCACTTATATCATTTATCAGGAGTCCACTTGCTGTGTCAGTAACGTTAGTAAAGATATTATCAATCAGAGTAGCACTGTGTGTAGTGATCCTGCTAGGGCGTGTGATGAGAGGTTGTAAGCCCATTGTATACATCATGTTAATGAACTCATCAATTCCCGTGTTTTGTTTTGGATTGATTAAGTCAATATTTATGTCGCCACAGATAAAAACTCTCTGTTGGCTTGTTTCAGAGAATATTTCACCCACACATTCATTGAAGTCTTCTATTTTTGAGTCCGGTGCTCTGTAAACACAGCTTATAACTATATTTTTACCTTTCGTTACACAGATTTCAATTGTCACACATTCCAACAAGTGATCCACAGCTTTAGACATATTTTGTACTGTCTCATACTTGGTGTTACCGTCAATGAATAGGGCCACTCCTCCACCACCTTTGCTCCTCCTATTAACACATACAAGATTATATCCATCCAGGAAAAACTCTGTGCCTTTGTCTTCATTAATCCATGTTTCTGACACCGCGATGATGGTGAAAGGGTTTTTGAAGTAATTTAGGTATTCCTTGATGTGGCCAAAGTTGGTGTATAGACTCCTGCTATTAAAGTGAATTAAAGACAGTTTCCCGTCCATCTCAATGCTGTCATTGTATTGAACTTCAGTGTAGTACTGACATTTCCCAGTCATGTTGAAATAGAAATGGTTGTCCGGGTCAATTCCTTCATTCGGGTCAGATAAGGTATAATCCACATGTCGATTTGTAATGAGCTCCACACTTCCCTGCTCAGCAATCCTTTCAGATATTCCCATCAGTCTTTCAGTCCGTGTAAGAACCGTTGAACTTTGCTGTGTTGTAGTTATGGAGTGTTTGTGAGCCATACCTTAGTTATCGTATTTCTCCAGCTCATCCTTACTCCTGATCTGGATTACTTTGACTTCTTCTGCTGATGCTCCCTTTGTTTTGATGTAGATTCTGCAGTTTGCCGTCCAGGTGTGTTGTATCTTGCCATCCTTCCTCAGTTGACGAGCTGTTCTGGCGATGTCTGCGTTCTTTTTGGTGAGGTTCTCGTTGATGTAGACGTCCGAGCCTTTGAGCTTCCTGCCCTGCTTCAGCAGAGCAGTCTTGAATTTTCTGTTGGTGAATTTCAGCACAACAGCTCGAGTTGCAGACTCTCTCCTTCGGGGTAAGAGGTGACATACTTCGACGTTGTCGAAATTCACCTCAATGTCTTTGCCAGTCAGGAACTCAGCCACCTGCATCTCCACAGATTTAATCTCGGATTCATCTGGCTCCGAGGCTGCATCCGCAACCGCCCTTGCGTAGGTTGGAGGCCTGATTTTGAGGCCATTCACAATCACCTCATTCAGTTTACCCTGTTGGTCCAGCTCCTCCACTCTGTTCCCCAGCTCCTTTATCAACTCGTCTTTCTCCGCAGTCTCCTCCCGGAGTTGTTTGACTTCAGCCATCAACTTTTGGAGAGGTTCCATCTTTTTCTTCATGTCTTTCAGCTCCGCCATCAGCCGTTCTTCAGCCCTCTCGTCTTCAGCCCTCTTGTCATTCTTCACCAGCTCTTCCTTCATTGCCTCCAGGCTTTCCTTCATTGCCTCCAGGCTTTCGGTCAATAAGTACAATTTGGAGTCAGTTTCAGCGTAGTTTTTCTTCGGCGCCTTGTCAAACTTTTATTTTAAGAACAAGTTATCTCGAAAACTTGTTTTTGGGTCATTCCGTGCCAACTCAGCCACCCATGTACATGACACCTCTCAGATTTTGCTGAAAAGCAGTGAAAATATGCCTTATGTTACCAAACAAAGGAATCTGAAGTTTCAGGTCAATATCTCAAACGGTTTGCCCGTGGCATCCATTTGAATTTCAAGTGCCACACCCCTTTTTGACACATTGGAATTTCACATTTCATTTGTTGGCATTTTTGGAGGCCTATAACTTCTGTTCTAATAGTGATAGAAGGCTGAGAGGTGGGTCACCAAAGTCCAATTTATTTTCGACGGCCAAAATTATATTTCACTTTTTGGGTGCTCCTAGCACCACGATGAATGATCATATTTATTCTAAACAGGATTATTTGTTATATTTGGGACCTTTGCTCTTGCCAAAATGAATTTGAAGGGTATGGTGCCACTGGTGGGGGTTTTATGGGGGTCCAAAAACCCTCCCGGGCAGAGGTGACTCTTTTGGAACCCCATATTTGGACCCCCAAATGACCACGTGGGCACTTGATGATCCTAATGGGATTTATACCAGATAAAGATACATATTTGTTCTTTTTAATGAAATAAAACCTTTGACTATGAAGCTCCTTAATATGAATTTCATTGGTCAAAATGCACCATTTTGGACTTTTTTTTCCAGAAGTCTGGAATGTAGATCAGGGAGAATTTAGTGATGATAAAGCATGAAAATAGTGGAAATAACTTAGTATTATGCTCAGTGATGGCAAACCATTAAATATTATTTAGACTGCTGGCCATTCATTTCCTGAAAATCACAAATTAACCCCTTATCCCCGATGAAAGAGACCCGCCTGTGACAAGCGACTTGCAGCACGAGCAAGTCTGCAAGCCACTGATGCAAACCACATTCTGACACCAATGGAGATGTTTCAATGGGCAAAAGAAAACATTAAGAACATTACATTCTTCTTTGTTAGTGCAGAAAATATTAAAAAACACGAGGAAACATACAAATTGGAGAGACGTTACGCCTCGGCTAAAACGTTCAGTGGAACACGATCACATCATTGCTTTATACCAATTTCCAAAAATAAGATACGGATGAAAAGAATATCACAGGATACAATATTCACAGATGTCGATGCAGGACAACAATCGGATTCAGAACACTTGGATACAGAACACCCGGAAGCAGAACACCCGCAGTCAGATCAGCCACAAAACTCCAGCCAGGAAAATGCATTGCCTGTATCTGTATTCATTGGAAACGTTGTTGAAGGTTCAGATAAACATGGTGATGTTTTTGTAAAATTCATCTATGGACGCAGTGCTCGCCAATACAAACGCGACCAAAAGGACCATGACAAAATTATGTTACTGTTTCCACAATTTCTTGGATAATAGTTATCCATAGATGAATTTCACAAAAACGTCACCATGTTCATCTGAACGTTCAACAATGTTTCCAATGAACCAGTCATCATCATAGATACAGGCAATGTATTTTCCTGGTTGGAAAATGTAGTTTTGTGGCTGATCTGACTGCGAGTGTTCTCCCTCCGGGTGTTCTGTATCCAAGTGTTCTGAATCTGATTGTTGTCCTGCATCGACATCTGTGAATATTGTATCCTGTGATATTCTTTTCATCCGTATCTTATCTTTGGAAATTGGTATAAAGCAATGATGCGATCGTGTTCCACTGATCGCTTTGGCCGAGGCGTAACGTCTCTACAATTTGTACGTTTCCTCATGTTTTTTAATATTTTCTGCACTAACAAAGAAGAATGTAATGTTCTTAATGTTTTCTTTTGCCCATTGAAACATCTACATTGGTGTCAGAATATGGTTTGCATCAGTGGCCTGCAGACTTGCTCATGCTGCAAGTCGCTTGTCACAGGCAGGTCTCTTTCATCGGGGATAAGGGGTTAATTTGTGATTTTCAGGAAATGAATGGACAGCAGTCTAAATATTTAATTGTTTGCCATCACTGAGCATAATACTAAGTTATTTCCACTATTTTCATGCTTTATCATCACTAAATTCTCCCTGATCTACATTCCAGACTTCTGGAAAAAAAAGTCCAAAATGGTGCATTTTGACGAATAAAATTAATATTAAGGAGCTTCATAGTCAAAGGTTTTATTTCATTAAAAGAAAGAACAAATATGTATCTTTATCTGGTATAAATCCCATTAGGATCATCAAGTGCCCACGCGGTCATTTGGGGGTCCAAATATGGGGTTCCAAAAGAGTCACCTCTGCCCGGGAGGGTTTTTGGACCCCCATAAAACCCCCACCAGTGGTACCATACCCTTCAAATTCATTTTGGCAAGAGCAAAGGTCCCAAATATAACAATTAATCCTGTTTAGAATAAATGTGATCATTCATCGTGGTGCTAGGAGCACCCAAAAAGTGAAAAATAATTTTGGCCGTCAAAATAAAATTGGACTTTGGTGACCCTACTGTCACCCAAACAGTAAGGAATGTTAATTCTGCCTTAGAATTGTGTAGTACACATTACAATGAACTTACAGAGCAATTTTCAGCCTTCTATCACTATTAGAACAGAAGTTATGGGCCTCCAAAAATGCCAACAAATGAAATGCGAAATTCCAATGTGTCAAAAAGGGGTGTGGCACTTGAAATTCAAATGGACGCCACGGGCAAACCGATTGAGATATTGACCTGAAACGTCAGATTCCCTCGTTTGGTAACATAAGGCATATTTTCACCGCTTTTCAGCAAAATCTGAGAGGTGTCATGTACATGATACCCCGATTTTGGCTGTTTTCACATGGAATGACCCTTTTGTCTCAGCGCGCTCTCTGCTGCTGCTCTGTCTCAGGGACGAAAGACTAATGACATAATTGCAGCTAGCAACACCATCAGTCCTGCCGTCTTAACATTTAGAGACGTTAATTTAACAGGATAACACAATAGCATGTGTCTAAAAAGTCAACCAGCTAATATGGTGCCAAGTCACCAGAAACACAGGAAATAAACAGGACTGTAGCTGAATACATATAATATAAATTATACAAACACTACAGTTATGTAACCGTTTTCTTTTTTTTGCACTACGTCAGAAACCTTTTTAAAATGTGGTATATATGGTATTGTTCTAATCTTTATTTAAAAAATTCGTCCTCTAAAGTTGTATTAATTTTCTCCCTGTGGTATTGAAAATGGTATTGAGTATTTTCCTGGGTATCGGTATCGACCAGGGCTGTTGGAATGAACTTCGGGAATCAAATATGATTAGAATAGTAAAAAAATCTGTACTATTCGAATGCTGCAATTAGTATAAATTTTTTATTTATTTTTTTTAACGTGTTTTCGCACATCTGGCCCTCCTCGCCTTGGCCTACCCGCATAAACGGATGCTTTTGACACAGGAAGTCTGATGAATAAAGTTTTCTGAATCACAATCTCACTATCAGAAAAGACGACAGCGGCACATCACGGAGGTAACCATGCAGCAGCACTTGGTGAAATGAAACAAAGATATAGGCGGAGCTCTAGAAGCGATGATGTCATGACAAAGATGCATTCATGCTGCTTACTGCTAGCTAGATCGACCCACGTCTCCATCGGCTGATTCATCTGGAACGAAATAAACAGCAGGATGTACGTGAGAACGTAAAAGTAGAGCCGACGATGAGACGAGGAGGGCGTAGCCATAGCAACGGGTACACAGCATCCCCAGGAGAACGGCAATGTGGTTGTTTTACGTTCTTAATTATTACTAAACAGATTTATTGGTAACCAATACCAACCACATTGCCAATAACGGCATTGGCAACGTATACGCCTGTGTAGTGTAGTTAATATTAATAATAGGCTGAATTTGAGCTTTAAATATTCAAATATAATTTGAATATTGAAACAAATATGGAATGCAATTCAAATATTATTATAGAGGAAAATTGACAGCTTTAGTATCGACTTTAAAATGATAGTATCGTGACAATCCTAGCCAGCACCAGGGGCTTTTATTGTGAAAGATCAAAGCTGGGACTTTTCTGGAGAGAAATACAGCTGCAAACTATAACATGCAGTGTTTCCCCTAGAATTTTTTTCAGGCCCGGTGGTACCCACCGAGAAAACCCTAAACGGACGAGATGCGTGGGATGGTGTATTGGTGCAGTTGGATTAAGTCAGGTGGCACAGCAGGCAGTCTGCAATTCTGCAATTATTATATTTGCATTCAACATTTTTGTTCAACCAGAGTGTATTCAAGGTTTTCAAGGATTCAAGGAGAGAGTGACTTATTAAGGTGCCGGTTGATGGAAATGATCCAAAATTAGGGGCCGGAAAAATATGGCTTGAAAATGAGGAGCATAACATTAATAATAGCTACAGATACTGTAAAACACTACAACGACATATGAGTGCATATATTGTCTTATATTAGTAAAATATAAGTTCTAGGTTTACTCTACAGCCTAATAGTTCATAGAAATTCAGGTAGAAATAGGTTAACTCAGAGTTCCACAGCTTATCAAAAAACAATCCTTATTTTATTAACATAGGCTGCCTAAGGGCACGATCAGTAGCGTGCTGGGCACGATTGTCCCCGGCTTTGCATTCACACTGCTCCAGCCCAAACGGGCTTTGGCCCGTTAGCCGGTTGTACATACGTCACCACGTCCTCATACTACACACGCATGGCTTGATGTTGTTTTTAAGGAGCGCCATCTGTGCATATATTTCTCGAGAACGCTCGAATGTGCTCACGAGCGGATCTGTGCGAGCAGGCAGCGCGAGGAAAGCGGATTTTGGACGGAGACACACAGCGGCATTTTTCTTATAAATGCACTGGTCCGGTTCCGGCACCGGTCCGGTTCCGCTCACACCACGAGTCTGAAGAGTGCAACAGCTTATCAAAATACAGTGTCAACTTTCCGTGTTTTCAAAGTAGAAAGCGACATCGTGGAGGTTTAACGAGGCGTCAACACAACATCAAGCGCTTAAAGTACACGAAGAAGAACATAGCGGGAGCGCGCAGCGAGGATTGTTGCGGCCGCGCGTATTGCGGAGCAAGTCTACTGTGCTGCGCGGAGGCGCTCCTAATGTAAATGATTATTGATTTATGAATGAATTGATAGGTGGCTTATTTTTGGCGTATTGATTTTTTTTTTTTTGGCCTGGCGGTAGGTCTCCTTGGACTGGCGGCCCCGCCAGGCCTGTACAATGGTAGGGGAAACACTGACATGTAATTATTGTGTTGCCTTCAGACTGACTGGAAACCAGCAGAAACACAAACACAGGAACCAAAGGGGAAAAAACTCTTGCTTGTAAAAAAAAAAGTACTAGTTGGTTAAGAAAAAAATAATTGTCTCGTAGGTTCCAGCATCTAAATGTTTCTGAAACTTTGTTCTTGTCAACTTGCATAATTCTGTTTTATTATTATTTTTGATTTATGTGTCATACTAAACTGAATAATAACTACACCAAACTACATTTTGACTAGTGTTGGGACAATATATCGAAATATCACAATATGCTACCATAAGTTATCGATACATTGGCGCCAAATTTTCTTTTCCTTTAGATTTTTTTAAAATTATTATTATTATTACTCACCAGTGACTACATGACTCCTCTTGGCCTTTTGCCAGTTCATGGTAATATTGGAATGATGGCACATGTAGACAATGTTCAGTCAGTGTGTGTGTGTGTGTGTGTGTGTGTGTGTGTGTGTGTGCGTGCGTGCGTGTGTTAAAGAGGGACTAAGATAAGACTCTGCACAGGGGTTGAAACTAACTTTTTGGCTTACCAGACAACTGGCGAGTAGATGAAAATTTTTACTAGACAAACAGATTTTTTACCAGACAAAAATATTATATTGCCATTTGTTAGAATTACTTTTTCGTATGTCTGTCTAAATTGATTTTCAATCATAGTAATCGCAGTCTCTTTTCTTCACAATATTTATTAGCAGTATATATACAGAAACATTTTTCATTTCATTTGTAACACACTTCAATCTCTGTGCCTCACCCGACACCGTGTAGCGTCACTTCTCATTAAATTTGCGAACATAATATTTAGCCGGTTATGACTGAGACGAGGTGGGCGCTGAGACGCTGTCGGTCGATTCTTCCTCCGTCCTCGTTTTTTTTCTTGGGGGCTGCCCCCCCACAAGAAATCTCCACATAATGGAGTAGCTAAATCGGGAAAAAATAGTTTATAGGCTGCGGTAAAAAGGTCTACAAAGTATGAATGAACAAGTGTGGGAAGTGGTGTTGATTTTCGCGGGATCATCTGGGATAGCCCGCCTTACTCTGCCTCTGATTGGCTTACCCTGATTCCTCACTCCTCATGCCTACACCTAACCGCCAATGAGAGGCGTCCATCCCAGAACTGACGGGAGACGTGTTAAGTTGCTGATCAAAACACACAACTTCCGGTTGTTGCTGCTTCACATTAAAAGCTTCTACACAAGAAAGATATGATGGGCTTTTATTTTTTTAGATTACTCGCCAGAGTGGCGAGTGGTCTTCATAAATTACTCGACAAATACAAAAATTACTCGCATTTGGCGAGTAAAACAGCTTAATTTCAACCCCTGACTCTGCACATTTCATACATGCTGTGAAACTGACACCACAATACAGTAAATAAACACAGTATACGATTAAGGGCGGTCCACTAGGGCTGTAACGATACACGTATCGAAGCTGAAATCGCGACACTCAGATCCACGAACCTGTCTTGCGCCACGAGAAGGCAGAATCGCGACACAACTTCCGGTCCAGATCAGCACTATGAGCTGTAAGTAACACCACATTAACACCGCAGCGGTCGTTCGCCGCCGTTGTTCGTTCACACGGAGCGAAGCACCGCTGCAGTAAAGACGAACCGCTGTGTAATTCACAGAAAGCAGCGCAAAAAGACGTCCCGGTACACGTCATGATGATGACGTGTGTGCGTTTTCAAGGGGGTTCCCTGGAGTCTCCCTGTCACTCAAAACCCAACGGAGGCTGTCTTCCGGGGTAAAGTTCACTGAAGTCTCGGTCCGGAGGGCTGACCGTCGCGGAGATTTTTTTTCCCCATCATAAACACTCGGTGAGTTAAAGTTTTTTTTGCCGGTGACAGACGCTGTTTATCGGGCAGAAATGTGAGGAGGAGTCGGTAGGACGGGCGGGAGGAAGGACGCTTCTCCACGTACAGCTGCGGTATTTGTTTCCCCGTTGCCAAAGACAGTTACAGTTACTACGTTACCTTAGTTTGGTTCTGCAACGTTGCTTTGTGGGACATTTCCCTGTAGTAAGTTGAGTGAGGGACCTGTGCAGTTAACAGACCATCAGATAGACACGCCCTCCACGCTGTTGGGGTTGTAGCAGGAGCAGATTTGGTTATCAACAGTTAACTATCAATATGATTATCAGTATTAATAATTATATTTAATATATTATCATGATATAATCATGAATAAACGGGGCACCACCCTGGGATCAGGGAAAAGATAACCTAAAACTGTATTCAGTCTCAATATAAAGGTTTTATACTCACATGCCAATCATCGTGATCATTGGCATGGAAGCATAAAACAATCTAACAATTAAGAAGGGCGTGAAATTCAAGCACTAGCCTTCACAACCTGCTGTTATCCAGTGACATATACACAACAAGCACAAGAGACCGCTAGTTATAATATAATAAGATTTATTAAAATCAGTAATAATGATCACAATCAATAACACTGCAATTAACAAAGCCTTATTACCTAACTACCTAACACACAAAGCTAAGCTAAACAAAGGGAGAGACACACGTGGAGTGTGTGTGTGTGCGTGTGCGTGTGCATGTGTGTGCTGTGTGCGTGTCGAGAGAGAGAGAGCGAGAGACAGATGGCTATGTGCGGCCACCAGATGGAGCTATTCCTCGCAGCGTTCAGGGGCGGAGCCACTGACGTCCGATGGAGTAGCGAGAGAGAGAGAGAGAGAGAGAGAGATAGCCATATGTAGCCACCAGATGTAGCTATGTCCCTAGCGTCCGCCGGGAACAGCTGGCTTAGGACACGTGTGTGCGGCGTGTATGTGTGTGTGTGTGTGTTAGCGGGACACAAACAAAGAGAGAGAGAATGCGCGAGCGATATTCTGAGGCTCAGAAGCCGTGCCGCTATCACACGGGCTCGCGTGAATGAACTGGCGTTTATTCCGCGAGACCGGTCTTTTAACTGATAGTAGAGGCTTTCTGAGCTCGCGAATATGGCGGAGGTTAGTCGAAAACACTGTTACAGAAATCAACCCAGCTGCGTGGGTACACGATCAGCATTCGAATACAGCAGCACATGAACAAACGGACTCGGCGGTCCGCGATCAGAACTTAAAACACATTAACAAGAATTACAAGCATGTCCTACACTATCGAATCTCTGCTTCTGCCCAGACAAATAGCCTCTTACTTTTGTCGATGTGAGATGCGTCGATGTGAGGGTTTCGTCCCGTGCGGTGATGGCGTTCCTTGACGCCGGCAATGGACGGTAGTTCGTGGGCGCTCGTTCAGCGCCGGATCCAATTGGTTGAAGAAAACCGTTAGTTATTCTTCCTTCTGCAGGGAAATGAGGAACAATCGCGGGGCTCTGCGATTTAGTCAGCTGATTTCAGACAAAGACGGGTCGAGTTATCCGTTCTGCTGGCAGCTGGGACGAAGAAAGTTTTTCTTCTTACCGCGGGGAACGGGAGAGTCGCGCTGTCGCGGTGGTCTCCTCGGGATCCAAAATGATAAACAAAAGAAAAATAAAACGAGTAGAGAAAAAGAGGGGTAAAACAGTCTGTTGCTCGTCCAGCGAGTTTGGGGGAAAGACTGCGGCCTAGGACAAAGGGAAACGCTGCAGACGTAATGTTCACCTCCTGGTGTAACGCGAGTTACGTTGGAGAGAGGAGGTTCTTCTGGTGGCGCCAGGATTTATAGCTCACGGCTGGTCCGGGGGACCCCCGGAGTCCCCTGCAGTTGTCAGCCAATAGGGCACCAGTTGTGTGACGTCACATCTCGCGACCAGGTGGAGGTGACACTAAAATGGTGGTTGTAGTTTTTATCTCCTTTGTTCCTTTGTCCTGGCCGCATTGTGTAGGCTTTGTAGGCCGCATTGTGTAGTCCTAACGGTTAGGTCCCAACAACGCCAAATCTGCATCTTACATAAATCAAATGTTTAATTAAAAAAAAATAATAATATCGAAATTTGTATCGAACCGTGGGTCAAGAATCGTGATACAAACCGAATCGTGAGTTTGGTGTATCGTTACAGCCCTACAGTCCACACAGAAACGTTTGAGACTTTGGTGCGTGTAAACGCACCCTGTTGAAACCAGAGGGGTATTCCATCAAACTCGCTAAGCGCAAAGCCGGGCTAATTTCAATAAGCCTCGCTACCTTTAGCGAGAGTTGCGTTCAATCAACGTGACTTGAGGCACTCTCCGCTAAGTAACCATGGGAATTTATTTATCCGACCAAACCATCAGGCTTACTTAAGCGGGGGTATCAGAGAAGTCCGTCTGTCGGAAACAACTGTACCAGCAGAAGGTTCCGCCAAGCCTAGTCCTCGTGATTTCGTCACGTGAAAGACCAAAAATTACCAAAATTACATATATGAAGTACAAACAGACTATATTTTCACCAAGCGTCTAAGAATACATGCTTGCAATTAAAAAAATATGAATAAATCGTTTATTTTGTTTAACACCGACTGGCCATATCATTGTCTAAAGCCCCCAGTTGGGTGAGTGGTGATGCACCTGCCCCCGAACGTGGGCATCCCAGGTTCACATCCTGGCGAGGACATCTCATGTGTGGTTTTTTTTTGTTTGTTTTTTTTTTTGCCTGTATAATTGTCTTTAGATCAGAGAATTAGACCATTTTACCTTAACTATGATAAATATGTCATACAATTTCGCCAGAACCCAAATATAACCTGCAAAAACATGATAGGCATAAAGATGTTATTATTAATAGCATGATATAGATCCCAATGACAAAGGCATTGCTGCATGCAATTTTCAGCCACATAAATTCCTTTCAGGTGAGTTCATTAATAGGTTAATTGAATATGTTGAGATAAATGTGTTGGTCAATGTAGATGCATTTACTAGGCCTATTAAAAAAGAGAGAGAAAGAGAGAGAGAGAGAGAGAGAGAGAGAGAGAGAGAGAGAGTTCAGGCCAAAGAAAGAAGTTTCACAAAGTTCCATAGTCGGGAATTGAACCGTGGTCGGCCACGTGTGAAGAACACACCTGATCCAACCAATCAAGGTGTGAAGGCAAATCAGGTAGGTGAATAAGTCGAGTCAGGTGTTTTCTTGCTTGGTTGGAATGAAAACCTGCAGCCACAGCGGCCCTTTACAGGATCAGTTTGACACACCTGCTCTACACTATCCTCACGTTTGAGAAATTGTTGTCAGTGTTATATTAGAAGATGTTACTCTTAACGGTACTTCCGTATTTAATCGCTTGGCAATTCTTGCCCAAGCAGCCTCGCGATTTTTATTTATCACTACAGTGTTCCCTTTTTTGGTTATGATGGGTTTGTACTCCTCGTACAGTTCCATCAATATTTTTTGCTCTGGTCTTTTCTGCCATTTTCTCGATGATTCGACATTCACGGTTCTGGGCCCTCATTTATAAAACTGTGCGTAGGATCCTTACTAAAAGTGTACGTACGCCAAAAAGCCAAAGTTTGCGTGCGTAAAAAAAAAATCTGATTTATAAAACTGTGCACACGCAAGCTGTACACAATGTTACCTTTAAAATTACAGGATCACCTACAAGTGTGCGTACCTGAATCCTGCACTGTACACGCCCACATTTTACTATGTTAATGAGCTGGCATGCAATTGTTTCCGTGTGGTGAATCACGGCGACAGGTCAGAAAAATAGCGAAGAAACGTAACTTTTCAGAAACGGAGAAGAGACACTTGTTGGGGAGGTGGAGGCCCGGAAAATAATTTTATTTAGTGGTCACAGCAGCGGGATCACGAACAAAAAGAAGCAGTGCGAGTGGCAACACATTGCTGCTGCTGTCAACGGCATCAGTGGGACGGAGGAGCGGACGGTGATCTGAAGGTAAATGACATCTTTCCGCTCCTAACATGGATTTAATGTATTGCTAGAGTACTTGAGGAAGTTTGATTTTGATGTGACTTTGACGGGGATTGTGTCCGAAAAGGAGGGAGACACAGACGCGAGTGAGACCAGAGGGATAAGGGTAAACCGATTTTAAACTTTTATTGTATATAAAACAAAGCAGCAGCGCACCCCGGGCGCATGGCACATCAAGCGGTCGGGTGCTCACTGATGCTGTCCTGCAACTTCAGCGAGACACAATCACCGCCATCAACAACGTTGCAGATGAGACAGCAAACGCGCACTGTGATTAATAAAATAATACGTTTACAATGAACATTGATTGTTGTCTTCCTTATATTACAAACGCATAACATCCTCACGGATTCTTGCGCCCTGTTGATACCCCTCCAGTCGGGCAGGGGGCCGTGGCTCGGGGTCATCGATAAATTTGCGCTCTCCACGCTCCACGAATGAGCGTGCACGAGCGTGCCACTCATTAAAGCGCATTTCCTCTGCGCTCTGGTGGTTTAAAAACGAGGATAAGTGTAACAATTATACGATGGCTTAATGGCTGTATGTATGTGTGTTGATGACATATGCACATAAATAAGGACAATATTTAGTTATTCCCACTGTGTTCTGCAGTGATCGAATGGAAGGTATTTATCGTATACAGTATTACATGCATTTGGGCCGTCTCCTCCTCCTGCGGTGACAGCGCTGATTCAATATTTCAAAATGATTTTGATTTAAGATACAAGTCAGATTTTAAAAGAAGGTGTTAACATGAAAAAAACTATCACTCATTAAGGGCGTCAAAAACATTTCTGGAGTTCATCATGATAACGCAGATCTAACGTATGATATGGAGTGTAATTAAATGTGTGCGAGTCATCAAACATATATAGTTCTTCTCACGTTTACTGCTGATTCCCTTCCAGTCTCCAGAATGTGCGTACCGGTACGCATGCCTCAGAGTTTGCTTACGGGTACGCACACTTTCCCGTCAAGTTTGGTTTTTATAGATCACAACATTTGCGTGGAAAGTGGCCTTCGCACGTTTCCAGCCCCATTTTGTGCATACGCAAGCTTTATAAATGAGGCCCCTGGTCTGGCTTCATATCCCGTGAACGCGCGTAACAACGTTAACCTGGCTTGAATTAGCCTCAACAAGGCGCAGCTGAAATACGGTTTTAGCCGCAAGTGGAAGTTGGCGTTAGTTCTAACCAGGCTTAACTAGGTAAGCGCCGCCTTAATTAGCGAGTTTGGTGGAATACCCCTCAGGTCCCAGGGTGAAAAAGAAAAACACCGCCCTCCGTTTCGTGTTCGCGTAGATGGCAAATATGCAAACGTGATGTCCACGCACTATCACATCCGTGAGTTTTAACGTGATGACGCCCGAAAAGTTTTTAAGCGAGAGAAATTACGTCATACACGTCAACCGGTCGCGTGGGGGACTAAACCCTCTGTTGTTGTTGGATGGGTCAGAGAAGTTGCCAGTTTTAGAGTAAAACGTCACTCTTGTGTCACCGAGGAGACGTTCCGTGATGGACAGGGAACATACAACACCAAATACATGCAAACAAAGGCTGACAGGAATGTTTACCGTCGGTGTTGGACCGGAGGCCGACGGACTCGGTCAAATCCTCTATGTGCTTTTAATTCGTGGACCGCAGGACCGAGAGCAGGCGGCGTTTTTTAAGTGTGATGAATAGGTGCTAACTCACCGCGAAGAAGAGGTTGAAGATGGTGAGGACGCGTTTGAGGCAGGCGTTGACCTGAGCCATGGTTCCGGACTAAGACTCGAGAAAAACACAGGCACCTTTGGCGAATCTCCGACTGCTGAGCCGTCAGTGAGACGGGGGTAGGAGGGTGGTTTTAGGTGACAGAGAGACCTGCTGGGGCGGGGACTTACGGGGCGTACCCACCAAACGCGATGAAACTTCATCGCGCGACAAGATTACATGTAAAGTCAATGCAAAGACGCGATTAGACGCTTCATCGCGCCGGGCGACGCGATGGACGCGATAGCGCGGCGCGATGGACGCGATGGACGCGAAAAATCGCTTCATCGCTTCATCGCTTCATCGCGCCATCGCTTCATCGCGCCATCGCGCCATCGCTCGAGTTGAAATAATTGAACTTTTGCGGCGAATTCGCGTGAAGACGCGCCGCGACAGCCTATCAGCGTTGAGATCGTCACCGACGTGCTGACGTACGGACGTCCTGGTGTTCCCTCGCTTTTTGCCACAATATTTATATATTATATTATATTATATATTGCCCATAATCAAAGTTGGGGGGCGCACGCACGCGCGCGCACACACACACACATACATACATATCAATCCCAGCTCTTTCACACACAGAGATCTTTTTTTTTGCGATTGTTTATCACTGGGGCTTATGGCCGGCTATGAAGCACCAGTTCTGGGCAGAGCAGCAGCTAAACCTCCCGGTCCTGTACCCTGGTTAGCAGGTCTTCAAACTGGGCAACAGTCAGCCTGAAGTACCGCTGGAACCGGCCGTCGTCCAGGCGCAGCTCCTGCAGGAGACGGTGGAACTCGCCGAGCTCACGCCGCCTCCGTAGGGTAGCATGCACCCAGAACCGACGTCGGCGCCTAGCCCGCAGACGAAGCTGGGAACTTCTCCAGAGTAGATACAGTGCAGCGATGGTGGTTATCTCAGCCATGATCGACGAGAGAATGAAATGGCGGAAGAAATGTTGTTGTTTGGGCGGGCTCGTCGCGCGACGCGATGCCGCGATGAGGCGTTTTTTGGCATATTGGACCGGCGTCAAAACTGGAGCGTCTAGCGCGACGCGATTTCATTTGTCGCGCGTTTCAATCGCGTTCATCGCGTTTGGTGGGTACGCTCCGTTACAGGAAGGGGAGGCGCCGCTGGGATGCTCGCTTCATTCCGGGAAGATTGTCCGCTGCGCTGGGAGGGAGGGCGTGGCGGGCCAGATCCCGGAGATGACTGGTTTCATCATCAGTAGCCTACATTCTTGATCACAGCACAAATAAAAGAAGAACAAAATATCCCACATTTCTCAAAGTACGTATATCGTGTAGTAAAAGTAGCAATACTACAATGTCAAAGTAAAAGTCCTGCTTATATATCTTACCCAGGTACAAAACTATCATACAAATATATTTAAAGTAGCCTACAAAAAGTAGTTCATAACCATGCAGCAAAAACAAGAAATAAGTTTTAATTCTGTTTATCAGTGGTTCTCAGTGTATTAGCCTAACTCAGAGTACAAATAGAACCTATTGACCCAACAGTAAGATACAAGACACAGCTTGGCTCATCTTGTGCATGTTTACTTTGGGATTCTGTATAAAAAATAAAGTAATACGAAAAAAAAAAAAGCTAGGTAACATTATTTTAAAGTACCACGATTAAAAAGATTTCTTGTTTCTAGCTTCTCTTCCCAGCTCAAAGTCCTTAAGAGCTTTGTGCTCTTGATGATTTCTCTCGTTCTACCATAGCCAGTAGGTTCCCACCAAGGATTAGAATATGGGGCGAGATTTCAGAGCATTCTTTCCATCAAATGTCTAATCATGTGATTGATGACTAAAAATGAAATACATTAATTAGAAAATATGAGAAATGTATTGAAGAAACATTCTCGTAGTTCTAATTCTAATCCCTTGTCATTCAGAGACAAATGTGAATAACATTTAGTGTAATCACTTATGGAGGAGTCACAATATACCACCCACTTTTTAAAATAACATCATTCAGTTGTGAATCAGTTAATTTCTAAACGTTTCTGATCATTGTCGACTTCAGGAAGAACCAGCCCAGCCACACTCCACTTCTCATCAACAACACGGCCGTAGAGGTGCAGCAGCACTAAGTTCCTGGGGATGCAGATCACAGATGACCTCACCTGGTCTGTGAACACCACGTCACTGGTCAAACAAAAAAAAAATTATTCTGTTATTCTGTTCCGTGACTTTATTTATTCCGTTGTGTATATGCACATATTTTTTCAAATCTCTGCACTTAACCTAACTTTGTCTGAGCAAATGCAATGAAATTTTGTTCTGTATACACCCTGTGATGTGAGATTCTGTTTGTAGCTGCTCATCACACGGATTCTCGAGGGTCGACTCATTCTTATGTTGACCAAACTCAGAGAGAGTTCTGTGTGTGTGTGTGTGTGTGTGTGTGTGTGTGTGTGTGTGTGTGTGTGTGTGTGTGTGTGTGTGCGTGTGTGTGTGTGTGTGTGTGAAACAGACAGAGAGGGGAGACGCTGGATGAAGCGGTGTGCCATTAATTACACTATTTTCTATTAGTCATCTGAATCTTCATGTGACTGGAGTAGTTAATTACACTTTACTTTCCTTTACTTCTACCTATACTCCTACATTACCTCAGAGGGAAAGCATGTATCGGATAACTTTAGCTACTTCACAGATCATGAATACAAAATATTATAATTTTATTATGAAGAATACTTTACTTCTGGTACCTTGAGTATATTTTGATAATACATTTTTCTTGTACTTGCAAGTACTATAGTGTTGTAATTTTCAACAATATATGTTCATACTGTTGTATTATTAGTAGACTTGATCCAGCACTGTACTTTTACTTAATAACTTTTAATTGACAGCTACACTTACACTGCTGATTATTATTATTATTATTATTATTATTATTATTAATAATAATAATGTTGTTGTTTTTATCAATTTTATTATTAAGATACAAAACATTTTTATTGAATTGTTATATATTTACTTTACTTTCATGCAGACATATAGTAATCTGAACTCTGTTGATAAATGTGTGTGGACAGTGATCATAATTTAATTATATTAATTTAATGGTTTATGTATTTATTTATTTTAATCATGTTATAAATGTTTAAAAAAAAAAAACTAATACAACAAATGAAAACAAATGTAAATACAGCAAATAACGTATTCATGCTTATGAACAACATTCATAATCATGAATCCATTTCTCCATAAGTCAAACAATAAATAACTTAATTTATCATAAACTATTGTGACTGGAAGCCTGGATTCCTTTTTTTAATGTCAGTTGATAAATCATGTAAGTGAGCTGCCTGTCCATGTTTAAGTTTGAGTTGATTTGAACAGCAGCAGGAAGGAGGAGCTGCTTGACTGAAGCCGGTGAGTGAACCAGCTGCTTATAAAACCAACAACATGGGGAGAAGTGTACAACGCGTTTTTTGTACTCCATTATTGTAGTTTCTCCAGCGCAGACACACGTCAATCACCGGTGCCGATCATCAGCTGTCAATCATCAGCAGCATTATAATGATGTAGCTTAGTGAAAGTCCAGTCGGATTCTCTGAGCTCCGCAGTCGACTTTTCCTAAATCCTTTTGAGTTCTCCTACGGAGGCATTAAGAGGCAGACGCACCAAGCAGCGGGGGAGGAGTGGGATCACAAAGGAGGAAGCTGGCCAGACTAGGGAGCTGAGAGACAACTCACCCTCTCCACTGGGACCGAGACTCACCAACTCTCTCTGCTCTGCCCCCCAGGAGGAGGAGGAGGCCTGTGACTCACTGCCGAAGAATGGGACGAAGGAGCATCATGAGGTTCTTATAGGAGACAAGCTGCTTGTTGTAGAGGAATTAACTGGAAATCACTCATTCACACTGATCTGATGTTGCATGTGCATGTACTTTGTTTTAGCGACTTAGCATGCTATCATTCGGTAATTAGCAGTAAAGACTCTACAACTCAGGCTGATGGGATTGCATTAGATCTGCACACAAACCACCAAACAACCCCAAACCAGATGATGTCTGCACATTTTTAAATGGATTGATAAAAAACATTCTTCTATTGTTGGCTCATTGCATGTGGTTGCAGTGTGGAAACATTGGAGCAACTAACTTGCCGAGCCATGGTTTGGTCAAGTGACTAGTGACGTTTGAAGCAGTGGAGTGCTTCGGACGTCATGCGACTCACCAGGGCCCAGTAGTTCAAAATTTTTAATCTCAATCCGATCAGATTTTGAAATCCCATTTTTTGTGATCCAGACAGATTTTGTCCCAGTATTTCAAAGCAATTCAGGATAGGATCACCCTGATCCAGACTTCACGTTTACTAGATCCTGAATATCAGTGCTTTAATCCTACCTATATCCATCTAGTGGATATGAAAAAGAATACAAGGAAGACAAGAGACCACATTGCAGAGACATCTATATTGTCTTATTATATTTTTAAATACATAAAATCATAATGGAATTGCAATTAAAAGAAGTACTCCCACTAGGGTAACGATAAAAAAAAGATGAATTCAAAAGGCAGCTCGATCATCCAGTCATGCTTTGAGGAGCTGAATTCTAAGTGAGGTTTCAGTTTGCTGAAGCCAGCACAGCTGTATTTGTTCTCTGGCCAGACGAATCTGCATCTCTTCCCTCTCTGTTTCCGTTCGTAGGCATCATCCCCTCTGCTCTGGTTGTCTGGCGCTTTTGCATTTTCTCTTTCAAGGTGGCTCTTGCAGTGTGTCATCAGCCTTGGCTGAAGGTCCAGCTTCTGGATCCACATGGGTCAGGAGGACCTCGTCTTGAATGGTGTGTCACATCAGGTGCGTTGACTACATGAATTGAAAGTATATCTTTATACTTTATACCCCTTAATAAGATGATCAAAAGCATGCAAGCTCCTGGAAAATAGTATTGTAACAACACGGATGCTATATTAGAAATATAGCCATTGTAGTACTTTGAAAATCGCAATTATACAAGATAATAATTGTAGTTCTACAAGCACATACCTGCAACTCACCATCCAGCACAATGTTTGGTATTCCATGTAAAGATTGTGACTGTTGAACACCAATGATATCTAGTACCATATCTGTGTATTCTCCACCTTTTATATGGTTTGTTACCCATCTGTGGGTTTTTAGCCTGGCTGTGGTCTTTGGTAGCTTGCTGCTTCAAATTCTTCCACCTCAACCTCACTTGGTCCACTGTCCTCTTGTGTCCAGATCCTGTGGCATTCACATTGTCTGGAACTTCCATCCATATTCCGCTCTTCACTTTAGTCGCTCCACCCTCTCTGTTAAAACGACTAACTATGGAGTCATACTTATTCCTTACAATCTGCAGCAGTGCATGGGTCTTAGCAGATGTAGAAGTAGGCACCTTTTTGTCCATCTCTCCAACTAACTGGTTTGGTCAGGTCAGCATTTAGTTTTTATAGGTCTGGCCATTACTTGCTATCAATTACATAATTAACCACAGGCCCTAACAAATCAGGACATGCATTGCAGGTGTGTATCGGCAATTACTAATTGTTCAGAGAGTGATATTGGCCTACTGACTTAAAGAACAGTCAGAATACAGTCATGGCAGGGATTGTTCACATCTTCCATGCTGGAAGGAAAGGTTACCACCAAAGGGTCCACACCAAGCACCCCAAACCTCAAATAGTACGCAACAGAAGAACTTTACGATCGTTTTCGATTTGGACTTGATGACATCAACTACATTGCTGATTTGGTCAGGCCACAACTGCAGTGCAGAACCTGCTCTGACTGTAGAGGAACAGGTCTTCATAGCCCTGCACATTTACGCATGTGGAACATTTTATCTGGTCATAGCTGACAGCATGGGAGTCCACAAGACAATAATGGGTGAAGTGGTGACAGCTGTGCCTGCTGGATCATTTTGTGACTTTTCCCTAACCCTTCTTTTCTGAGACATGCCCAGGGAGGGAGTGGGAAAATGGCTGCTGTCAAATAGTCTATTTTGCTTGGGAAGGTTCCTAACTGAAGAAGTGACCCGGAAGTAAACAAGTGGCCGCCATGATAAGAGCCATTCGGATTCTCTCAATGCAAAGGAAAGGAGCTCCAATGCTTCCTTCCAGATCTCCTTTAGCATTGGATGCAACAGACCTTCCTATAAGAAAAGAAAGGAGATCACGCCGACCCACAATTCTTTGCGAGAGCAACATTTAAAGTGCCGCACACCTCGGCCGTTCATGAAAACAAACGATATGCTTATTTGCATATTTAACAATTACTTTCATGCAGACATATAGTAATTGGAATTGTGTTGATAAATGTTTGTGGACAGTGATAATAATTTAATGATTATTTATTTCAATTATGTTACAAATGTTTGACAGAAACAAAACTAAAACCACAAATGAAATCGGTCAAACTGAACTGAAGCCGGTCAGTGAACCAGCTGCTTATAAAACCAACAACATGGGGAGAAGTGGACGACATGCTTTTTATAGTCCATTATTGTAGTTTCTCCAGGCAGACTCACGTCACTCACCGATGCCGATCATCAGCTGTCAATCATCAGCAGCATTATAATGATGTAGCTTAGTGAAAGTCCAGTCGGATTCTCTGAGCACCGCAGTCGGCTTTTCCTAAATCCTTTTGAGTTCTCCTATCGCCTTTCCTTAACCCTGTGACGTTTTCCCCAGAGGTCAAGGAATAGGAGTTAGGAATAGGAGTAAGGACCTAATTTTTTGACTATTCGACTGCAACCTATGTCAACAGGAAAGGGAGGCACAGCATCAATATGCAACTTGACCTTGCCATCACCAACTGTGTTGTGAGATGGGCTGGGTCAGTCCATGATGCACGAATCTTCAGAGAGAGCTGGTTGTTCACTGAATTCCAAACCAACAGGCTAGATGAAGTTATATTTGCCGTCAGTGCCTACCCACTCCTACCATGGTTGATGACACCTTTTCCCACGGCCAACACTCCCACACTGGAAGAACAAGGTGTGCCATTGAGCGCTTTAAATGGAGAATTGAAGAAATGGTAAATAAATTGTAAATGTCCTCATTTATATAGCGCTTTTCTCCAAAGCGCTTTACAGGAATGACTGACATTCACCCATCCACGCACACATTCACACACCGACGGCGTAGTCAATCACGCAGGGCGACAGCCAGCTCGTCAGGAGCAATTGGGGTGAGGTGTCTTGCTCAGGGACACCAGGCACTCAGCTAGGAGGCGTTTTGCATGCCTCAGCTATCTGAGAGTCGAACCCCAACGAGCATGCCGCATAACACTGGCTTGTATTGTGCTTCACAATATCGCTGTCCTTTGCAGAGTCCTCCTCTCATATCGATGATCCCCCAGAGCCCTTTGCACCTGCTGATGATTTAGGCCCACCCACCCTCTAAATGAGAGACTGAGTGATGGTGCAATGCACTATTGCAATTACTTTTGAAAGGTGATGACAGATGATGGACTTTTCTTGTGTTGAAGATATTTTTTCTTTAATCTGAATTACATTTGTGATTGACAATTTTTGTTGTGATACTTTTATGGGCATAAACATTTATGTCATCAACATTTGGTTGAAAACATAGGCCACCACATACGTGACCAAAAAATAAAAAATTGATTTGACACGAAGCTGGTTATCAACTCAGTGGGCCCTAGTTTCGTAGACCAGGTGCAGTCAGCTCTCAGCGCACCTGCGCCACGCCGACGGGGTGTGTCCGCCTGGACTTTGCAAGTTTCGTGCACCGCGCAGGCTCGCGCAGGCACACCTCCCGTCTCGCCCACCCGCGCAAGTGGGAAAGAGGGAGGAGAAGAAGGCGTGAGTGGGAGACGAGGAGGAGACAAGGCGTGGACTGGGAATGGGCGCGTTTGGGATCGCATGCATTTGCGCCGATGCATGCACGAGACTTGAGAGGATCCGCCGGAACTCGTCATAAACACGCCAAGTTCTCACTACGTCAAGTCGGACACAGGTGCACTTCACAGACCTTTTTTTATTTATTTTTTATTTAAACTTTATTAATAATTGTATACATAACAAAAACTATCGCGCCAGGGGAAACACGGACTTTGCACAAAGAATATGGCCTGCCCAGTGGCGCTGGCTTTCTTCGTCGCTGACGAACTCGAGCTGAGGCATTTGAAGTCCCGTTGTTGACGGAGGCTGAGGAATTTTCTCACGTGGGAAATACCACGTGATAATTCTAACCAACTAGGGCAACGTTGAGGGGAGCTCCCCTCAACGTTGCCCTAGGCTGCGTTTCAATAACAGTTTGAGTCGCCCTCGCTCACTTGCCCTCAGCCCTTGCTATGACGTCACACGGAGGCCACTTGGAGGGCGGAGGGAAAGAGGGCGGAGGGGGAGTGAAAGAGGTAAATGGAACACACCTGCCCTCGTTCACTAACAGCCCAGACAATCATGAATCAACCACACGTTGTTGGAGTAGCGCTATACTGCCTATTCCAAATTACACAGAATATGCGGAGACTCATTTCATTGAGACGAAGACGTATTCTACGCTTGATGGCAATACGTCGGCACCTGGTAATTATCAGAATTATTCGTTTTGTATAAAAGTTTGTTCAGGCAATTCTTTATTTATTTATTTTTCTTTACCTTATAATTTGTAGACAGTTTTGTTGTTTAACCTACTTTAAGTTTAGTTGACATTAGTTTTAGTTTTAGATAGGGTTTTTTTCCTGATAGGCTACTTATTAGGCAAACAATACAAACACAACACTTAAAGTCATGTAGGATAGACGTTACAAGCAACAATGTTTAGAGCAAAGAACAGATCATTACCCAAACATTTACAAAACTTGTTTAAATTGGAGGAAAGGGGCAACAGACTGAAGCTTGATTTTAAACATTCATTTGCAAGGTTAAGCTTAAAACAAATGTGTATGTTTGTTGCTGGTGTAAAACTATGGCGTTCACAAAGCACGGGATTGAAAAGTTGTACAAGTATGTCTCAGTTTAAGAAAAATGTTTAAAAAAGACAAGATAAGCATCTTCAAAAAAGGAGAGAAAAAGAAGGGAAAAAAGGAAAGATAGATAGACGAGTGGTGTCTAGGCCTACTGCTATTTTGTTTGTTTTCTTGTCACTACTATGTTTCATCATCTTTCATATTTTGAAGCAGAGTACAATATTGGTGTTGAAGTAAGCCAATGTAATTGTAACAATAGAGAGGGGCAGGTACTATAAGTTTTCGTCATCATGCTCCTTTTTATTTATGGTGACAATGTGTACATCATGTAAATATGTGCAACTATGTGAGAATGTATACCATGAATGGAATAAATCTGAATGAAATGACATGAAACAATTTTCTATAATATAATAAATGAGAAGAAAGCATAGTTTGTTGTGCATTCTTTTGTGATACAGTTTTGATTTTATTTTTTCCAGACACCCTCTGTTCGTTATGCCGTCATCAACACAGCACTACCGTTGATGGCAGTATATTTGGATCCCCAGGAGGATCCAAAGAGGGATTTCCGTCTGTCACGTGATGCCATAAACATGTTGATGGAATTGCTTGACATCAACAAAAGTCATGGCTGGGAACCTGATTTTGAAGTTCTTTTATTTTTGTACTGGCTGGCTCATGGGGCCTCTTACAGTGTTGTTTCCCGGGCATTTGGTTCCCCGAAGACAAGTGTCTTCCGTGCTGTCCATAAGGTGGCAGGAAAAATAGTGGAGAAGAGGAGCCACTGCATCACCTTCCCCAAACCAAATGAGCTGGAGGCAACAGGAGAGGGGTTTGCTGCCCTTGCACAACATGAGGCATTCAAAGCATGTGTGGGTGCCATTGATGGCTGCCACATCAGAATAAAGGCACCTGCAGGTCCTGCCTCCATGGACTACACTAATCGCAAGCTCTTTCATTCCATCCAGCTCCAAGCTGTGTGTGACAGTGGAGGCAGGTTTTTGGACACATTTACAGGTTATCCTGGGTCTGTCCATGATACACGTGTGCTAAAGAACAGTCCTATTTACACAGGTCAACTCTACCCCCCAGCAGGCTATTTCATTGTAGGTGATGGTGGATACCCCTGCATTGAGCAGCCAATTTGCCTAATGACACCATACAGAGAGCCACTGCAGTCCAGGGTCCAGGAGCGCTACAACGGCTGTCACTCCAGGGCCCGTTCAGTTATTGAAAGGTCTTTTGGTATGATGAAGACTCGATGGCGCAGCATCTTTTTTAAGGCCCTGGAAGTTGACGCAATGTTTGTGCCATCTGTCATCACCTGTTGTGCTGTACTGCATAACATATGCCTGGGTGTCGGGGATATCGAGGACGCAGTCCAGGAAGCTTGGGCGGACAATATCCCTCTTGCCCCTCTTGCTGTTGAGGTCGGTGGAGCAGCACTTAGAGAAAGGCTGGCAGGCCGCATCTCCGCACCGGTCCAACAACTACTGGACCATGATTACCTAATGTAAACATTGTGAATGCGAATGAGACACCACACAATTATGCTTTGGAGATTTATTTTTCCACATTTCCTTTCCACATGTGGTGTATTTCTGTTTGAGTTAAAAAAAAAAGAAAAGATTGAAACTACATGAAATTTATGTTCATGTCTAAATAAAAGAAAACAAATGAGGGTGTTGTGATTAATTACTGAACTTAAACTCACAAGGCATACATCAGGGCCTAAACAAACAAAAGAAACAAAAACAAAACAAAAACAAAAGTTTCCAAACTCAATTTGCCTACATTTTGTCCACCATCTTCTCAAAAATGTTCAGAAGCCTGTCCGTCTGTGCCTCCAATCGGTTAAAGCGGTCCTCATCCCTCTCTCCTTCCTTCAGGATTATGTCAAGAAGACGTTCCCTCCGGGCTATTTTTTTGGGTGGCGATGAATGTGGTTGTTGTGGTGGTGATTGTGATGATGATGCTGATGATGATGATGATGCTGCTGATGCTGCTGATGAGGATGCTGATGAGGATGCTGATGCTGATGAGGATGCTGCTGAAGGTGTTTCTGGAGGTCCTGGCAGACTGCTGGCAGTGGCAGTGCTGCTCGTTGATGGTGGCTCATTTCCCCCTGTGCATGAGGCAATAAGGGCAGGTGGTGTTATTGATGGCCGTGACCCAATTGCCTCATGCATCAGGGGAAACCACTGCCAGCTGTCTGCCTTTTCCTCCCCCTGATCGGTTCCTGCTCCAGTAGGGGGGGCTTTCAGGTCCTATAGGGGAGAAAACAGAAGTAACACGGTCTATTTTTTTTTTTTATGAGTGAATTTGTTTCACCAATTGGATAGCTACTGTATACTAATTACCTTGTATTTCTTTTTTAGGTTTTCCCACTTTTTGGCCGCCTGTGTTGCCGTCAGCCTCCCCTGCAGACCCATCTTCTGTACAATTGTCCTGTTTACACAATAAAACAGTTATGTTATGCTCACCAAACGTATTTTCCGGACTATATGTCGCACCTGAGTATTAGTCGCATCTGTCAAAAAATATGCCATGATGAGAAAAATAAAACATACGTCGCACCGGTTTATGAGTCGCATTTATTTTTCAAACATTTAATTACTAGCCGGGTCTCATAATGGCCGGGGCTTTGAGGCCAACATCAAATAGCCTACAGGCGGGTAAAAAAAAAAACTGGAAAAAAAACTGTCGCCTGGAGCAAACGGAGGATGTGATCAGAAACTATTTGTGGACTGTCTGTGAAGACGACCTCTCCTCTGTTTCAGAGAGGGACAGCCGCTTGCACTGTCGGACCTGGGTCTCTGGTCCGTGTCCGGAGCCCGGTCGGGATCGGAGCAGAGACCGAAGACGGGCCGACAGCGCAGCGAGAATAGCACGTGAGGAAGATGAAGATGAGCTACTGCCAAACTAAACGCGACTTATAGTCAAGAAAATACGGTAGCCTACATTAAAACCTTTATATAGTCTCCCACAAATAAAATTAGCACCACAACAAAGAAGCAATGGTAAGTAATAAGTAACAGAACTACATTCAAATGCAATGCGACAGTAGGTTACAAACAAACTCACTCCCAGGCCAGCTTTGAGGCATTTCTTTTGCCAGTAAAGATATCTTGATTTGTCATTCTGAGGTTTATGAGGAGCTCTGTGTCCTCATCAGACCCTGTAACAATATGGACACAATCCCTTAATCACACAGAATGCACAGCAAACAATGTGACATCAGAAAAATAAAATGCTAGATACAAGTATTTTGCTTTCTTTTTCTTTTGTTTGTGACAAAAGCTTATATACTTACACTTGTAAACGTTGGGCTCTGCCATGACTCTGCAACACAGACAGTCTAATTGCACAATTAGTACCTGCCCGTGCTGCCTCCTTTAATTCATTTTCTTCTTCCTTGGTGGTGAATAGACAGCAGACAATGGTGTTTGAGGTTCATTATCGCCACCGCATGGACATATTTTTCGTGCACCACTGCAATGCATTGTGGGTGATATACAGCTCTGAAGTGACTATCGTTGTTCACTCGATCACTCAGCCCTCAAGGGTCGATCTCACGGAGTTCACTTCAGCTGTTCAGGGAATTGGAACAGCCCTTAAGATGGCGGCGGGGATTCCCCCGAGGGCAAGTGCTTAGGGCAAGTGAGCGAGGGCGACTCAAACCGTTATTGAAACGCAGCTCTAGTGTCTTATGTCCGCACTTATTTCAGACCATCTGCAGAGAAAAGCATGCGAAGGGAGGTACCTGGAGATCCGCGAGTTTTTAAAGTCATGTGACATGTCGCAAAGGGAAGTTATCACCAGCATTTGTGACGTTTTTTTCCCAGAATGCCTTGTTTTGCGAGGCAAATGCATGCGCATGCTTAGCTGCGTTTCAATAACGGTTTGAGTCGCCCTCGCTCACTTGCCCTCAGCCCTTGCTATGACGTCACACGGAGGCCCCTTGGAGGGCGGAGGGAAAGAGGGCGGAGGGAGAGTGAAAGGGGTAAATGGAACACACCTGCCCTCGTTCACTAACAGCCCAGACAATCATGGATCAACCACACGTTGTTGGAGTAGCGCTATACTGCCTATTCCAAATTACACTAAATATGCGGAGACTCATTTCATTGAGACGAAGACGTATTCTGCGCTTGATGGCAATACGTCGGCTTATATACTTACACTTGTAAACGGTGGGCTCTGCCATAACTCTGCAACAGACAGTCTAACTGCACAATTTAAGAAAATGAATTAAATTTAATTCATTTTCTTCTTCCTTCTTTCTTCTTCTTCCTTGGTGGTGAATAGACAGCAGACAATGGTGTTTGAGGTTCATTATCGCCACCGCATGGACATATTTTTCGTGCACCACTGCAATGCATTGTGGGTGATATACAGCTCTGAAGTGGCCATCGTTGTTCACTCGATCACTCAGCCCTCAAGGGTCGATCTCACGGAGTTCACTTCAGCTGTTCAGGGAAATGGAACAGCCCTTAAGATGGCGGCGGGGATTCCCCCGAGGGCAAGTGCTTAGGGCAAGTGAGCGAGGGCAACTCAAACCGTTATTGAAACGCAGCTCTTGATTCCAAACAAGCCTATTAATACAGCCGATTCAGATCTTCACCAATCAAATGAGCTCCTCTCCTCTCCTTTAATGCGTTAGGGGAGGTTCAGTGCAAGATCCGTCACTTGACAACCCGATGACAGAAGCAGCGCAGCCGCTCCCACCACGCGCATCACGCGCTGTGCGTGCGTATCATAAGAATAACAATGCCGATATTATAAAAAACAGGAGAGAGAGCGGGAGATGTTTTGGTCTGAGAGGCTGAGTTTCCGTTACGCGTGCCATCCGCCTTTGATCTGACGTCAGATGTGACGGGGCAATCTATATAGATATAAATTCACGTGTTGATTCAATAAGTTGCATTAAATAGTGTTTGTTGTGATTATTTATTGCATTTAAATGTGCCTGGAACTGTGGAAACCTGCCTGTGAGGTCTCGGTGACGTGTGCGCACTGCGCGCCGTCAGCCAAACTTCCACTCCGCCAGCTGTGATTCGCATTGAATGAATGGACTTTATTTACGCCTTGCGCCGAGAGTAGACCAGGTTGGAGCTGGCGAGCTTTCAGCGCAGTCTCGGCGAGGCTTTTTGCCACGAAACTTCCGCTACGCCAAGCTGAATCTGTGACGCTTCCCCCTGCTGCGCCGCCACACCCATCTTGGCGCAGGCGATCTACCAAACTGCCAAACTGACCGTGCGCAAGGCTACGCGGGTCGAAACTTGCATTGCGCCGGCTCCGCCACCCTGCGCTGCGCCACGAAACTAGGGCCCAATGTGTTAACCCGTTGATAGCTCAGTGGTAGAGTTACTGCCCCATGTACCGAGGCTCCCTGCAGCGGTCCAGCCGCGGATCCCCATAGGAGACTCTTTCTTAACCAGAGGCACTTCAAAAATGACACGGTTCGGTTCCCTCCTTTACCAAACACAACCTCCCATATTTGGTTCAGGATGGTTTGTGACAGGATGTGTACAGAATACAAAACGGTTATATTCATCTCTTAAAAGTTTTTCAGTTAAATTAAATCATATGGAAAACAATCATGTGGAAACAATAATTGTTTGTATTTAATGATAATGGTAATAATAATTCAAGAAAAACCCTTAAAATAGTAATGCAAATAAGATATGCATTTCCAAATATATTGCTCAAGGTTTTACTTATATTAAGGTACAACCATATATGTTTATTGTAGAGATCTGTGTACAGCTGAGTATAAAAACATAAATGTCAGTCACAGTGATGCTTTCAAAGATCATTTATTTAGAAAACACACAAAGTCCAAACTACTATGCCCCTAAACATCATAAATAAAACAAATGAAAAGTAAATTAAATACACAGTAAATATACAGTACATTGTGTAGTAATTTACTATTTATATGTAATTATGTTAATATGCTTTTTTCATCTTGAATGACACCAGTCACTTTAGTGCAATACCATTCATTTTAGTACAATAATTATATTCATTATAGTGCAAGTAATGCTATATTATTCTTTATTAACTATATGAATAGTATATTTTTATTCTACTATAATAATAATAATAATAATAATAATAATATTAACAATTAAAGGAACTTAGGGCAGGATTTGTGAAAAAATAAACATTCACTTTAAGTCTTTTAATGCTAATGGGTGATGAAGCGTTCAAAACCAAAAAGAATGAGACCACACACATATCTCCCCATTGCCATTGGGGTGTGCTGCATGATGTACTGCAATTCGTGGTCCGAATTTCCCGCGCAGTCCGGCGGACGTGACGTCAAATGACGCTGAATGCGCGTACTCGACGGCTTGGAGACCGGAAAAAGACAAGCGCGGTGGATTCAAGTACTGTATGTGTAGTAATGGACTCTGCTTCGGCCGGAAAATGACCCACCACCACACAAAGTCCACTAAAAAGTAATACCAAGAAGAAAACGAAGGTTTTATCAGCGGCAAGTCGTGAGTCCAAACGAAGTTATGACCAAAGCCGGGCTGGCACCCGGATAAACATTGGATATGCGTTCGACTCATGGAGGCTGCTTCAATTTGAACTCGGACTGAAAACAGATGCTGACATGGCTAATTTCCTACTAACAAGGTAAGAATACATTACAGGTCATGTTTACGGCTTGATTTGAAAATCTTATGAGATCACCGAGGACTCGGAATGAGCTAAAGTGCAAAGTAGCGTTAGCTGCTAACATGTAACTTAGTCCAACGCTGTGTAACACTGAATAATTACAGACTGCGCATTGTCCACGGTCCTTTAGTCTGAAACCGAATAGTTATAAATATGTCCCTTTATATATGGGACCGAAAGCCCAACTGTTATCCGGGAGGTGACGTTAGCAGCTGGCTGTAGCAACAGGCTAACGATTTGTTCGTGTCTGTGTAGTCATATTAGCCGCTAGCTACACACAGCGAGCCGGCTCCCCGGCTGCTTCGTGAGTGTAGGGGATAAAGCTATATCATACACACAGCACCGGCTCCCGTCTCGTTCCCGTCCCCGGGAAATACAGTATTTAGGGGGTACAGTAACGGTATTTACAGGCTGTGTGTTAGGGGCTATTGTGTTGACGTGTTGATTATACTGTTGTGATGTAGCTGAATAAAAGTCATTTAGAGCTAACCGTGAAGTGCACAATCGCATGTAAACAAGTTCAGAGAGAGAGAGCTTTTAGCATTTTTTTTTTTGACTTGTGTTGTACCTTCCACACAAGATTGCTCCAGACATTATACATTGCGTTGTATGTAAAGCAGAATAAATTGTTTGTAAAAGTGAAGCGCACAATATTACTGAACGACTGAGACGCGTATTTTCATATTATTATTGTTGCAGGCAAACATTGTATGGCCATAGTTGTTCTGGCCAAAGAGAAAAGACACCAAGGTAGCAAAGTCACAGCCAGCTTGCTGACTCAGACTGTAACTTTTTAAAATATTGCTGTTTTCCAGCTACCAGAAGAAGCAAACTCCTGAAGCAGCTACTCAGGGAAGTAAGGAGATGAGAACATCAACACCTAGCAAGCGGACAGCTGCTAAAATCTCTCATCGATTATCACCAATCGAACCAGTGTCTGAGGGGTTAGTATGTTTTCAGGAATTTCAATCTTTTCAGAATATAGACAAAACATTGAAAAATATTATAATATAAAATAACATGAAGTGCTGACATGTATTTAGCCACACTTCCCAACTACACACACACACCACTGATTACACTGGTGACATTATCTTGACGGAAGATATTCTAATGGCTGGAGTTGGAGCATTGGTATGTGTTCTAACGCTACTGTTCTCTTCTCTCCATAAAGGCCTCAGCTACATGATCCAGAGATGTGAGCAAGAGAAGAGAGAAGACAAGACCGTCTTGTTTACCAGACATTTATTTTATTATAAACATATAAAAAATAAATACAAAATAAAACTATGTACATACTGCAAATTTGAAAAATACTTTGTTTTTCTGTAAACTTTGAAAATAAATATAAAAATATAGAATGTACATAAATGGTTTTTATTTTTGGATGAAATCTTTGGCTGAAAAATGTTATTTTTTGAGGTATTGTAGAAATTGTCAGTCAGGCACCCTAAATGGAGCTTCCTTGTAACCTGTGTAATTCGCAAAAGGGTCAGGGAATTTGGCCCGGATGCGAATAACACAGCAGCTCGGTATCGGCCTCCGGTTCCCTCTTCCCAGACGCCCATTCTGCCATATCGTAAATTGCCGGTAGGCAGCAAACCGAAACTCTCTGTTATCGCTGCCCACATCTTGGCTGTCCTCCAGAGCGAAGATGTCGTTCCACGTCATCCTGACCAGAGGCAGTGTACCCTCATCCAGGAAGTACATCTCCAGATGGGCACTCCTGCTCAGACACTGGTCCGGAGCCTGCCGACAGCACAAGTTCTCCATTTGGGTTGGCATGCGTCGGCAGTTCAGGCAGGTGCACCAAGCAGGCTGCCCTCTATCTGGAACATGTGTGCCACTCCTTCCAGAGTCAATTCCAAATCCTGAAACAAAAACATTGAGAACAATAATAATAATAACTTTAGTAATCCTCAAAGGGATGTTATGATTTTATTTGATGTTATTTTTATTCTGATTCAACTTAGTATAATACCAGTTATGACATATTGACATTTCTGTTTTTCTTGTATTTACTTTGTTTTCATCAGTGCTATTCATACCATTTATATTGTCTTATAATGGAAATGGTTTCACAAATTATCTCAGTGACACTGGCACATAACACTTGGCTTGAGACATTGAATCATACTACTGCTGTTATATGATAATGACTGTACACTTATGTCAGCTTGTTAGCAAGCTTTATCCAATGTTATAAATATTAGCTATGTTGGTAATTACCACAGTCAGAAATTAGCTGCAGCCACAAAGCCAAATGCTCTTCAAATACCATAACGTTGGTGGCAGGCACATTAGCTTCACTCACCAGTCACAAAACAATGGTTATCTCTAGCTCGTTATTCACCGTGGCTGGTGAAGTTTGAACTTTAGTAACCATTTGGCCAGTGTAAGGTAAACGTACTTTACATTACAACTGTCATTTTGCTGAATGAATGCGCTAATGTTGTCAAAGAAACATCCTAAAGTTACACTAAAATAAACACTTGTTTACTTACTTCGTCGCTTGACATGATGCTGTTCGCAGATGTATGCTACCAACGTAGTTCCGCGGAGGCATGTGCGGAGGTCTTGTAGTAAACAGTCACGTGAACAGCGAGTAAATAAATAACCGTGTCACAGCATCAGCTGCACTGAAGAGTTCATGCGCGCTCCCGCGCCGGCTTGGCAGATGGCTGCAGTTACCCTAACGGCCGTCGTGTCACTGTTGAGTCTTATTTCTTGATCCTGCCCTAAGTTCCTTTAAAAGTGTAGAAAGTCACTTATTGAGCTGAATAATAAAGGTTTTTCATCTTTTCGTTGTCTCATGTGTGATTCTCTGCTGTAAACTAATAGCTTTGCTCCCAACAACTCCAATAAACAAAGATCTCAACTTAATACTGTAGTAACAAAGTCAAATACTAATAAAAAAAACAAATACGCAAATTTCTAATCAGCCAATCACATGGCAGCAACTCAATGCATTTAGGCATGTAGACATGGTCAAGATGATCTGCTGCAGTTCAAACCGAGCATCAGAATGGGGAAGAAAGGTGATTTAACTGACTTTGAACGTGGTATGGTTGTTGGTGCCAGACGGGCTGGTCTGAGTATTTCAGAAACTGCTGATCTACTGGGATTTTCACGCACAACCATCTCTAGGGTTTACAGAGAATGGTCCGAAAAAGAGAAAATATCCAGTGAGCAGCAGTTCTGTGGGCGCAAATGCCTTGTTGATGCCAGAGGTCAGAGGAGAATGGCCAGACTGGTTCGAGCTGATAGAAAGGCAACAGTAACTCAAATAACCACTCGTTACAACCAAGGTATGCAGAAGAGCATCTCTGAACGCACAACACGTCGAACCTTGAGGCGGATGGGCTACAGCAGCAAAAGACCACACCGGGTGCCACTCCTGTCAGCTAAGAACAGGAAACCAAGGCTACAATTCACACAGGCTCACCAAAATTGGACAATAGAAGATTGGAAAAACGTTGCCTGGTCTGATGAGTCTCGATTTCTGCTGCGACATTTGGATGGTAGGGTCATAATTTGGTGTCAACAACATGAAAGTATGGATCCATCCTGCCTTGTATCAATGGTTCAGGCTGGTGGTGGTGGTGTAATGGTGTGGGGGATATTTTCTTGGCACACTTTGGGCCCATTAGTACCAATCGTGTCAACAGCCTACCTGAGTCCATCCCTTTATGACCACAGTGTACCCATCTTCTGATGGCTACTTCCAGCAGGATAACGCGCCATGTCATAAAGCGTGAATCATCTCAGACTGGTTTCTTGAACATGACAATGAGTTCGCTGTACTCAAATGGCCACAGTCACCAGATCTCAATCCAATAGAGCACCTTTGGGATGTGGTGGAACGGGAGATTCACATCATGGATGTGCAGCCGACAAATCAGCAGCAACTGCGTGATGCTATCATGTCAATATGGACCAAACTCTCTGAGGAATGTTTCCAGTACCTTGTTAAATCTATGCCACGAAGGATTAAGGCAGTTCTGAAGGCAAAAGGGGGTCCAACCCGGTACTAGCAAGGTGTACCTAATAAAGTGGCCGGTGAGTGTATACTATTAATGACCTATTAATAACCTAATGTGATCCTGCGAGGGCCCCTGTAGTTTCTTTGGCACGTTCCCTCAAAGGTGTGATGGTTGATGAATGAATCTGCAGAGTCAGGCAGGTGGAATGAGAGTGATCTTTATTTAAACACCAAGCCTGGGTCCTAAACCGTCGGTGGCCACACCCGGTTCTTCCAGTTCCTGGCAGAGTACTTCCGAGAGCCTCGCCACCTGTTCCACCGGTTCCAGTCCTACCGAGCCCTTCAATGCAGGAAATCTAAACTCCCTGCCACATGTGCTTCTTTTAAAGCGCTCTTCTTCCTGATCAGCCTTCTTTCTGCTCATTCTGTCACCTTAGTCAATGTATTCTCTTCCTCTCCAATAGAAGGGAGAGAGAGAGGTTGCCAGGAGCTCCATCCTGAAGCTTTGCCTGTTCTTATAAAGTCATGTGTAGCTTTGCTGTTTCAGCGGCAAAAAGATAGTCTGTTACTCCCTTATATGGGTTAACTTCCTATAGCTAGCTTCTAATTCAATTCCATTTTATTTATAGTGTCATATCACAACAGAAGTCCTCTCAGGACATTTAACACATTGAGCAGGACTAGAATATGCTCATGATTTCCAGAGTCGCATACAATTTCAAAGTCCCAACATCACCAGGGTGCGAAAGTGGCGAGAAAAAACTGCCTTAATAGGCTTTTAGGCAGAAATCTGGTGCAACCCAGGCCCTTGGGTTCCAACTGCATTTGGTGTTGGTAGTAGTATAATAGTAGTAGCATTAACAGTAGTGGTGGTGCTCACTTTATAGAACAAACACATCATTACAACAAGAGGTGCAGAGGTATGCTGAACACAATTTGATTTTGCTGTCTTAAAGCTGTAGTCTACGATTTGAAAGGTTTGGAAAAAGCAGTAATAGTGTTTATTACGGCCACAAATGATGAAACGTTATCGGTGTAAATGCAGCGGGTGCCGGACGGATTTCTCTCTCACCCCGACTGCAGTACGTTCCCGATCCCAAACTGCTCAGCGATCGCTCGCCACAATCCATGCAGACCACATTGGCTACTATTGGATCAATTTTGGCTCAATTGAAAAATCTTTCAAATCATAGACTACAGCTTTAACATAAAGCTGCCTCAATTTTATGTGTCTTTACTGACTTATTATTTTCTAGTACACATCATTTCGTAAAAATTAGTCAGAGCAACATTAAATGTAAAGGTTGAGTTCAGCTTACATTTCTTTGTTTGTATAAATTAAAATCTTTGAGTAGAAAAAAAAACCCTACATTTGTGTTGTACTGTTTACATCAACACATCGTAAATATTTAATGTTAAAATGGCATATATTGTTATGCTTAATGGACAACATGGAAACTGTACACTAAGTTTACATTAAGTAATTATTTTATCTTGTGAATTGGTGTAAAAAAATATCTACTCAGTTGTTTTGTTTATTTGACAAACTTCATCTTTTTATTCAGAAGTAGAACTTCTTCCACTGTGGCTGGCTTCAGTCTGCTCCTCTTCTGGCTCACGATGAACACTACTACGAACCAATGATATATTCAATATGGCTCTGAAGTTTGGCAAAGATGTGTTTACTTCCATTTTTGAGCCTTAAAGGAGAAATCCGGTCATTTTTGACCCCATTTTCGTTGTCCCCAGGGTCATTCCGACTTATTAGAAGCAAAAAACCTGACAAAAATTGACGTTGCCTAGCCCGAGATCTGAACCTGCCTGGCAGCCTTCCAGACTCGCTCCAATGCTAACCCATTGGGGCAACTTTTATCTGCTTTCCTGGGCCTCAGAAAATAATTCCAAGACCTATGCAACACAGGTTGGGTCCGTACGAGACACGACGGCGCTCGTTTAGCTCAAATAGTGTGGCAAAACGACATACATATGTGTGTTTTTGCATGGAGTTACTCACCTCAAATCACCCTGTAGACATTAGCAGTAGATAGCCGAGCGCCTGTCGTCCCTCCCAGTCACCGCAGAAACGTTTTCCTCGTAGTTTTGATTTTGTATCCATAAAGACACAACCGAGCTGTGCAGTTGTCATGTCCGTAATAAATCCATGAAGCTGTTATGTCCATATGTATGACTATGTTGCAAACATAGCAACGATAGCTTCAGCTAGTAACGTGCCGGGCGCTCGTCCGTCCCAGTCACCGCAGAAACGAAAATGTTTTCCTCGTAGTTTTGATTTTGTATCCATAAAGAAACAACTGAGCTGTGCAGTCGTCATGTCCGTAATAAATCCATGAAGCTGTTATGTCCATGTATGACTATGTTGCAACATAGCAACGATAGCTTCAGCTAGTAACGTGCCTGGTGCGCGCTCGTCCGTCCCAGTCACCGCAGAAACGAAAACATTTTCCTCGTAGATTTTGTATCCATAAAGAAACGATCGAGTCGTCATGTCCGTAATAAATCCATGAAGCTGTTATATCCATATGTATGACTATGTTACAACATAGCAACGACTGCTTACAACTAAACAGTAGCCGGGAGCCAAAACAATGCAAGTCTCGTGCAAGTTCCCGTGTGCCGTCCTCACTCTGGAGCTGTTTTCAAGCCAGTACAGTGACACTGTAACACTAACACTGGAGATAGAGGCAGAAGTGATAGAAGTCTTTTATCTGCAAAATTGGGAGCTCAGCCACTCTTCAAATTTGCTACTTCATTTCGACAAGCCACTTTTTGGGAGAAGTTTAAGTACCTACCATACTATGTTATACTTGAGCTCAGTGGCGTGCACAGGTAGACACTAGGTGGTGCTAAAGCATTTGCCCTTGCCCTCTGGACCAAGCAAGTGGCAGCAGACAGTGCACAGCTGCAGCCCAAACACACCTCCTCCCCTGCCCACCAGCAGGTAACACATAATGAATCGAGTCGAGTGTGTTGTTTGCCCCCTAAGCCTCAGTTGCCAAGCTGTAACTTGCATTTATGTGTCTTTGTTGTGAAGTAGCCTGTCTCGACGCCTCACAGCTGGGCATAAATTAGCGACTGCTCACCTGCTTAACAAGCTAGACGCTACTCAAAATCAATAATAGATATGACGTGATGATGACCACCGGTAGAGTTTGTCATTGGTATCCTACAGCATGTGAATCTATCAGTATACTTACTTAAAATGAATATTTAGTAGCTTGTTGTGTAGGTTTACATTAGGCTACATAATTAACACGTGCAGTAATTTATTTGCTTAATGACAAACAGGCAATTCCCAATTGCCTGCAGGAAAAGTAGCCCTGTGCCTTGTTGAAATATAACCAAACAGTCTTATTCATATTGTTGGTCTCTTTTTATTTACCAATTGCAGCATAATGCCTAGAAAGGAGAGGATAAGAAGGGGAAAAGAAAGGGCGCTACAGCAGGCAGCCCAGGGGAGCAGCTCTCTAGGAAATAAAACAATAGTGATTGACTGATCAGTGCTATAGTGTGAAACTGTACCAGTTCAAAGGTCAAGTAATTTTATTAAGATATTGATAAATAAATATGCAATTACGTTCAACATGTGCCTGTAATTATTATTTATTTTTTAAAATCTCACTCAGCTATAAGCCAGCCGTCAGTTCTACATGCCGCATAAAGTGCCCTTAGTTTTCACCGAGCACCTGCCCCCCAAAATGTCTGTGCACGCCACTGCTTGAGCTACACCCCTGATATTCCATGTCTGGAGGCTATTAGTAACAGATATACACTGTAGAAATGTTGAAGGCCACAGGTGAGATAGTTTTCAAGATATTACTGTTTAAAATGGCTTTTCAGAATATGATGCCAAAAACTGTCTAAACTGCCCTTCATTCAATGATGTTTCATGAGAACACTGTTGACAGTAGAGACCTAACATTTTTCCTATTAACAAGTGTGTCTTTGTACTAGATTTTTTCAAGAAATTCTGTGATGGTCTTTACAGTTTGAATCTTTTCAGTGACTTCACACAAATCAATATTTTCTTTCAAGAAAGGAGTGAAATTCTTTCACATGAACATTTTTATTTTATAACAGACCAGTTTTTTTTTAGGTAAAACAAGAAGGAAAGAAAATCATCAGTTCGCTTCAATAGAAATATATATATATTTTTATTTTGTATGTAGTAATTTACTAATCCTATTAACAACCGCATTTTCCTTCATCTTAACATATCGTTCCTCTTCCTCCCTCCTTTGGGTCCTTTTGTAAAGTGACTATATCCACATGTGTTCTGTCTAAAAGCAGACACCTGCTGAGGCTTTCAGCTAACATGACAATGATCAGTGTTTGAAAGCCAGCAGGCTGAAATCATTCTGTATTGAATGTGAGGTTTCAAAAAAAAAAAAAAAAAAAAATACTTTTCTCAAACGTCTCAAACCATGATGAGTGTTTGTGGCTGCAGAGAGACATGTCATCACTCACAGAATACATTTCATGATCCGCTGTTCAGGTTTTTATTTACCATTTATTTTCAAAGTGAAACAAAAAAGCCATTTACAGAAATCCAACATGCACAGTATTATTTCTCTGAGCGTGTTTTTAAAACCATGGAGATGAAGAGGAGGAAGATGAAGGAGCTCAGCTCTGAGCTGCACAATAACGAGGAAGATATTATACTTAGAACATGAATAAACAATTACAAAGATGATTCAGAATTTAAATTGTTTGACATTTTGTCAAGCAAAAACAAAAACAAAATGTTTCCAGTTTCTTCTGTTTAATATTGAAAAAAACAACCAATTTACAGAAGTCAGCTTTTGTTGCCCTCCTGATTTGATCATTGTTTGTATCATATAAATACACACACATATGTATATATGCATACATATACACATACATATAAATCAACATGTTTCAGTTATTCTGTTTTATGTCATTAAAACTTTATTAAAATCTTCAGGTTTCAGATAAATAAGATGAAACTATTAAATAAACCCACTTTTGATTCATGTTTTCAGATATTTTTCAGCAAACAGACGTTTACGTTGGAAATTGATTTCATTTACAAAAAATATGGTTGTTTTATGTTCTCGTTTTATTACTGCTGTATTAACATTTTTTTTAATAATATATTAATTTTGCTTTAATAATGAACAATTAAATGAATTTGAGTTGACCATAAATCACCTGTGGCTTCTTACAAGCTGGAAACATGTTTCCTATTTTAATAATGACTTTGAATTAAACGTGCAGCTCTGACTAAAGTCCGTGTTCGTATTGACACTAGGGCTGGTTTAATGAACTTCGGGAATCGAATATAATTCGATAGTAAAACAAATCAGTAGCCTACTATTCGAATGCTGCCTTGTTGACTAGCGTCAGCACATCTGGCCCTCCTCGCCGCGGCCTGCCTGCTACACGGATGCTTTTGACACAAGAAGTCTGATGAGCGATAAAGTTTTCTGAATCAATCTCAATATCAGAAAAGACGACAGCGGCGCGCACCCGGAGGTAACCGCGCAGCAGCAGTCGGTGAGATGAAATAACGATGTGGGCGGAGCTCTAGAAGCGATGACGTCATGACAAAGATGCATTCATGCTGCTTACTGCTAGCTAGATCGGCCCGTGTCTCCATCAGCTGATTCATCTGGAACGAGACCAACAGCAGGATGTACGTGAGAACGTGAACGTAGACGGTGAGACGAGGAGGGCGTAGCCATGGCAACGGGGAAACAGCGTCTCCAGGAGAACACAATGTGGTTGTTTTACTTTCTTCATTATTATTTATCTAGAAAGCTGTCAGCTGTTGGTAATTCAACATATTTATTGGTAATGTTTGTGGAACGCCCTCTAGTGGACAGGAAGTAAAACAACCACATTGCCGACAATGGCATTGGCAACGTATAAGCCTGTGTAGTGTAGTTAATGTTAATAGGCTGAATTTGAAAATTAAATATTCGAATATAATTTGAATATTGAAACAAATATGGAATGAAATTCAAATAGTATTATAGAGGAAAATTGACAGCTCTAGTTGACACATTTAATGAGTTCAGCTCTCAAAGTAAACTGCTGATTAAAGGTCAAGTTCTGTTGGGCCACAAAGTCTAAACCAGCTCACAGATATTTAAAGAGTTACTGATCCCTGCTCATCCCTCCAGTACGTACCGCCAACATCCTGAAACATCGCCCAGGATGAAGAAACTCACCCGTTTGTCTAAATCACTGTTCAACTTTACGGCTCCCTTTAAAGGGACAGTGCATTATGTGTTGGGGAGCAGACCAGGGCAGCAAACACTCGTCTGAATTGTTGAGCTGCTGCTCAGGCTTCGGTGAACCAACAACATCACAAAGGAACCAACGGACCAAAGCAGCAACAGCAACCCGAGAGGTCAAACTGTGTCTGGCTTTGAAGAGAGCAACCCAACAGCTTCAGGTCCCCATTACAAAGGGCTGTGAAGCGGTGGAAAGAGTTTAAATATAGCGAACACATGGACTATAGATACGGATCAAATACAACCCAACTTGAAATTAAACTATCCCTTTAAAAGAGTGTTAAAACCTCCATCTGACAGAGTATGTGTGTTATGAAGAGAGACTTACAAGTATTCTACTGCACATGTTGGTGTTGTAAGATATACTGAAAAAAATTAACACCTGCCTTTTAATATTTTGTCCAGCAAACTAGTCCACCTGCTGCTCCTCTGGGTTTGAAAACAGTTAACATGTTTATATTGTTAGATAAATATGATGATTAATGGAGCTTTATACAGTGTGTTTGTATGTATTATCCCACCAAAAAAAACCTAAATAAATCTGTCGCCATGTTATGTCCTTAAAGTGATGGTTCGGAGTGAAATGCACCCTAGGTAATTTCCACCATGACATCCAGCCAAATACCCCCTCGGAAGCATTTTTAGCGATGGTCGGCATTGGTCAAGATAGCTGCTATCAGCCGAATGGCTTAGTACTAGCGCTATAGTACATAGAGTATATCTCATAAATTACCCCACTAATAATGCATGGAATGTTACCAAACTTCTGCAGTAGTACACATAGGGTATGTACTCACAAAACGAGGCATTTGAAAGTTTGTAAGTACACCACTGACATCAGTGACCTGATAATACAAGCATTTATAAACATTTAGCAAAACTTTTTCATACTCTTGCGTGAAACTCGCGTCAAGGCATCGGCTGGGTAAACACGGAAGTAGCGTCTACGCTGCAGTAGCGTTAGTTAGCGTTAGTAGCCGAGGATAGAAGCTATCAGGCTATCAGTGTTCATTTAAATAAACTCCTGATGTACTTACAAACTTTCAAATGCCTCGTTTTGTGAGTAAAGACACTATGTGTACTGCTGCAGAAGTTTGGTAACATTCCATGCATTATTAGTGGGGTAATTTACGAGATATACCCTCTGTACCATAGCGCTAGTACTAAGCCATTCGGCTGATAGCGGCAATCTTGAACAATGCTGACCATCGCTAAAAATGCTTCCGAGGGGGGTGTTTGGCTGGATGTCATGGTGGAAATTACCTAGGGTGCATTTCACTCCGAACCATCACTTAAAAGTTACATCAGCTCTTTTTTATTGACGTATAAACACACAAAACAGCAATCAGTGTTTTTAAGTTTTAATCTCTGTTTCTCTAGGAAATTATTATTTAAGTGCTGAAAATGTGACATCACATTTTTTTGCTCATGTCTGATGATGAATTCCTTTCATGATTGGGGGAACAAGTGTTCAAACCATTTTAAATTGGATTTGCCATGCTGCATAGCAGCAGAGGCAGCGCTGAATAAAGACAGCAGCAACAGTTGGGAGGGTTCTTTAGGACTTTAAAGCAAGAGACAGACTCAAGTATGAATAGTATGTCTGCTAGTGTGTGTGTGTGTGTGTGTGTGTGTGTTAGCCAGAAGAGCAGCAGCCTCCGGCGGGTGTGGCTTGTGGTTCATCATCGACGATCTGTACGCCCCGCCTACTCGAGGCTGATTGGCTTGCCCCGTTGCCCTTCAATCTCTCCTCAGCCTGAGCCATTTCCATCATTCCTGTAAACAACCCAGAAAGAAAGCACTGAAACAAACTAGTTTATATCACAATCAACTCTTTTCCTCATCAAACTACTTTAATCCAACTTTGAAATGATTTATCTGCTATGAAATACTTCCTAGCAAATAAAACAAGTTTAAAGCCCTCACAATAAATAAGAGGAAACCTCCATTCGCTCTTTCTTATTGACGTATAAACGCACAAAAACAGCATAAGTGTTTGTGCCACGTGTAAAGTTTGGTGGAGGGGGGTTATGGTGTGGGGTGTTTTTCAGGAGCTGGGCTTGGCCCCTTAGTTCCAGTGAAAGGAACTCTGAATGCTTCAGCATACCAAGATATGTTGGACAATTCCATGCTCCCAACTTTGTGGAACAGTTTGGGGATGTCCCCTTCCTGTTCCAACATGACCACCAGGTCCATAAAGACATGGATGAGAGAGTTTGGTGTGGATGGAAAGTTGTACCTTGGTGTTTCCCACCAAGGCTCATCGTGTTGTGTCACGTCTCTTCTGGGTCAGAGCATCGCCGGCGTCTGGACTGTTGACTGCCGCTTCTGTCCATGTTTTCATGTTTTCGTCTAGTTTCTAACGTCTTTCTAGTGTACCTGTTTTTTTTGTTGTTTTTTTGTTTTATCTCTCGTCGTAATTTCACCAGTTCGTCTCCGCGCTCCTCTCTAATCTATCCCGCACCTCTGCTGTTCCCGTTTTCATCACCCCCTACCTGGACTATCAGCCTCGTCAGCCACTAGCTAACTGTCTGCCGGTTAACTCTCCACTTCTGGATTCCTCTGTCTCCCGGCTCTAAGTGTGTGGACTGCTTGCCGTTGACCTGGGTAAGTAGGTGTTTCTGTGGTGGTGATTGTGCCAACCCACAACTGTCTCGCTTAGAGTTGGGCGGTATCCAAATTTTGATACCGTCAAACCTCCTCCCTATTTTACCCCGGTATACGGGATTACCGTGACTAATTAAAAATTATGACGTAAGGCTCAGACGACGTCACCAAACTCATTAGAGTTTAGCTTCTCTGCCTGAGCCCGAGCCCGAACCGACCCACGGGCCGGGTCGGGCCGAAATTTCCCACCACTACCCTCGGGCTGGGTCAGGCCGGGACGTTTGTGTTCGTTCGTTCTTTTTTCTTTTTCTTCTATCATTGCATTTATGCCTAGCCTTCTCCCCTAATCTGAGGAGAAGGCTAGGCATAAACATTAAACATTATTGGTTATATGTTTAGCAGAGTAGGTCTACGTAAGAAATGTGTACAAAGTTACACAAAGTAAAAAAAAAAAAAAAGACGCTACACATAGTGCGCACGCATCATTCATAACGGTTCCGCTCTGTGCAGCTAAATTAAAGAATAAAGGAGTTACGCTAAAGTGCAACATGGAACTTGGAGACATAAAGGATGAATTAAAAAAAGGACAATTAACGTTGAGAAAGTCATCAGGAAAGTCCGAGGTACGGGATCATTTCAAGTGACTAGTGGGAGAAGGCGATAACATAGGCCTACGTGTCGGCTTTGTCCAGTCATATCCTAATCGCGGCACTAACGTAGCCTATAAAAAGATTTGTATATTTTTGTGACTGAGTAGCGGTGCAGCCGCACCCCCACTTCCCACGGATATGCACATGCATGAAATATAAATAATTGTCGGGTTGAAATCGGGCTCGGGCTCTTAATTACAGTTAATGTGTCAGGTCGGTCCGGGTTCGGACAGAACGCGCACAGGCTCGGGTAGGGTCGGGCTTGATTTTCTGTGCCCGAACTAGCTCTACTTCTCATAAGGTCGGAACCCGAAATACTGCCAAACTGCATTAGTGTTCTTCTTTGAGACCAGGTCACTCGGTGCGCGACTCGCCATCTCTCTCTCTCTCTCTCTCTCATATATAAGTGCATTGCATTTTTTTAATGACGGTATTGAAACTGATACGTTGCTATTTTTAAGACCCGTGGTATACTGTATTACCGCCCAAGCCTAGTCTCGCTGCGTGCTCAGCATTAGCCCCGCTCCGTCCCAGCCCGTCGGCTGTAGCCTAGCGTGTGCTGCTAAAAACATTAGCCCAGCTGTTTGGCTACCCAGTCGGCGTTCGCGGGGGAGCCCCCACTCCCTCCCAGCTCGTCATCTGTCGCCTAGCTGAGGGCCTCGCTAACATGGCACAGTGGGATTTGCCTGCCACGCGTGTATGGTCTGGGGCAACCAACTTCACCCACTCCATCAACTTCAACCCCTGGTCCGCTGCAGCTTCAACTCAACTTGCCTGCCAGCTAGTAGCTAACCAGCTACTAGCAACATCAGATCAGTTGACCCCCACTCACTCTCCCAGCTCATCTCTTCTGCCCTCCCCCCTGACTCTACTGTGTTTTTAACTGAAACATGGCTAGAACAAAATAACAGTGCAAGCATTCAGGGGAAACAGATGTCCCTTGGTGTTTTTCCATCATTCGAATATCTTTGTGCTTTGTTGAAATGCTCTCCCAGAGTTCTCCTGTTAATTATTTACAGGCCACCTAAATATTCGTCAAATTTTTTCGATGATTTTAGTGAATTATTGTCTAGCATCTCCACTGATTTTGACTGCCTAGTTATAACTGGTGACTTTAATTTTCATATTGATGATTTGAATGACAAGGGTGCAAAAGAACTTTTTAATATTCTAGACACATTTGACCTTTCTCAACATGTGAAAGAGGCTACTCATTGTAAGGGACACACCCTGGACCTGATTATCACAAAAGGTCTCCATGTTTCTGATGTTTTTGTGACTGATCCTTCATTGTCTGATCACTTCTGTGTTTTCTTTAATATTTCTTTCATTCCTGACACACAAACAGAATCAAATAAGGTCAAAAAGCGGTACATCAATGAACATGCCAATGTACTCTTTAAAAATGCCATTTCCTCGTTACCACCTCTAAACCCATGTCATGCTGATGATCTTGTAAACATCTTTAATTCCAAAATTCTGAATGTCATAGATGTCATTGCACCTGCTACGGTTAAAACAATTTCTGGTAAGCAAAAGGCACCCTGGAGAAAAGCTGCTGTTGTGACAGCCCAGAGAAGAGAGTGCAGGAAGGCTGAACGAATCTGGCGGAGTACTAAACTTCATATTCACCATGACATCTATAAAGAGAGCCTCCGGGCCTACAATTTAGTCTTAAAAAGTGCGAGAGAAACATACTTCTCCAATATCATAAACAACAACACTAATAAGGCGAAAACCCTATTTGCAACTGTTGACAGACTGACCAACCCCCCAACACAAATACCAGCTAAACTCCATTCCACGCAGAAATGCAATGAGTTTGCATTCTTTTATACTAATAAAATTGAAGGCATCAGACGCGCCATCAATATCTCAAACAAAAAAGTTGGATCACCACCCTGTTCAGGCAAAAGTAACACAGCAATGATGGCAAGCTTTAATGCCATAGACTCTAAAACTCTAGTGGAAACGGTGACAAATCTAAAATCATCCACCTGCTGCCTTGATGCTTTACCTACCAACTTTTTTAAGAATGTTTTTGACTGCCTATCAATAGACGTATTGCAAATAGTTAATAACTCCATTCAATCAGGCAATTTCCCAAAGGCCTTCAAAACTGCAGTCATTAAACCTCTTCTAAAAAAGCGGAGCCTAGATGCCTCTATTATCAACAACTACAGACCAATTTCAAATCTACCCTTCATAAGTAAAATAATTGAGAAAGTTGTTCAACTAAATCACTTCCTGGCTTCAACTGGCTGCCACAACAACTTCCAGTCAGGATTTCGACCTTTTCATAGCACCGAGACGGCCCTTATTAAAGTTGTAAATGACATCCGTCTTAACACAGACTCTGGCAAAACTTCAATATTAATGCTATTAGACCTCAGTGCTGCATTTGACACTGTCGACCACTCAATACTCTTGGACAGGTTGGAAAACTGGGTGGGGCTCTCAGGCACAGTCTTAAACTGGTTCAAGTCATATCTACAAGATAGGAACTATTTTGTTTCCATTGGCGACTTTGTATCAGAACCTACCAATGTAACGTGTGGAGTCCCCCAAGGTTCAATCTTGGGGCCAACTTTATTCAACATCTACATGCTCCCACTAGGACAAATCATGCAAAATAATAACATTGACCACCATTGCTATGCCGATGACACCCAAATCTATGTAGCACTATCACCAAACGACTATCGCCCCATAGATCTTCTGTGCCAGTGCATTGAGCAAGTCAAAGACTGGATGTGCCAAAACTTCCTACAACTTAATGAGGACAAAACTGAGATAATTGTTTTTGGTGCTAAAATAGAAAGGTTTAAAGTAATTCAACACCTTCACTCTCTGTCCCTGAAAACCTCAAACAAAGCCAGAAATCTTGGGGTTATTATGGATTCTGATTTACATTTCGACAGTCACGTTAAATCAGTAACAAAATCAGCCTACTATCACCTAAAAAATGTAGCAAGACTTAGAGGGCTCATGTCAGCTCAAGACTTAGAAAAACTTGTACATGCCTTTATTACTAGTAGGCTAGACTACTGTAATGGTCTCCTTGCAGGTCTTCCGAAAAAAACTGTCAGGTAGCTACAGCTTGTTCAGAACGCTGCTGCTAGAGTTCTTACAAAGACCAAAAAATGTGAGCACATTACACCAATTCTTAAATCCTTACATTGGCTCCCTGTATGTCAGAGGATTGATTTCAAAATCCTCCTGCTCACATATAAATCACTACATGGTCTAGGACCGAAGTATATCACTGATATGCTCCCACTACATAAGCCTTCTAGACCACTAAGATCTTCTGAGACCAATCTGTTAGTGATTCCCAGAGTAAACAACAATCACGGGAGAGCATCATTTAGTCACTATGCAACAAATGGCTGGAATAAACTTCCTGAAGATGTAAGACTTGCCCCAACTCTGACCACTTTTAAAACTAGACTGAAAACTTTAATGTTCACCATAGCTTTCTGCTAAATCTTTTAATGTCTGCACTGTTTTTAATTATTGCAAATATGTTTTTATTCTATTTTCTTTCTGTAATGCATTTTTAAAATTTTTATTATTTTCTTTTAATTCTTCTATTTTTTCTTCTTTTTTCTTCTCACTTTGTTTTATGATGTGAAGCACTTTGAGTCTGCCTTGTGTATGAAATGTGCTATACAAATAAAGTTGCCTTGCCTTGCCTTGCCTACTGTAAAGTAGTACCTTAAGAGCAACAGTGCTATGATCAGAGTGCTATAGGTAAGGTTGGTTTTTTTGGGGGGGGGGGGGGGGTTAAGTGGGTCATGCTATGTAGAGTCGAGGTGAAGTCTGAACAGGTGAGTCTTGAGCCTTTTTCGGAAGATGGCAAATGACTCTGCTGTCCTGACATTGGTCGGGAGTTCATTCCACCACTGAGGCGCCAGAACAGAGAAGAGTCTGGACTTTGCTGAGCGACATTTGTTTGATTTCAGCGATGGTGGTACCAGCCGGCCAGCTGAAGTAGAGGAGCGAAGTGCTCGCTTCGGGGTGTGTGGTTTGACCAGTGTTTGAAGGTAGATGGGTGCCGTTCCATTGATGGCCTTGAAGGCCAGTGCCATCGTCTTGAATTGGATGCATGCTGCAACAGGGAGCCAGTGGAGGTCACGGAGGAGGGGGGGGTCACATGGGAGAATTTGGGTAGATTGAAGATAAGGCGTGCTGCAGCGTTCTGGATACGCTGCAATGGTTTAGTCGCAGAGGCCGGGAGTTGCAGTAGTCAAGGCGGGAGATGACCAGTGCTTGGACCAGGAGTTGCGTTGCATCCTTAGTGAGGAAGGTCCGAATCCTGCGGATATTGTAGAGGACAAATCTGCAGGATCGGGCCACAGCAGTGATGTTGGGGGTGCAGGATAGTTGGTCATCGAGGATTACACCCAGGTTCCTCGCAGTTGAGGAAGGTAATACTGTGATGCCCTCAACAGTGACCGACAGGTCCATGCGAGGGCAGTCTTTCCCTGAGATGAAGAGGAGTTCGGTTTTATTCAGGTTAAGCTTGAGGTGATGTGCAGTTGTCCAGACAGAGATGTCAGCCGGACAGTCCGAGATGTGAGTTGCAATGTGAGTGTCAGAGGTTGGGGGAAAAGTGAGGAACAGCTGGGTGTCATCTGCGTAGCAATGATAGGAGAATCCATGCGATGTAATAACAGAACCTAGTGATCTGGTGTATAGTGAGAACAGAAGCGGTCCTAATACTGAGCCTTGAGGGACACCCGTGTCTATTAAAGATAGGGATGCACGATAATTATCGGACCGATAATTATCGGCCCGATAATAGGAATTATGACGTCAACCCGATAAATCCGATACAATTATTAATACCTCCGATAATCCGAAGATAGGATGTTTGTGTTAAAACAGCGGGTGGATTGGGATGAGGGACGTTAGTTTTTTTCTAGGCGCCTCCCGTTTAGCATGTGATGTGGTTACTGTGGTATCACAGGTTTCGGAGGAGGGAGTTAATCCACAAATCGAGCGCTCCCTTCTCATGCCTGGCTGTGACGTAGAGGCTGCGAGCGAGTGGAGGAGGAAGACTAGTAAACAAACACGCATGGCGTCTGTACTGTGGGACTACTTCAAAGTTTCTGAGGAAACTGAATCGTTTGCCATTTGTAACAAATGCAATGCAGAAGTTCCAAGAGGAGGGAAAAAGGCATCGAGCTTTAATACATCCAACCTTAAAAGTCACCTCGCACATCACCATCGCTACGACGGTGTGTTAAAAGCGTATGAAGACGCCGGCGCCGCTAAAGAAGCAGCGAGCCCGTAGCTTAGCGTTTTGATGCACGGGTGAAGTAGCGGTCCTTGTACCTCGGGTCCAATATAGTTGAGAGATAATACAGTGGCTTTTCCTCGATGTCACCAAAACGCGTTTCCACTGCTTTTAACGGGGTTTCCTTTGATGTTTTCACTCCGTGGTCTGTTGGTAACGTTTGTTTTAGCAGTCGCGTCAGCGCTTGAATGGAGGGGATCACATCCGCAGTAGTGGCTGTTGCTTTGCTGATATTTCTGCCTATTACCGTAGTTTACATTTCTGTGTGGATCAGGACCAACAGTTTAATGTAGCAGCACTTGTGTGTGCATATCCCATGCTGCTCAGGGAAAGTTGTCATTGACTGACTGACTCACTTACATATTTATTTGAAAAAAATAAATATTGTCATTTTATTGAAGAGTCAAAACTGTTCTTGGCTTTCTTTTGTTCATAGTAATAATTATCATGTCACTGTGATACATCTGGTTAGGTGTTTGGTAAAAGGCAAAGCTATGCTAAATCTACCTAAGCTTAGTCATTAGTGTTTTTGACCTGAATTTGATCTGAATATACATTCAAAAACGAATAACAATATCATCGGTTATCGGTATCGGTCCCGAGGAGCAGAAAGTTATCGATATCGGTATCGGCTTCAAAAAATCAATATCGTGCATCCCTAATTAAAGATTTACTGTTTTATATGGTTTTACGCAACATAAACTTGGCTAGTTTTATGTGGTTTTGTCTTGTTTTTTTTCCTCCACATTTAGATTTGTATCCCTGTGTACATTTTTTAATTGTTTATTCTCATCTGAAAGTTAGCCCAAACAAGACTGTTTTCAAAATGTTGCTTTAAAATAAAACGAGAACGTACGAATAACATTTCTGTGAGGTCCACCTGATCTGGATGAAAAACACAAAAAGAGTCACAGCTCTATTATGAGATCAACATGTTCCTTTGCAGACGTCTGGTTATCAGGTGAATAGTGAAAACATGATGTTAAGCTTAAATGTTGATGTCTTACTTTTGCAGAGATCCAGGAAGAGCTCCTCGATGCCTTTATTTAACTTGGCTGAAGTGTGGTAATGTTTGGCTCCAACCGACTCTGCATAACTTCACAGAAACAGAGAGAGTGAGACGGCGTCCATCAACATCATCATGTGTTCAGAGTTCAGGGTTCAGTCTTTACCTCTCAGCTTCTTCCACTGAAACGTGTCTGTCTTTGTCCAAATCTATTTTATTACCTGCAGAGAAAAGAAAGCAAACATTATTTCATTTATTTGGTTTCCTGCCATTAGGTGGCACTGTAACGCTTGCTCCTGGTGATGTTGGGACTTAAAGACTGTGTTCTCGTCCTGCTCCATGTGTAAAAGGTCCTGACATAACTTTTGTTGTGATACCACACTAGAAATCAAATTGAATTTAATTGAAATTAATTTATGTATTTTTTAAAAGTTTTGTATATGTAGTTACAGTATGTATAATTAAGTTATGTATTCTTCGGTCCAGCTCAAAGATAACCACTATTCATTTGGATGATCGTTGTTCAGAGTTGACAGGATTCATAAGGACCAGGAAAAAAGAATATCGTTACTAAAAGTCATTTTAACGATGTGAAAAATAGATTGAGGATATCATCATTTTAAAAAATGCCCTCTCTTCTCACTTCTGCTCAAGAGAATTTATTTCAAAGACTGTTTTGTTAAAGGGACTTAGGGCAGGATTTGTGAAAAAATAAACATTCACTTTAAGTCTTTTAATGCTAATGGGTGATGAAGCGTTCAAAACCAAAAAGAATGAGACCACACACATATCTCCCCATTGCCTTGAACAGGCTGTGTGCTGCATGATGTACTGCAATTCGTGGTCCGAATTTCCCGCGCAGTCCGGCGGACGTGACGTCAAATGACGCTGAATGCGCGTACTCGACGGCTTGGAGACCAGAAGAAGACAAGCGCGGTGGACTCAAGTACTGTATGTGTAGTAATGGACTCTGCTTCGGCCGGAAAACGACCCACCACCACACAAAGTCCACTAAAAAGTAATACCAAGAAGAAAACGAAGGTTTTATCAGCGGCAATTCGTCATCCTAAAGTTACACTAAAATAAACACTTGTTTACTTACTTCGTGGCTTGACATGATGCGGTTCGCAGATGTATGCTACCAACGTAGTTCCGCGGAGGCATGTGCGGAGGGCTTGTAGTAAACAGTCACGTGAACAGCGAGTAAATAAATAACCGTGTCACAGCATCAGCTGCACTGAAGAGTTCGTGCGCGCTACCGCGCCGGCTTGGCAGATGGCTGCAGTTACCCTAACGGCCGTCGTGTCACTGTTGAGTCTTATTTCTTGATCCTGCCCTAAGTCCCTTTAAATTTCATTAATTTAATTTGTGAGTGAATAAATAATAATATTTTTTATTCATGATTTTTTTTTTTTTTTACTTTTAAATAGTTTTAGATATAATCGAATTATGATTTTACCAACTCATCCTGAGGTGGTAAATTATTTGCACAGTACATTTATTTATTATATTAAAGTGATGGTTCGGAGTGAAATGCACCCTAGGTCATTTCCATGGATGTCATGGTGGAATTGACCTAGGGTGCATTTTACTCTGAACCATCACTTTAACTGATACAATCTGTAGTTTTCATACCTACAGAAGCTCATTTAGATTTTTTTTTTAATGAAGACCAGAAATATTCTGTCAAAATTGTAAAATGCTCCTTGATATAACGCTGTATCGCGGCTAATGTATGTATCAAAGAAAGAAAAAGAAAAACCTGAGATCATGAAGTCACTAAAACATACGGGAAAAGAAATATCTCAATTTCTGTTGCTTCAATTTTCACATTTGGACCAACACCATCACGCTGCCACTTACTGTGTATTATGACTGAATCAGATTATACTTAGCAATCATGATTATTAATAAGGAAATACTGGTGATTTTAGACCAGAATTACTGTGTTCTAGTATCTGAACTTCAAAGAGATATTACTCTGAATTTGTTCTATTGTGATGAAAAAAATATACTGATTTGATTTATTTCTGGGTTTTTCCCATCGAAAATGTAACCTCTTTAATCTCAGGAGTTTTTTCTGTATCTACCATTTTAAAGTCAGAAATGTTGAGCTTGTTTTGTGAATATTCCCCCCGCTAAACTGGCTCCGTCATGTTTTACCTCAATGGCCGTGATTGCTGTCACAGCCGAATCAATCACGTGGACAATAGGAGAGATGGTTGGTTTATTACAACTTGGTCAATATAATAACAATAATAACAATATGAGTGTCTCTTTGGGAGTTCAACAGAGCCTCACACCTCACCATCCCACTCCTCAAAATCCCTTTGAAGGATGCCCTCATGTGATCTCCTGCTTCATCCAAAGCACCAGAATTCCATTATCAAACATGTATGCACATGTAATAACTGCAGCTCCCCCACAGTATGAAGATGAACACGTGATGACCAGGACATCAACAACATAATCCGGTTAAAACTAAATCTCCCTGATGAAGCCACGTCAATAAATAACAGGATTTTGAGAAGCTATGGTAATAAGATCAACAAACATTTCTTAGTGACACAAAAACATGAGGCAAACCCCATTAAGATAAACTAATTGGTGCGATGAAAACTTTCCTGTGTCAGAGAATTGTAAACGGCTGTGCAGACTGTGGTCTTGTGATGAAGCTTGAAATCCCTCCATTGGTGAATCAAGCTGGACATCCTGTGTCCTAACTAGGGCTGTAACGTCTGCCGGTGACAGACGCTGTTTATCGGGCAGAAATGTGAGGAGGAGTCGGTAGGACGGGCGGGAGGAAGGACGCTTCTCCACGTACAGCTGCGGTATTTGTTTCCCCGTTGCCAAAGACAGTTACAGTTACTAAGTTACCTTAGTTTGGTTCTGCAACGTTGCTTTGTGGGACATTTCTCTGTAGTAAGTTGAGTGAGGGACCTGTGCAGTTAACAGACCATCAGATAGACACGCCCTCCACGCCAAATCTGCATCTTACATAAATCAAATGTTTAATTTAAAAAAATAAATAATATCGAAATTTGTATCGAACCGTGGGTCAAAAATCGTGATACAAACCGAATCATGAGTTTGGTGTATCGTTACAGCCCTAGTCCTAACACACCTTCACTGAAGCCATCCTCATATTTAAAAACACACTCTAGACATGTTTAAGACAAAAAAACAAAACAAAAAAAAAACTTTAATATTCATTCTCTCTGCATGTGATGGCTACAATATAAATGATCTCATTCTGATAAATGATAACGGCTCGTGCAACAAAGGACAGCACAGAGCTTCTGCGTGAGAGAGACTCCAGCCTTCATCACCATGTCCATGTCTCCACAGGGGAGTTTCCCTGATGTCTTCATAAAGGCCTATATGTCCTCTCTGAAACTAGACAACAAAACAACAGAAGGGAATAGAAGTCTGCAGACATCAACCTAGTTACTCTGCCGAGTAACTAGGTTAACCCTCCAGGCTGCTGCTCAAATGTGGAGTGGGTCAAGCTCCAATCACAAAGGCAGTGGTTTGATGCCTGCCTCCTCCAGTCAAAATGTCAAAATGTCCTGAACCCCAAAGGCCTGTGTGAATGTGTGGATGTAGCGCATTCACAAGACTAGACATATTGACTTTCCAGGCTCCTCCTGCTCTCTGTCATCACCTAGGGCAATGACAGAATGAATGTTTCTGTCATACGATTAAGCTACCGTCAACCTGTTACCAGACATTCATTACAAGCTGCTCATCTGTATCTCATGAACGTCTACTGATCAAGTTTTTTTTAAAACAGGTCTACAACAAGACATACAGAGCCAGGGGGTAGGGTAAAAATGTTTGTGATTTAAGTGGTAAATTTAGGAAAAAAAACTTGAATGTTCTCTTGAGATTAAAGGGTTAGATTTATTAGAAAGAACATGGATTTTATCTGAGATTGTGGTAAATGGGGAAAGACATGGCTAATGTCTGAGATCAAATTGGTAGATTTACGAGACACATATCACCACGTTGTTTTCTTCCGAATAGGCCCAATCACAGCAATGTCTCTTAAACATCCGGATGTTGATGATATTATGGTGATTCTGGGTGTTTTTCTTTATTGATAAATCCAATTGGAAAGTATAATTGGATTAGGTCATCCACTGCCTTATAATACATGGCAAGGCGTGGCTCCTGTGATGTAAGGGAGTTGATCCATACTGGAGAAGTGAAGCGACGTGTTCTTTGACAACACTTTGTTTTACAATGGCCCCGATATGTCATACTTGTGTAATTGACATTCAAAGTGAAAGTGGCAGAGGCCCTTTTTTTTCTTACTTTATTGTTACACACGTCACCCGACTGCTAGTGTTAACTTACACAAAAACATGGCGTCTTATGATTTATCAACTCCAAAGTTAGATTTATGGATAAGGAAAACAGAAAAACAGAGAGAAGTTTTACATTGAATCAAAAACGATTGCAGTTGTTATTGATGCTCTCAAATATTCAGGTGAAGAAAATGTTAGGAAGTAGGATTTTGATAACTTACCTACTATACATAAACAAATCTCGTTCCCCAACATTTTCCTCAACTCTTTCACCCAGTTCTTCACCTGCAACACACAGACGGTGCAACATTTACAACATCAGGTTTTACACCAACAGGAGAAGCTACGATGGAGAAAATGGAGGAAAGAATAAAAAGATCTAAAGTGAGGAAGATATGAAGATAGTTCAAAGGAGAACTTTAATATCAGAGAAATAATAAGAAATTATTGAGGAGTCAACAAATTAGACAATTTAATTTCTTTCATTCAACCAGACAAGGATTCCAGAATCTTTCTGGTGTTAAAGCCTTATTTTATATTTTTCATTTTTCATTAGTATGCCACCAAAGCCTTCATAATTACAAGAAAAACAGACTTCCTTCCTTACCCGAGTTTGAAAGACATACTGTAAATCACTAAAACACAGTAGAGAATCGATGCAACATGTTTTTTTCTTCTTTTGGCTGAGGTGATGAGAAAAACCCCGGACATTTGTCTATGTATGGGAAACACTGCCTCCATAGGTCCTCTACATCGCCCTCTACATTTTGTCTGGAGAAAGGAAGGAAGTTGCTTTGTCTCTTGTTGGTAAGTCAGAAACTAATTGTAGATTTGGGTTTAGGCATTCTGTGAGTAAAGCTAGTTGTCTTCCGACATGGTCCTCTACATGGCCCTCTACATGGTCTCTACTACGCCCTCTACATTCTCCCTACATCGCCCTCTACATGGTCCCTACTACGCCCTTTACATTCTCCCTACATCGCCCTCTACATGGTCCCTACTACGCCCTCTACATTCTCACTACATCGCCCTCTACATGGTCCCCTACATGGTCTCTACTACACCATCTACATTCTCCCTACATCGCCCTGTACATGGTCCCTACTACTCCCTCTACATGGTCCCTACTACGCCGTCTACATGGTCCCTACATTGCCCTCTACATGGTCTCTACTACGCCCTCTACATGGTCCCTACATCACCCTCTACATGGTCCCTACATCGCCCTCTACATCGCTCTCTACATGGTCCCATCATCGCCCTCTACATGGTCTCTACTACGCCCTCTACATTCTCCCTACATCACCCTCTACATGGTCCCTACTATGCCCTCTACATGGTCTCTACATCACCCTCTACATGGTCCCTACTATGCCCTCTACATGGTCCCTACATCGCCCTCTACATGGTCACTACATCGCCCTCTACATGGTCTCTACTACGCCCTCTACATTCTCCCTACATCACCCTCTACATAATACCTACATCGCCCTCTACATACACTAGTACTACTCTATTTAAGAACATTACTTGAGTAAATCTACCAAGTTATGTTACACCATTGGAACAAATACAAGTTATTGTATTGTATTAACCCCATGATTACACAGATGTTAAAAGTGTGAATGTGGCTATGAGCAAATCACTCCCTACTCCGTATAGAGTGCACTATATGTTTGCCATTTTGTAGTGGTGTCTGAATGTTTAGTGAGCATTACTATTCCCTATATAGTACACTAAAAGTTTCCCACAATGCATTGTGAAAAGAAATGTACGACCGATGGTCACTAGCCGAGCAAATTTTACCATTCTGCATTGCGCTGAAGGACAAATCGTGAAGGGACAAGAGGGGAGAGAGCGGCAAAAATATTAATAATAAGTATAGTATAAGTATATCAATACGCAATGTACATTTATTATTTATATGAGAGCTTGGGTGAGCGGCAGCAGCGGGGGGGGGGGGGGGGGGGTCTTCGTCCATCACTCGTCATTCAAAGCAAAGCGCTGTACGACAGTCTGAAGACTATAAAGATGCGGTGAGGAGGGACAGATGGTGGCGAGCAATCGCAGAGGAGTTTGAGATCGAGGATGTACTGCTGCCTGTTCAGGGACCGACAGATCGCGGAGATGGGGAGTCCTGGTTCTGCTCCAAACAGGACCAGATCCGATTCTGGACCCGATCGAGATCGTTGAAAAAAAATCCAGTAGTGAGGACGATGTAGTGATCATCTCATTATTAAAAGAAAAGAAAAAAGATGAAAACTGTTGGCTGTTATTATTTTTTCAAGAAATGAGACGGTCACGGAATCTCCCTCCTGCTGGAGGACTTGTTCTTTTCATTTTGCAAATTTCCGCAACGAATATGTATTAAAAAAATAATTATCCTGGTAATTTCTCTGTGTGAGCTTGAGACTTGAGAGCCGTCTGCGGGATCTGATACGTATTAATTATGCGCCAGGAACGACGTCATCAACGACGTCATCAATGGCGCCGAAAGAAATCCCCCGAGTAGTGTCCGAAAGTGTTTTTTCATTTTGCCGATGAGTCCACTATATAGTGCTCTACATTGAACTCCCCTATGTAGGGAGGAGGGAATGATTTCAGACACAGCCTAAAAGTTTAATACAAAGCCCTACTTTTGAGGAATAGTAGAAGTGCATTAGTGTAAGTTGCTGAGCTGTTACCTTCTGAAAGGAGTCTTCATCTGTAATGTCGTACACTAGTATGGCTCCATTGGAGTCTCTGTAGTAGATGGGACCTAACGCATGAAAACGCTCCTGACCTGCTGTGTCCTGAAAACACAAACACACAATCAAGTCCATATATTCAGCAAATACTTAACCTTGGCAGAATTAAAAGGTGAAGAACGACTCTCACCCATATGGCCAGGTTAACTCTCTTTCCTGTGATGTTGAGCTTCTTTGTGAGGAAGGATGCCTGCATAAGGAGGAAAGCACAGTGGTTCTAATAATAATAACCAGGTTTCATTCATTAAAACAAACCAGGCTAAATAAGTACATGTAATTGAAGCATCTGTATTTCAAGGCAAATCCTAAAGTCCTTTGAGACAATAATGAATAAAATGTATTGGTACATACGAAAAGCAAGGAATTTGACTGTTTTCATTGTTACCGTTGTAATTTAATGTTGGGATTTAATATTATTAAATAGAATAAAATCAAAAGTAAAATACTGTGTCTGTATGTCATTTAATGAAAAGTGATTACGAAGTAGATATTAGGTACACACTTTGGCTGCATTCACACTAGGGATGGGTAAAAATATCGATTCAGCAATGCATTGCGATTCTTTTCCCCGCAATTCAATATCGATTCAGCCATTTTCTGAATCGATTCAAGCCCCTGGCCAGTGGGGGCACTGTGACCGACACCCTCGTGTGATTCGCGCTGTACGGACGGGGGCCGCACTAGACCAAACCATTACAATATGGCGACCGGAGTGAGTACAGCGTTCACACTGGCCGCGGAAGCGCCGCGAATAGGCGCGTTGCGGAGCCCGCTTCCTTTCGGCGCCCTTGTTAAGCCATAGTGTAGTTCACACCAGACACGGAGCGCCGCGAATAGGCGCGGCCGTCCCGCGCCGTGAAGCGATCGTTTCGGTGTCTGCTCTATTTATTGCGCGTGCCGCTAGCGAACGCGTCAGTTCTGGCAGGAAATCACACAAAGAGAAATGAGATAATCCGGTCAATTTTCAAAATAAAAGCAATTTTCAAAATAAAAGCAATTTTCAAAATAAAATACCGCAATTGACAAATGCGATCATATTTGTGTATCTCAACTCGCACTGGGAAACAGGAAGAGACAATACATTTAATAAATGTGAAGAGTAGATAAACAAATATGTGCATTTCAACGGTATATCTGCACTACTAGGGCCCTAGTTTCGTAGACCAGGCGCAGTCAGCATTCAGCGCACCTGTGCCACACCGACGGGGTGTGTCCGCCTGGACTTTGCAAGTTTCGTGCACCGCGCAGGCTCGCGCAGGCACACCTCCCGTCTCGCCCACCCGCGCAAGTGGGAAAGAGGGAGGAGAAGAAGGCGTGAGTGGGAGACGAGGAGGAGACGAGGCGTGGACTGGGATTAATACAGCCGATTCAGATCTTCACCAATCAAATGAGCTCCTCTCCTCACCTTTAATGCGTTAGGGGAGGTTCAGTGCAAGTTCCGTCACTTGACAACCCGATGACAGAAGCAGCGCCGCCGCTCCCACCACGCGCATCACGTGCTGTGCGTGTGTATCATAATAATAACAATGCCGATATTATAAAAAACAGGAGAGAGAGACGGAGATGTTTTGGTCCGAGAGGCTGAGTTTCCGTTACGCGTGCCATCCGCCGTTTGATCCGACGTCAGATGTGACAGGACAATCTATATAGATATACATTCACGTGTTGATTCAATTAGTTGAATTAAATAGTGTTTGTTGTGATTATTTCTTGCATTTAAATGTGCCTGGAACTGTGGAAACCCGCCTGTGAGGTCTCGTGACGTGTGCGCACTGCGCGCCGTCAGCCAAACTTCCACTCCGCCAGCTGTGATTCGCCTTGAATGAATGGACTTTATTTGCGCCTTGCGCCGAGAGTAGACCAGGTTGGAGCTGGCGAGCTTTCAGCACAGTCTTGGCGAGGCTTTTTGCCACGAAACTTCCGCTACGCCAAGCTGAATCTGTGACGCCTCCCCCTGCTGCGCCGCCACACCCATCTTGGCGCAAGCGATCCACCAAACTGCCAAACTGACCGTGCGCAAGGCTGCGTAGGTTGAAACTTGCATTACGCCGGCTCCACCACCCTGCGCTGCGCCACGAAACTAGGGCCCCTACTGTCTACTACCATAGCTTCCGCGGCCGGTGTGAACCCGTTACATGCACTGTAGTTCAGTGTTTAAGCAGTGTCCTGTTTTATCATGCCATGAGTTATACCACGGCTGTTCATAAGGCATGAAACTAAATAAATTATTTGAAAAAATGATCTGGTACTCTTACTTGTGTATTTCTACTTGATACCGAATCGATATTAGGGATGCAAATTATCGAGTAATTCATTAATCGATAGTTGTTTCATCTTATCGATCAATGATCGATTAATTGATAAGCGGCAATTCTTCTGAGAAGCTGAATTTCCCTCAGAATAGGTTCCATCTACTGTATACATAACATCAAATGCTATCTTCCTTATGATATAAAGAAAAATGATCATCATCATCAATCATATTTTGAATAATTTCATTTTAATGCATCAATTTGGGGAATTTTGAGAACCAAAATATGACATTGTTTCCTGACCAATTTCTTACAAACTGCTGGTTCTGATCCAAATGTTGACATACTAAATGGGGTTGAGGAGTTTAAGCATTCAAGAAAAGATTAAAACAAAAATGACTAAAACACAGTGCTGAGCCTTTAAACTATTAGTTTAATATGACTATTATTATTATTATTATTATTATTATTATTATTATTATTATTATTAATATTAATATAAGTGGGTGACTATTCCTCAGCCTTCCTTGGTGTTTTGGTTTTGACTGAAGCCTCGTTCACATACGTCGCCACTAGCCCATCTCTGAGCGACAGCTGTCAATGAATGTGAATGAGTTCTAGCGGAATGTGGCCAGGACAGGCGATGCGATGTGGGCGGGGACGGAGAGAAAATAATTTAACTTTCTGCGATGCGAGTGAAGCGAGTACCAATCGGGATGTAGAATAGAGATGATTGACAGTTGACGTCAACAGAGAGTCCCACAGAGAGTTGCCGCTTGAACTAGCCGTCGGCGGCAGTGAATTTTTTTTTTGCCAGCAAGTAGAATTCAGCGAGAAAGCGAGTGACGGGCGAGTAGCGACGTATGTGAACGGGGCTATACGCGCCGTCAAACTCGGCAGCTGGGGGGGGGGGGGGGTCGGCGCGGGGGACGCCTTGCCATGGCGACGGGGGAAAACAGAACGTTGATGAGCCAAACCAGCCGTGAGGATTTCCCCTTATAATAAGCGCTGCTGCCCTCCTGTTTAGGCCTATCATTAGAGCCGCTAGTTAAGTCCATTTGCCTTGATAAAATAATTTTGGGAGAACATCGAGACTATGGCGGCCTAAATTAGACTGCGGCGGTGCGCCATAGTCTCGACAATGTGGGAAACACTGCTTCTCGTTTTGTCTTGTTGTTGTCGTCAGAGCCTTGCTTCGCTTGTTACTGCATGTGCGTCAAGTACGTCTGGCGTCAAGCGCGCCCTCACGTGGACTGGCGGAGAATTACGGGTTCAAAAAGCAATTAATAGCAATTTATTTATTTTAATCGAGTAATTTCTTATCGACAATTAATCGATAATCGATTAATTGTTTGCATCCCTAATCGATATCGAAGCATTTCAATCAATATCGAATCGAAATTGAATCGAATCGTGACCCAACGAATCTAAATCGAATCGAATCGTGAGATTCTAAACAATACCCAGCCCAAATTCACACCGCATCTGGATGTGGGTGGTACATTGAACGGGGTACCGGGACGTTGTACACTCAATGGGCCATGAGTGAACCACAACACAGCACAACCCCTGCTCTAGTGTGAATGACACCTCGGACACAATGGGTACTTGTTATTGATATACTTGTCTTGTATCCTTCGCATTTAAAGAGTAATAAAGTATGTGAGCACCAAATTACGTCAGAAAACAGTGCCAAATTTTATAATAATTTGAATACATTCACACAATAATGAATACGTGTGAACCATCAAACTGGCTTTCAGCCAGGAAAAGAAATTGAGATATAATGCAGCTACAGCGATTTATTTATTGTTTCTGGGAGATCTATTATAAAGCATGTGTTTAGTGTGATTGTGAGTATAGAAAGAAAGAGGAGAGGAAAATAATTATAAAAATGATAATGACAATAATATTCATAATACATGTAATGTATCATGAATATAAAATAGTATACTATAGGGCTGGGCGATATGGAAAAAAAATGTACGATCATTTTTTCAGTCCAGTCTAACCTTTTTACATTGGTCGCAGTGGTGCGCCTAACTTTTTCATTTAGGTGCACACAAAACTTTTCGCTGTGCCTTTTTGCACCACGCTCAGACCACCATGCACCTGTCCCGGTACCGCCCGGTTCACGACACCGGCTCGGACGGAGACGCGTGAGACAACTGCAACTTTCTGTACGAAAAAAACAATATCACTGATATTTGGTCGCATGTGTGCCCAAAATGGTCGCACTCTGGAGCCCTGGATATGTTTCTCAATATGAATCACTTTTTTTCCGAATATCTGTCAAGTTTAAAGGGTTCTTTTTAGTGAGATAGATATGACGATGTTAGTATTGGTTTTAATAAGATTTCATTTCTTTCTGAAGTTGAACATCACACAAAACAATGCAGAACATTATAAAAATGAGTTTCAAGTAATAAAATGGCCATGTACAATGAACTAAATGTGGGCAATGATGATGGAGCAGCGTGATTGAGAGGAACGGCCTCCCTGATCTAAGCCCGAGCGTCGTTTGTTACTGGATTTCTGTACTAGTCATGGACTGTGCACAACACCATGTTGGAACATAGAGGTGCTCTACATGGTACCAGAGCAGCCTAGGCTGAAGGTGATTGATTTGGTGATTGTATAATCTGATCTGAGGATGCATGTTTTGGACACTCGGGTGAAGAGAGGGTCGGAGCTGTCAACTGGAACATGTCTCTTCAACATTGCGTGGAATGGTAAATGGACCTGCATTCATATAGCACTTTTCTAGCTAACTAGCTACTCAAGGTGCTTCACACTACATTCAGTCACTTTCACCCTTTCACACGGCATTCATACACTGATGGCACATCAGGATCTAAGTCAGGGGCTCCCAACTCTGGTCCTGGAGAGCTACTGTCCTGCATGTTTGAGGTTTCTCCCTGCTCTTACACACCTGATTCTAATGCTGTGCTCGTTATCAAGCAACTGAAGCTTGTCACAGGTTTGAAAATCAGGTGTGTTCGGGCAGGGAGAAACCTAAAATATGCAGGACAGTGGCTTTCCAGGACCGGAGTTGGGCACCCCTGATCTAACTCATTTATACACATTCACACAATTCAGTATCTTGCCCAAGGACACTTTGGCATGCAGACTGGAGCAGCCGGGATTCGATCCGCCTATTTTCTGATTGGAGGACGACTCGCTCTACCTCTGAGCACAGGGACAGAGCCTAAGGAGTGGCCCCCTGTTCAAAAAGGGGGGTCAAAGAGTGTGTATCAACTACAGGGGTATCACACTACTCAGCCTGGCTGTTCATCTCGTCTTCTGTTAAGAAGATCAACCTGTCTTATATTTCTATCAAGGAAAAGTTATATTGGGATAATTATGGCTATTGTGTCATCGCTAGGGATGTCCCGATCCGATATTTGGATGGGATCGGCCGCCGATATTAGCAAAAAAATGCATATCAATATCGGATCGGCCTGCACGGGAAAATCCCGATCTGGACTCCCGATCCAGTTTTTTTTTTCAAAACTCTGGTCCGTGTTTTCCAGCGCACCGATGTATCCATTCCATTTTTTTTTCAGTTTTTCCCCCAAAATCCGGTCCGCGTTATCCAGCACACCTAGCGCCCACCTAGCGACCTGTCCAGCATCCCCTAAACAACAGCAAGACGGACTTGTCTGTCCATGTCCCACTAAGAATTTAAAGTTATCGATAAAAATGTCAGCTGTGTGGGATTATTTTACCCTAAAAGACGAAAAAAGGCGGAGTGCAATACTTGCCACAATAAAGTCAAGCGTGGTGGTGTGGTAGTGTTGTCACGATACCAACATTTTGGTACCGGTACCAACATGTGTTTCGGTACTTTTCGATACTTTTCGATACTTTTTCAAATAAAAAGTGAACGTAAAAAATGTCATTACTGACTTTATTTTAATAGAAAACAATAACATATTAAACAATAACATATTAATCAGCAAATAAAATAAAATACCACAAAGACAAGCTTTTCTAATGCACACAATTTTAAAAATGTGAAAATATAAATACAATAATATAATATAAAATATAATAATATAAATAAACCAGCTCTATTTTTTTTCTTCCAGAGCTACTTTTGTTGAAGGGCGGTGGCGCTTGCTTTTAGCACTGAATGTGGGTTTTTTTCATGAGTTTAAATGACCTGTCGTTCCCTGAGCTCAGTGTGCAGGTCTCGGTGCTTGTCCTTTAAGTCGGAGGTGTTTCCGCCGTTAGCTAGCATGTTTTTCAACACCGTTTACACAGTGGTGCATCGGCGTTAACTGCCTCGCTTTGCGCATTTGTTTTTAGCTAAAGTACGGCTATATCGCACTTCGCGGCGCTGGTTTGTCCACAAGTTGCGGCGTGGTGACGGGTGCAGCAGCCATTCTCCTCTCCGTACTCCTCTCTCTCTCTCTCTCTCTCTCTCTCTCTCTCTCTCTCTCTCTCTCTCTCCAAGCTTTGCTCCGTTTGTTGCTCCAGTCCATGCTGCTTGCTAACTTGCTAACTGTTTCCTCCGGCTTGCTTGCTTTTTCTTTTTATCTCCCCAAGCCACGGCTCGCTCCTCGTCCTCTCAGCTGTAGTTACAACGCGGTGACGTCACGCGGCGAGTTCGCCGCGCTGTTGCGGGCGCTGCCGGCGGCGCTGCAAGTACCGGTCCCGTCCAAATGCAATATAGTACCGTTTTAAATGCCTCAGTACCCCGGTACCAAATTAGTACCGGTATACCGTGCAACCCTACGGTGTGGTAATTTGACTATTTTCTACTCAGGTTTTGTGTGTATTGCTTTTATATATAATTTTATATAGTTTACAATATTGTTTACACTGATGGCTTTTTTAAGCCTTGGTTTACACTCTTGTTGTTCAAGAGCAGAGCACTGATGCCAATTCAGTTTGTGTGGTTAATTGACTATTTATTATTTTGTCTATTTTGTGTTTATTTAACCCTGTTAAGAATAAACAGGTCAGCTTCTCATTACCAACCATTGTGGATTATTCAAACTAACCTAATTAAGTTGGCTAGTTGTTCTTAAGAGTAAAACCCTTTTCAACATGAGTCTGACAACAAAATAAGTAAATATCTTTAATCTTTAATACATGCTTGGATCGGCCGGTATCGGTATCGGCCGATACTAAACGCTACAATATCGGTATCGGATCGGAAGTGCAAAAAGCTGGATCGGGACATCCCTAGTCATCGCCCAGCCCTACTATATTATATAATAAAATAAAATAATTTTACTATCAAGGTCAATTCATTTAATAATAACAATAGTAATACCTTTGTTGATTCTCTGACTATTCATCTCGTCATGCCTGCAAAGCTAATGACATTCAATCAGCCTCAGCTGGACTTTGTGTCAAATGTTAGCATGCAAACTCAAATTGGCAAATATTATAGACGTTATCAACATATCAGATATCAGAAACGAATAAATCAACCAAATGAAGGACTGTGTCTGAGCCAATGCCTTGCCGATGTGGTCACATGATCGTCTTCACTGCCAGTGACCTTTGACCATGTCAGTGTTTGTTTGACTGTCATTAGTCGATCACACATGAAGGATTAACATACTACTGTACTTAATTTAAATCTCTCTCGAGTGAAGTGACGCCTGAATAATTCACATGTCAACACTAAAGTGTGAAAGGCGTCAACATTTAAGGTCATTTTCTTTTTAAGAGAAGATTTTTTGGCTAGAGCGCCATTGAAGCCTTTTTATTCCTTTTATCAGACAGTGTGGAAACAGAGAGAGAGCGAGGGAGAAATGCGTCCCGGGACCACCGCGTCAAGAACATTGAGCCTCTGTACATGGGGCGGCTGCCCTCACCACTGCGCCACCGGCTGCCCCGATTTAAGTTATTTTAATATTCATGATAAAGATAAGACTATAAATAATCCTAAATTTAAAAAGAAAATCTCCACATACTTTTTTTTTTTAGCAATCAATGCGAAAAGTATTCCTTTTGGTTCACTGACCTGTTTAAAGCAACATATTTAGTTACACTTCTATTAGAAGGGGAGATGGGCATATGGCATAACATAATATGAGGCATAACAAAATTGCTGTTGATAGACTTAGGAATAGTTATAGGTATGTAGATAGGGTACAGGTGGACAGGCGGGCCTTGGTAAAGGGTTGTATGTTTTAACAGGTGGAAGGGCGTACATAAATGTATATTTTGCTTCTGGAAGTAAAGATGGGGTCTTTAAAGCCCCAAAATAAAAAAAATGTCTCTTGTAGCCCATCCCAGAAAAAACGTGTTCAATGAAATACAATAAATAATAATATAATGTAGCCTGGGTGTAGAAAGCAGGGGTTCAAATAATAATAAATCCGTAAGATAGCTAAACTAAAGTAATTTGGTTTTATAAAGAGTAAAAATGGTTAACTCAGAGATTCAGACAAATGAACCATAAATGAGTAAATTATTGTAAATGTTTGTAACAGTACGGTAAACTGTGGGAAATAGAGACCGTGCCTCTGGTAGAGAGGAGAGATAGGATAGCACGAAGGAGCAGTAAACGGAGATCGCAAACTTTTGTAGGTATTCTCGTTAATTGGAAAAAGGACGTTTGAGTTAGTGGACATTTCTAAGGTCCGTCTGTCGGGGCCGGTGAATGTGATCGTATGTGGCTGACGTTTGCTCGCGTTCTGGAAAGTGAGAGAGTCTTCTACTACGGAGTCCCTTAAAGCAAAACAAATCTGCGGCATCCAGAACTGTTTTTAAATCGCAATTTTGTGGTTCAGCCATTTCACAAACCGTAGGAAAGTAAAAATTAAAATTGATCAATTAAATCGAAAAAAATCACCCTAACAAAAAAAAAATAAATCACCCTAAGCCCTAATTTTGAGCACTAACTTAGATATATTTGTATGCAACACCATGTGCACCTTGCACCTGGAGTTGTAAGTATATCCCCAATATAAACAACCATCAGTTCATTTAAAAAGGGGACTACTGAGAGCTACACACTAAATGTCCACTTCCTATGCTGTCTTGCATTACCAGGCTGATGACCAATAATACTGGGACATACATTTTGAAAGGGTTTGACATTTTACACTAAACAATTCATTATTTGGAAAATAAGTCCATTCAAATGGAGAAGGTAAAGTAAACAAGAGGTATACTAAGCTACAAGAGTAAGAGTAATTAAGAAATTAATTAAGAAAATCTAATTAGTTATTAAAGGAGAAGCTATTATTGGCCCAGGTCACACAGCGACAAGGAGAACAACACTAAGCCTACAGAAATGATGTGGATATGAAAAATATGTGAAACGTTCCACTCTGAATTAGTCTTGTGATGAACTGACAGTTTCATCATGCAGAGCACGTGTTGGGAGATGGGCGTTACTCATCTTCTCATTCACAAAGCTCAGATGGTGACATCTCATTTAATGCTCGCTTTCAAATCTGTATGCCAGATATGTGGAGAATCTTAAGCAATAAAATAGAATCTTCTCCAGCTAAAAGTGTCCATGCATCCAGCCGAGTCCCAAAATGCACCTCTGGGCTGTAGGTCACATGACTGAGTGGAAACCAAATCGGAGCCCTGCAGATATACAGCTGACGAGCACTGAAGACCACAGCTGTGTCCGAAAGGCCTCACTACTCACTTTAGTGAGTTTGCCATGTTGTAGTGTTGTCTGAGTGTGTACTGAGAATACTACTGCTAGTCCACTATATAGTGGACTAGCACACTTCATCTTGAGAAGTAGTGAACCATCGTTGGTCACTAACTGAGCGTTAGTAGTGTTGGGGTTGTAGCAGGAGCAGATTTGGTTATCAACAGCTAATTATTAATGTCAATATGATTATCGATATTAATAATTATATTTAATATATTATCATGATATAATCATGAATAAACGGGGCACCACCCTGGGATCAGGGAAAAGATAACCTAAAACTGTATTCAGTCTCAATATAAAGGTTTTATACTCACATGCCAATCATCGTGATCATTGGCATAGGAGTACAAAACCAATCGAACAATTAAAAAGGCGTGAACGTGTGCGTATGTGTGTGCGTGTGCATGTGCGTGTGTGTGCTGCGTGCGTGTCGAGAGAGAGAGAGCGAGAGAAAGAGAGGGAGAGATGGCTATGTGCGGCCACCAGATGGAGCTATTCCTCGCAGCGTTCAGGGGCGGAGCCACTGATGTCCGATGGGGTAGCGAGAGAGAGAGAGAGAGAGAGGTGGAGCTATTCCTCGCAGCGTTCAGGGGCGGAGCCACTGACGTCCGATGGAGTAGTGAGAGAGAGAGAGAGAGAGAGAGAGAGAGAGAGAGAGAGAGAGAGAGATAGCCGTATGTAGCCACCAGATGTAGCTATGTCCCTAGCGTCCGCCGGGAACAGCTGGCTTAGGACATGTGTGTGCGGCGTGTATGTGTGTGTGTGTGTGTTAGCGGGACACAAACAAAGAGAGAGAGAATGCGCTAGTGATATTCTGAGGCTCAGAAGCCGTGCCGCTATCACACGGGCTCGAGTGAATAAACTGGCGTTTATTCCGCGAGACCGGTCTTTTAACTGATAGTTAGGGCTGCAACGATTCATCGAGTTACTCGATTAACTCGATTATGAAAATTCCTCGAGGCAAAACATCTGCCATTTAGTTGGCGCGATGGCGGAAAGTCAGACTCAGAATGTCCGTAAACGACAGAGAGTATCGGGGCTAAACAACGGTATCCTGCTTGTCCATGTGAGCGATTTATTTCTGACAACAAAACGAATGCGTAAAGTTGTAAAATGTGTGACTAGATGTCTCCTCGTCTCCGTGGCGCATTTCTCCGTTTTGTTGTATATCGATCACTTCTCATCCGCCATCTTGCGAGTGACGTATAGAGTTACGTTTATGCATCGGACGCTCGTATTGGCTCCCGTAGCAGCTTTTACAGCCAATCGGAAAGCCTGATTTACGCTTGGCTGTGAGTTGTTGTGTTTGCCCAAACGGACGGAGGAGTTCAAAGCAGAGAAAAGAACGGTCAAACAGTTACTGTAGTGATAGAGAAAGCTAAATACATAAATGGCACAGAAGAAGTACATTATATACACACATATTTAGGGCAGGGAGAGGAAAGGGCCATTGCTGGCAAAACAAAACGTAAATTAAATGTTATCCATGTTTTATCCAAGTTGATTTAACTGTATTGTTGTTAAATTCTCACTGGCACTTAATAAATGGGCTTAGTTTTGGAGCCAAATTCTGTAGTTGGAATGAATACCTCTGTTTATTTTTTTTTAGAAATGCTTGATAATTTTACAGCCACATCATTTTCGTTATGCATTATTTGTTTTGGTTGTTTAAAAACGCAATTTTTTTTTATCCGATTCCTCGATTAATCGATCGATAAAGTGCTAAATTAATCGATTACAAAAATAATCGATAGCTGCAGCCCTACTGATAGTAGAGGCTTTCTGAGCTCGCGAATATGGCGGAGGTTAGTCGCAAACACTGTTACAGAAATCAACCCAGCTGCGTAGGTACACGATCAGTATTCAAATACAGCAGCACATGTACAAACGGACTCGGCGGTCCGCGATCAGAACTTAAAACACGTTAGCAAGAATTACAAGCATATCCTACACTATCACTTGTGTCTCTGCCCAGACTGATAGCCTCTTACTGGTATTGTTGCGTAAGACGATGACAGCGTTCCGTAACGGCGGTAGTTCGTGGGCCCCGGCGTCAGCGGGGGACGTGATGAGTCGGCTTCGTCCAGACGAGAGCGGAGCGGGTTTCCTCTCGTTGATCAAACTCAAATAAAGAAAACAGTGGGTGTTTCCTCCTTCCACGAGCGGCGATATAATCGCGGCTTGGCGATTTAGTCAGCTTACTTCAGACAGCGTCTGGTAGCTGGAAGGCAGGAACCGGCTTGGTTCCTCTTGTTGCAGCGGTGCGCTGCAGGAGGGGGTCGCCTCCCGTTGCAACGTGGTGTTGCGCCGGTTGTAGGAAGAGACGCCAGAGTAGGAGTCAGAGTAAGAGAGCGTTCTCCAGGCGGCTTCGGTTTATAAAGCTCAGGCCGCTCCAGGGGACCCCCCGGGGTTCCCTGAAGATTGTCAGCCAATAGGGCACCAGTTGGGTGGCGTCGCATCTCTCACCTGGGTGAGATGTGAAACTAAAATGGCGGTGTAGTTTTTAATCCCCTTTGTCCTGTTGTCCTGGCCGCATGTGTAGGCTTTTGTAGGCCGCATTGTGTAGTCCTAACGGTTAGGTCCCAACAGTAGATAGAGCAACGATTGAGACAAATCGTTGAGGCGTGGAAATAATATGTTCAACATGAGTAGAGCATTGCATCACTGAGATGGCCACAAAGTACTTTGTATATATTTAGTAATTTGTTAAAATTTTCTTATTGCCTCCACCTTGACAACAGCAGCATACAGTATATCACTCCTTTCATTCTTACCTTTCACAATAAAAGCCCGAGAGATACATGGCATCAGTGCTTACTAGTGATCCAAACTTGAGCGATGCTGTCATTTAGCTGATCACGACTGGAACGTAAAAATGAATAAAGACAAAATGATACCCGACCTGCTTTCCCCTCGGACTCCAGTCCGTTCTCATCTCACGCAGGTATCTGTGGTCAGCAGGCGCTGCATCTTCCCACCGTGAGATTCATTCAACCAATGAGGTTTTAGAAAATAATTATTACTTAAATATTTATATAAACATTTAAGTAACATTGGACTACTTTATGTACATTTTATTTTGACTGACCCGAATATCATTACAAATATTTTTGGGTTGACTTAAATTACAACAAATTAGTATACAATATGCATTTATTAAAAAAACCTTTCCCTATTTATTATGGATGGTCAACCAGCCTCCTGCACATTTTAATTGTGTGACAGCAGTTACGTATTTAAGGGAGCAGGAAAAATGGACGTGGCTGTATGATGTACTACGTTATTGAACAAATTTTACTACAGTAGAAGATGGACTTTGGGAGCAAAGCAATGTATTGCTGTGGACATATTTTAGACACCTACAACAGACAATATGAGTTTACGTTGTATTGTATAGAAGGCCCCTAGGTGCCATGATATGCCAATATTCCAGCTAATTAGTTACCTGACACCTGATCCTGCCTTAGCACGAGTGTTCAGTGTTCAATCAAGCATGCATTCAGGAGTGCCGAGTGCTACGTGGACCGTTCTTCCACAAGATAGTAGCGAGAGAACCGTTAACCTCGCCTACATTTCTGTATGAGATTTGTAACACAGTGGAAGTTGAGCGGTTCTCTCCTTGAACATACACAGTTGATAACCGCGCAGCAGCAGTCGGTGAGATGAAACAAAGATATGGACGGAGCTCTAGAAGCGATGAAGTCATGACAAAGATGCATTCATGTACGTGAGAACGAGAAAGTAGAGCTGACTGTGAGACGAGGAGGGCGCAGCTGTGGGTAAGTTATAAATGTATATAAAAATAAATGTGTACCTACTTATAAGTATTATCTACGATGTCGAGTTCATTGTGTTTCATTGCAATTGCCATGTATTAAAAGTGATATGAAGAAGAATGTATTAAGCAGGCCTCAAGCCCCGGAAAATCTAAACAAGCATATGAGCAAGCAACCGTCTGTTGATGACACACATCTCTCTAACTAGTTTTTCCCAGACTGTTGTCTGTCACAACAAGAAGAATGATAACAGAAAGAACTGCAGGCCTGTACGTCATGCTGATAGCGGTGCTGTCATAGTAAACTATCAGTCTGTTCGGGGAACTGATGATGCTGGCATGATGACATCACCGGGAGGAATCGGGAGGACGTGGCGTGGACCCATCTGGTCGCTCCACCCAGCAGAAGAAGTCAGCAGTCACATCTCTCATTCTCTGAGTTGCCTTCTAACTAAATTACAGTTGTTAACACGCTACCTCTATTAGCTACTTAGCTCAACAGCTAGCCTAGCAGCTATGATGCCATTTCCCTCTCCTCCTTCTGTTCTCTCCTGCTCGGTGTGTCTGATGTTCAGCTACTACTCTGCCTCCTTAACTGATAAGAGTACATGTCATGAATGTAGTTCACTTTTTGCTTTGGAGGCGAGGATAAATGATTTCGAAGCGCGGCTCCGCACCAATCCCCTTCGTCGGCTGCTGCTGTAACCAGCCAGCTGACACTAGCTGTAGCTGCACTATACTCATTATCATTGGATCTTCGAGGAAGAGAAAAAGTTATATTGTAATAATTATCGCTATCCTTCGATTCGCCCAGCCCTAGACCGAAGTATCAATAAGCTCCGCCGTTATCGGTTCTGCAGCTGGTACATTTACGAATTATTATTGCTACATAAATGTAATCTTGCACTTTTTATCTCATCAACTCTGTTTCGGATCAAGACATTCATCTATGATGCAGTTTTGCTCTTCCCAAACCAAAAGAGACGTGTGCAAAGACACACGCACACAGGGAGAACGAAATGTTCACAAATGTGGTTCCACTTCACAAGAGTAGAGCCAACATAGAGACAGGAAATGTAACGTCTAGCAGCTGTACGTAACCGCTGATAAAGCCATAGGCAGACAGCAAGCCAGAGGTCGAACTTTCAGCCAATCGTTGACCTTCTTTGTACTTTGATTCGGCCCTCTGAGCTGTCAATCACAACAGAGCGCAAGAGAGCCGTTGAGCTGAATGTGATTACGGCTTGAATATGGACAAACAAAGAAACTTTCCAAAATTTTGGTAAACATGATCGAGGTTTATGTAAGCTAGGTGGCCGTTGTTGTCGAAGGGCAATAGTAACACTGGTCTGATCCTTTAACAAGGATGTTTTTGACTGGTTGCGCAAGTCAGCCTATTGGTTAATTTACTGATATATTAAAACATTTAGCTGCTCAGATGTCCACATGGACCCAATGACACAGCTGGACCCAAAACGCTGGACAGTGCGCTGCCGCTACATTCTCCTTTGTGTACTTTTCACACCTGATGTTGTTCTGATGACCGTTCCGTCCGGTTGTATCGCCACAATGTCGCTTTCTACTTTGAAAAAATGGAAAGTTGACACAGAAAACACTGTATTTGATAAGCTGTTGCACTCTTCAGACTCGTGGTGTGAGCGGAACTGGACCGGACCTTTCATAATACAAATGCGAGTGTGTGTCTCCGTCCAAAATCCGCTCCGCTCACGCTGCCTGCTCGCACAGATCCGCTCAGGCTCGCATGTTCTGATGCAGGCCGAGTGTTTACTAGAAATATGTGCAGACAGACTTGTCAATAAAGTTTCAGTCATGTTCTGCGTGTTGTTCTCGATTGTGATGACTTGAGACAGCACTCCTTCAAAACAACATCAAGCCATGCGTGTGTCGTATTACGACGTGATGTCGTATGTCCAACAGGCAATCAGGCCGAAGCCTGTTTGGGCTGGAGCAGTGTCAGTGCAAACTGGCTGGGGACCCCCGGTGGGGGGGCAATCATGCCGAGGCACGGTACGGATGGGCCTGGTGTGGGTCCTTAGTTAACAGTTAGAGGCAGCCTCTGTTCATTAAATAAGGATTGGTTTTTCGATAAGCTGTGGAAATCTGAGTTAACCTATAACTTATATTGTACTTGATTAAATAAAGATAATATATGCACTCCTATGTCATTGTAGTGTTTTACAGTATCTATAGCTATTAATGTGATGCTCATCATTTTCAAGCCATATTTTTCCGGCCCCTCATTTTGGATCATTTCCATCAACCAGCCCTCATTCAAAACTAAGTTAATAGCCCTGGTCTAGAGGCTAAGGCTAGAAAGCAGACAACGGAGTATTGAAAATGTTTCAATACAGACACAGAGTTTCCATCTTTCTGAACTCGGCTTCCTCTTACCACAGACACCCTCTGGTGGCATCTGCTGCTCACTACAACACGTCACATCAATAAAGGATCATACATTTACATTTAGGTCATTTAGCAGACGCTTTTGTCCAAAGCGACTTACAATAAGTACATTTGTCAAAAGAAATCATAGAAAGATCAACATCCGGATTTATGATGGGATAGAAATTCAAACTGTCAGGATATCATTATACCACCCAAGCCTCCCAGGCAACAGTCCAACAGTAAACTGGGCTAAACATTATCCATCTTTATCCTGAAACCAATCAGAACATAAAACCAAGCAGAGTTTGGCTTCAGAGCTTCAACACAAGATGCTGCAAGAGCTCTGCTAATGACACAACTCACATCCTCTGAGGTGTTTGAATCCAACGCCAGCTTACACAACTACTAGCAGATTCAAGTTTGGAGTCTTTCTTTCTCATCCGTCAGCAGTTGTAAGTTATTATTGATCCATCACTGGCTGCTCTGATGGAAATGGTGCATATCATATTTCTGGGATTTCCCCCTCTTTTTGTTTTTCTCCCAATATCCACAGCAGTGTTAATTTTGGCGGCTATTTTAGATTTAGTCTTAGTCTTTAGACGAAAATGCTTATTAGTTTTAGTCACATTTAGTCATAGTTTTAGTCTAGTTTAAGTCGACGAAAAGTAAAAACATTTTAGTCAACTTTTAGTCATTACTTTTAGTCACATTTGAGCACTGGTCCATAACTTGGCCTATGTTGAATCTGTTATCTCATTCTTTTCCTATGGGCTGCATGTGGCGAGCTATTACAACAAGACAATTCCATTCCATCAAGCTTCTACACAGTAAATTTGCCAGTGTAAAAAATGTGTTGTCAAAGTATTTTAACTCTTACGGAGTTCTTCCAACAACGGAGAGAGTAAAATTGAACAAGAAAACTTCCAGTGTTGGTGAAAATAATCAGAGTTGACAGTGGTTTTACTCTGTCAGTGTCATTGACCCTCTCAGAGTTAAATCAACACCGATTAGAGCAAGATACCTTCCAGTGTTAAAAAAAATACTCTGAAAAGCCCCGCCCATCAGCTTCCACGGCCAAACTGAGAAGGTGGACTCTGGCATCGCCCTCTTCCGCGCATTGAAATACTGTGGTAAGTTTTTCTAGATAAACTATTCCCGTTGTTTTTTTCTTCATTCAAGTAGAATCTGTATAAGAATAAAGGGACGTCGTAATTTACCACGCTAGTCAATGTTGGTACGTGTCTTCAAATACCGAATTTCAAATGGCTAATGTGATATCGGGTCGGTGGTTAGCTTAAATGTACCAGCCACGTGGCTGACCACGCAACACCAAACTGAACAAGAACGCCACAAGGCAGTTAATGTCAGCGAGGACGGGCTGTTGTGGTGTGTTATGTGTCATACTTGCACATTTGTTTCAGTTAAATGACGACAAAAATTTGTTGACGCAGTCGTATTTATTATTTATATTTGAGCCGAGCAAATCGCTTTAGCGTCACGTAACAATTTGGTTGAGCATACCGGGACATGTCACGGACATGCGGACATGCTCATTGGACCCACTGTTTCACCGGCAGACTGAGAGGAATGCACGGAGTCGACCCCCGTTAACGTGAACCAAGCCACGGCTCCAAGAGGCTCAGTCAGCTGCTGTTAGCTGTTAGCCGTTAGCTGTTAGCCAGAGCAGCAGCGCTACAAGGCTGGTTTAAGCTGCTTTCGCACGGTGCGCAGCACTCGGTTCCGACACGTGTTTTCACTCTGGTCCAAACAGTAGATGAGTGACGCGTTTACATGATGACACGTTTTCTGGGGGAAAACTATTTTAAAACAGTAGGCTATGTTATTCATCTTTCATGGGTTTAATTTGCTCTGAGAATATCAGGTTTACATATTTTCATTTCTTTTTTTCTTTCAGAATGTACTGTGGTGCTCTGGTGGTAATAAGTTAATGTACTTGATGTAAAATGTTATTTTGTTTGTGATTTTTAAAGCTGAAATTTTCAGGTTGTCAGCTTGTACTGGTGTTGTGGATCATAATGTTGATTTCAGTTTGCTGTCTTTGCAGATACCATCATGTTGATCAAAACAGGATCTCAGGCAGCGATGAGGCTCATAAGGAGTCAGCAGATCGCGGATATAGGCAGGAGCCTGACCATTCAAGGCTTTAAAAACAAGCAGTAAAATCTTAAAATCAATTCTAAAACTCACAGGTAACCAGTGAAGGGCAGCAAGGATTGGAGTAATGTGGTCGCATCTCTAAGTACGTCAGTGTTTCCCCTACCATTGTACAGGCCTGGCGGCCCGCCAGGCCAAGGAGACCTGCCGCCAGGCCCAAAAAAAAATCAATATACCAAAAATAAGCCACCTATCAATTCATTCATAAATCAATAATCATTTACATTAGGAGCGCCTCCGCGCAGCACAGCAGACTTGCTCCGCAAGACGCGCGCTCCCGCTACGTTCTTCTTCCGTGTACTTGTCGCTTTCTACTTTGAAAACACGGAACGTTGACACTGTATTTTGATAAGCTGTTGCACTCTTCAGACTCGTGGTGTGAGCGGAACCGGTCAATAGGGTCCATAATATTTATTTTATTACATTACATTATTATTTATTTTTACATAATAAAAATGCCGCTGTGTGTCTCCGTCCAAAACCCGCTGCGCTCGCGCTGCCTGCTCGCACAGATCCGCTCGTGCGCACATGCGCTGATGCAGGTCGAGTGTTGTCGAGAAATATAAGCAGAGACGGCGCTCCTTAAAAATAACATCACGCCATGTGTGTGTAGTATTAGGACGTGATGACGTATGTACAACCGGCCAAAGCCCGTTTGCCCCCCCTCCCCGGGGGGGAGGATTGTTTTTGATAAGATGTGGAACTTTGAGTTAACTGCTGTTGAGTAAACCTATAAATTATATTTTACTTGATAAAATAAGACAATATATGCACTCATATGTCGTTGTAGTGTTTTACAGTATCTGTAGCTATTAATGTGATGCTCATCATTTTCCAGACATATTTTTCTGGACCCTGATCATTTCCATCAACCAGCACCTTAATAAGTCACTCTCTCCTTGTGATCTTGAATACACTCTGGTTGAACAAAAATGTTGAATGCAAATATAATAATTGCAGAATTGCAGACTGCTTGCTGTGCCACCTGACTTAATCCAACTGCACCAATACACCATCCCACGCGTCTCGTCTGTTTAGGGTTTTTTCGGTGGGTACCACCGGGCCTGAAAAAAATTCTAGGGGAAACACTGAAGTATGTGTTAAAAACCTAGCAGCAGCGTTTTGTATCAGCTGCAGTCGTTGGATGTTACGCCTGCTGATACCAGAACAAAGTGCGTTGCAGTAGTCCAATCTGGAGGAGATAAAAGCATGGATGACCTTTTTTAAGTCTGCAGAGGACAGGAATGGTCTGATCTTGGTTAGCAGTCTCAGTTGGGCAAAGCAGGACTGCACCACTTTAGTCACCTGAGTATCGAAAGATAATTCAGAGTCAAAAATTACACCCAGATTGCGGGCCTCTTTTCTTACATTGTTGGATAAGGCGCCCAGACTAGAGGAGAGATTGTCCAAGCTACTAGTGCTGGGGCCAAAGGGGGTAATTATGACAATGTCTGATTTGGAGTCATTCAGCTGCAAAAAAATTTCAGACATCCAACGTTTTATCTCAGCAAGGCAGGACATAATGCAGGAAACCTCGATTATGCCCGGCCGTAGTGGGACATACAACCGAGTGTCATCTGCATAACAATGGAAGTCAATGTTGTGTCTACGCATGATTTGCCCCAGGGGTAGCATGTACACAGTGAATAGGAGGGGAACCAAGATAGACCCCTGAGGAACCCCACAGGAGAGAGGAGACCAAGAAGAGGAGGCTTCTCCAAGCGATACAGAGAATGACCTGTTGGACAAATAGGAGATGAACCAATCCAGAGCCACATCACTGTACAATGTACAATACACAGAAGTATGTCAAGATAAAAGAGCCAAGCCTTGAGGAAGTTCTGGTAAGATGTAACCAGTATGACACTGTCAGTTACACACCGTTGGTAAAACTAAAGGAGCTAAGCGTGTTGGTGTGGTCATCGTTTTTTTTTTTTTTTTTTAATTGAAAATAATCGTTGTCTTAACCTTTTTGGCAAGCTACCCTATGGGCATGTTAAGGGGTCAGCAATTCAGATCAGATTTTTGTGGTTGGTTTAGGTGGTCAGTTGTTCAGTTGTACACCATTGAAAGATTCAATGCCTGCATCAGTGCATGTTTGCACCTCAGACCATGCTACTAATGCATCAATGTGTTTTTGGAGAATGGCCTTGGTTAATCTTGAGCATTTTCTATCGATTGAAATCTTTTTTTTTTTTTTTTTTGTCATAGCTTTCTTGAAGTTCTCAGTTCCGCCAGTCAATGAAGGTGTCAAGGTTTTTGATGAAACAGGAACTGAGGTGGATGCAGAGGTCTTCTCTGACATAGCGCAGCAGCCCAACACTGGCATACTAACCATCAAGTTTGATGCCGGTATAGTTGCTCACTATAATCCATGGAATGTAATGATGAACTCAACTTTTTTATTGTTACAAATTGGTATTATTCTGTCCTGTCTCTTTCTCCTGAACCACAGATTTCAAGGAAACTTTGTCCAGCAGTTCCCAAGATGCAAATTCCAGTGCACTGTCTGCTAGTAGTAGTGACACAGTCATCCTCGAAATCGTGTCCTGCAACTCAGATGACACAATCATACTGGAGGAGAGTACCAGTCCATCCAGAAAGCGACAGAGGGCAGATGAAGAGGCCAAACGTGTAAGTTGGTGTAGGAAATTGCTTTGTTAGATTTTTAAGTGTATGTATTGTCAGTTGTGAAAAGCTTGTCCACTTCACAGGTGGTTGAATTGGCGCTAACAAGGAGACCTGGGGGCGACCGTATCATCAAAGAGTACCACCGCACTAAAAGTCTGACCGACTCCTCACACTGATTGATGACACTCTTGCCCTTGGTAGTGTTTTTTTTAATTTGTTGATTTCTTTTCCGAATGTGAGTGTGAATGGTTGTTTGTCTCTACATGTCGGCCCTGCGATAGACTGGCGTCCTGTCCAGGGTGTACCCTGCCTTCGCCCAATGACAGCTGGGATCGGCTCCAGCCCCCCCGCGACCCTGAATACAGGATAAGCGGTAGAAAATGGATGGATGGATGGATTTATTTTCCTGTTTTATTCCCTCATCTTTTTGTTACAGCTGTAATTCAAAATAATGTTTTTAAATTATAACAGTACATTTTGCTGTTATTTCTAAATACAGGCTGGGACAGCGATCTTGCATCCATTATCCTCCTCCTCCACCTGATCCCTCCTTCAGCCCAAGGCCGGAGAAGACCAGGCAAGGTGTCTGCAGCCCAAGCTGAGAAACATCTTGTCCTGTTCAAGAAGGTTTGCGTTATTGCGTATGAGGATTATCTTTACAGATGGCAATAAGAGAATGGGACTGTTTTTAATCTGTGATTTTCAACTTTTAATTTTGACTTCTTCTTTATCCTCAGAGTGGAACCAGTCTTCAAGAACATGTTGATGCAATCAAATGCACCACTCAACCGTATCTTCTTGCTGTTGGGATGAAGAGGAGCACCATCCATGAGTTCTTCATTATTCTGGACAAGCAGGTCATACCGTGCAAGTCAACCAGTACCCTAGGAGCTTTTGACGAACTCTTTATAGCACACTTTGTATTTGGTACCATGTACAACCAGATGCTCCACAACATGTACACCATCATTCAGACAACCATTTACAACATAGATATTGGTCAAGTCCAGGAGAGCCCACGTGTTGCTGAGGTTAGGGCCAGGCTGCTGCACTAGTTAATAGATGACTCACGGTGGGCAACATATTTGTCACTTTTCACTAAACACTCTTGTATCTGTATTTTGAGTGATTTTCCCATCTCACTCTGTCTTAATCAATATCATGGGCCTGATTTGTTTTGTTTGCCACTCTCATTTTGTGGGAACCAATGATCTTGTGAGGCATCTGCGGTTGATTCATGGTTTATGTCCAGGTAAATCACTTCGCCTAAAATGTGCACAGAGAGGATGTTGTCATGTTCTTAGTACCTTTTCAGGTTTCAGGAAACATTTAAACTCTAAACATGCTGAGAACACTGAGAGTGAAGCTGAACCTGATAACATTGTAGACGGTTATGATGCTGCAGATGATACTCGGTCACAACATTTTGAAGGAGCGGCCAGTGGCTCTAATGTCCTGCCAGCACCCAACATCGGTACTCGTGATACGTGTGCATCTGCTATTGCGCAGCTTCAAGTTGCTGGTGTAGGCCAGTCCACTTTAGACAATTTTGTATCATCCATGGAAGAAGTCATAATGGAGGTACAGAGTCAAACTGAAGATGCAGCTTTGAAATGTTTATCTTCTCAGGATACAGATGTGAAATCTAAAATAGAACAAACTTTTAAAACACTGCATTGAACACTGAATCAAAACGTCATGCATATTTTGAACAAAAATGGAAAACTGTTGAGCCTGTTGAAAATTAATTGGTGTCAGATTTGAAAATAGAAGAAACAGAAGTACCGGAACTTATGATCAAGTAGTTGTAACTGACAAATTTGCCTATGTTCCAATTCTAGAAACATTACAATCTATTCTCAGAAATCCAAACCTCAGTGATATGTTTATGTCAAGCCACACTCCCAAGGACGGTGTGTATTTTGACATAAATGATGGGTTACATGTGAAGAGAAAAAAAAGAATGCATTGCAAATTCAGTTATTTTTTGATGAGTTTGAGACTGCTAATCCATTAGGCTCCAAAAAGGGTATACATAAATTGGGGGGTATATATTTTACACTGAGAAATTTTCCGCCAAAAGTTAAATTCTTGTTAAATCAACATATATTTGTGTGCACTTTTTCATGCCAAGGACATTAAAACCTATGGTTTTGACACCATCCTTGAGCCAATCATAAATGACTTGAAAGTGCTTGAAACTGATGGGATCAAAGTTCCCTTGTTCAAAGATGCAGTTCATGGCAGTATTGTGCAGGTTACCGGCGATAACCTTGGTATACATGGACTGTTTGGGTTTGTGGAATCGTTCAGTGCCCGAAATTGCTGTCGTTTTTGTATCATTGAGAAGAGTGAATTTCAAACTGTGTTCTGTGAAGATGACCAAAGCGTGATATTACGGACTAAAGACATGCTTGCCGAACATTGTCATACTGTACAAACAAATCCACAGCTACCTCATGTGGTGTGAAGCGTTCATGTTTGTTAAACAATCTGCAATATTTCAACACAGCTGATAATTTTTCCGTAGACATCGTGCATGACATTTTAGAGGGTGTTGCACAGTTCGAAGTGAAACTCGTATTGGAGTATTTACTAGGGGTGTAACGGTACATGTATTTGTATTGAACCGTTTCGGTACGGGGTGCTCGGTTCGGAACGGAGGCGTACCGAACGAGTTTCCATACGGACATATTAAGTAGAGGACCGCATTTGTGGAGCGTGCTGCAGCCGCACATGCGCAGTTGCGCACACCGCGACACAATAAACAGCAGTAGTAGCGGACGTCATGGCTAATGCCGCTAGCGTTGGCAACAAGCCAGAGTTGGAGGACCCTCCCGCGACATTAAGGTCTCCCGTTTGGGAACACTTCGGCAAAGCGGTTTGCCGACATTGTTCATGTGAGGTCGGGTATGTTTCTGGCAACACGTCAAACCTGTTGACGCCTTTGAAACGGCACCACCCCCACGTGAACATCGCTACAACGAAGAGAAAGACGAGCGTAACGTTAGTGCAAACACAGCTCCCCACCGCATTTAAACAGCCTCTCCCTGCCCTGTTCAATTTTGCACATCAGATGGAGAAAAGATTTGTTTTTAAAAAAACAGTCTGAGCCTTATTCATGTTATTTAATCTGAGCAACAACTTGAAACTATTTAGTGTTGCAACTGTTCAATTTTGCACATCAGATGGAGAAATTTTTTTAAAGAAACAGTCTGTTATTTTTATTTTTTAAATAAATATTTTAAATACTTGTATTTATATTTTTGAGCGGCATTCTAGCTCCAGTGCATGTTCCTACTGTTAAAAGCACAAAAGTAATAAACAACTAGCACATTTATATTTTGCATTTTGTTTTCTTACTGTACCGAAAATGAAGCGAACCGTGACCTCAAAACCGAGGTACGTACCGAACCGAGATTTTTGTGTACCGTTACACCCCTAGTATTTACAGGAAAACTTCTTAACTGCTAAAGAACTGGCCAGTAGAATAGAGTCATTTAACTATGGGTACACTGAGAGGAGAAATCGCCCCCCTCCAGTCAAGTTACTTGATGGAAGCAACGATTTGGGCCTGAACGCCATTCAGTCCTGGTGTTTACTGCAAAACATGCCGTTGATATTTGGTGATCTAGTGCAGAGAGACAATGAGTACTGGCATCTGTTAATGTTGTTGCTGCAGATAGTAAATATTGTGTTTTCTCCCATCCTAACAACTGGTATGACCATCTTTCTGAAGCACATCATAATTGACCATCATCAGCTTTTTAAACACCTGTTTCCTACTAGAAATCTCTTGCCTAAGCATCATTTCATGATACATTACCCTGGATGTATAAGAAATATAGGACCACTCCTGCACATGTGGTGTATGCTTTACGAGGCAAAGCATAACTTTTTTAAAACTCAACTCAAAAGTTTCAAAAACATCACAAAGACGTTGGCCAGAAAACACCAGAAATACATGGCCTTGCATTGGGAATCTTTCAGCCTGAGCAGAGTAACTATTGGTCCAGGAAAGATGTTACAGATTACAGATTTGCAAGAAGGTCCTGAAATTGCTGCCAAACTAAATGTAGACACATGTGCCAATGTTCTTTTGGTGAAATGGGTAAAGCACTATGGTTCTGAATATCGCCCTGGTTTAGTAGTGTGTCTTGAGATTAATGAGGAGTTGCCAGTATTTTGTAAGATCAGCACTATTGTAGTGAAAGATGAGCAAGTTGTACTTATTGGCTCCAATGTGGAAACTATTTGTTTTGACGAACATTTCCATGCATTTAAGGTTTTGTACAAGCCATCCCAGGCACCTAAGGTGTTCAGTGTTCAAGAGTTGCTCTATTTTAAACCAATGGATGTTAAAATGGCATATGGTTCAACAGATGTTTCCCTGTTTGTAGTACCATATTGCCATATGATGCAGCCTTAACCAGAGTTTTTGGTTTTGACTTTGTATTCCCTCTCACTAAAAATCATTGACTCGTCATTGTTTCCTGAGGGTGGATTGTTTTATTAAAGCAAAAGTTATTTATTGTTATTCAACCTTAGATACATTTCTGTCGCCATACTGATAGATTCCAACCAAGGTCTTTGCCACTAACAATGAAGGTTTTTGTAAAGGAGAGTTTTTCAGACCTCCATTTGTCTGTATTTGTTGTGAAAAACATCTGTACACATACACTATACTTACATATCTCATGCAGTGACCTATTTGGAAGATTTTGGTTTGACTTTGTTGATTGTTTCCAAGTGTTGTACAGTAGGTAAGTAGGTAGCCCGTTTGGGCTGGAGCAGTGTGAATGCAAAGCAAGGGACTCCCTGTGGGGGGAGGATTGTTTTCGATAAGCTGTGGAACTCTGAGTTAAAGGAAAACACCACCGCATTTCCATACTGAACTATGTTCTGCTCTGATCTTAGACGAGGTGATACATACCTCCCTCTCCTCTGTGCGTGCACTCAATGGCTCTTGTGCGCACTCCGCGCAGCGCTAATTTGCTAGCATGTAGCTTGTCCTAGTATATTCCTTAGGATCCAAAGGGGGGTGAAGTTAGAAGCGTCCAAGCACTTCCACTTTGTCACTATTTAAATACGGTTACGTGAGTAGTTACACGACCCAAGTTTGGTTACACAAAATGAAAGATGCCAATTTTTCTAAGCGGATAACAAGGATAACTATATAGTATGGCGGAATAACAACTGGAAGCACTTCGACGTCGGCGCAGTAATATCATCACTCAAAACATGACGGGACTATATACCTTCTGCTTGTTTTCACAACCCTGTGCGATGCACGTTATAACCATGATGTTTGTTTGTTCACAAACTATCTTACTACAACCTGATGCTTCCTCAACTGTGCACAAACTACTACAGGTAGTGCAGGCGACGGCGTGCAGGTCACGTAGGTTCTATTGACGGAAGTAAGAGGGGGAGCGGAGTGATGATATTACTGCGCCAACGTCGAAGTGCTTCCAGTTGTTATTCCGCCATACTATATAGTTATCCTTGTTATCCGCTTAGAAAAATTGGCATGTTTCATTTTGTGTAACCAAACTTTCTACCTGAATTTGTTGAGTAAACCTATAACTGATATTTTACTTGATAAAATAAGACAATATATGCACTCATATGTCGTTATAGTGTCTTTAATTTTTCTAACGTAAACCTACTCTGCTAAACATATAACCAATAATATTTAATGTTTATGCCTAGCCTTCTCCTCAGATTAGGGGAGAAGGCTAGGCATAAATGCAATGATAGAAAAAAAAAAAAAAAAAAAAAGAACGAACGAACACAAACGCTTGTTTAAAGGCCCGGCCCGACCCAGCCCGAGGGTAGTGGTGGGAAATTTTGGGCAGAGAAGCTAAACTCTAATGAGTTTGGTGACGTCGTCTGAGCCTTACGTCATAGTTTTTAATTAGTCACGGTAATGCCGTATACCGGGGTAAAATAGGGAGGAGGTTTGACGGTATCAAAATTTGGATACCGCCCAACTCTACATGGGAACCTGGCCAGCAGCAGGGGTTGTAGCCGATTCCATGGTCTGTCCAGGGACCATGGTCTCTGGCACGGACCAGTGGTCACAACCACTAGGGGCGCTAAAGACACTGGTTCTGACCAGCTCCTCAGTGGTCGCGACCAGCAGCTCTGTGGCACAGACCAGCTGGTCTCTGGCACGGCCAGTGGTCACAACCACTAGGAGCGCTAAAGATACTGGTGCTGACCAGCTCCTCAGTGATCTGCCCTGTGGTCTGTGAAGCAGCTTTAGCATTTTCTCCCCTTTCCAGTCGTTTTGGCAGCACTGTTAGCTGGATAAATGTCAGAGATCATAATCGTTTGTCTATAAAATACACTATATCAGAATTATTTTAATATTGTTATATTATTATTGATTATGTGTCACAGTCTGCTCACACACCTCATATAAACTCTCCTAATTGTTCACTCTCTGCCAGATTCTTCTCAGCTCACATGCCAGACTCTCCAGCGTTTACCGGACTGCCTACACGGATTCGACCCTGCCTGCCCCTGACCAACCCATCTTGTCGTCTGTCTGGAGATCACCTCAGCCTTCTGTCCCCGACCACCGCCTTCGTCCTGCCCTTCCTGGTTTCCGTCTGCCTCGCTCCTGAGCTGTTTGGTGAATCCCTGCATCGGCTCCTCGACTCCATGCCTGGCTTTGACTCTCCTTTTGCCTGTCCCTCTTTGACAAATAAAAGTCATTACCAACTGAACCTGCCTGACTCTGTGCTGCAATTGGGTCCAAACCTATACCCGTCACATTATGAAGATCCGTGTGGTCGGGACCAGCTGGTCTCTGGCATGGACATTGGATAAATGTCAGAGATCATAATCTTTTGTCTATAAAATACACTTTATCAGAATTATTATGACTAATATTGTTATTATTATTGATTATGAAGATCTGTGTGGTCAGGACCAGCTGGTCTCTGGCACGGACCAGTGGTCACAACCACTAGGGGGCGCTTAAGACACTGGTCCTGACCAGCTCCTCAGTGGTCGTGACCAGCTGCTCTGTGATCTGTTCTGTTGTTTGGACCAGCTGAGTGATCTGTGAAGTGTTTGTTTGTTTGTATTTATTTATTTTTAATACAACTTTTCCCTTTTCTCACTGTGTTAGCAGAATAGCCTAAATGTGAGACGCCATAATCGTTTGTCTATCCAATGTTATTGATCACTTTTATTAATAGAAATCATAATAATGATTAAATTATTGTTATTAGTCGTAGTTGTATGAGTAGTACTTTCAATTATGCAGGTCCGTGTCAATCGATCAGGACCACTTAGCCTAACTCCTTATTGGAGAGAACTGAAGATTAATTTTCAGTTGGTTTTTCGATCATGCCATGGCTGCATGATCACTGCCTCTAAACCAATGAAATGAAGGAAATGGTTGGTGATTAAGTTCCTGGCCAATCAGGAGCAATTTCCAATGCTCATTTTAAATCCACGAAGAGCAAATATGGTCTTGGATATCTATTCACTTGGATTCCCAGGCCCATTCCAACGATCTGTGTAAGTAATCTTTGACTTTTATTATGTTTTCATTGTTATTCGTCGAGATATGTTTACATGATTAGATTCTATTTAGATTTGAGCCATCTTGTGTGTCTTTGACTATAGCCTAACTGAAATTTATAAACAGTGTATGTCAAACCAGTGTTCTTAACAGATGTCATTCTTAAAGGAATTGAAAGAAATGCTGGACAGTGGGGAGAGGAAATCCAACAGGATGTTCCTTTGGCAAAACCCTGAGGGACACCATGCCCTGAAACAATCCTTAACGGAAAGCCAACATCTTTGAATGAGAAACACGTAATTAATATTTTTTTAAAGTAATTTCTTAAAAGTGGTAATTTTGTCAGTGTATGAATAAATGTTTATTTACCCTTACTATGTCCAACAGATGAATGACCTCATTGATGTGATCAGGGCTGTAAACTAGCAGTCGCCACTCGCCAAATGCGACTAAAATATTCCCCTGGCGACTTAATTTTGGAGGGATACATGCCACTGGGGCGGGTAAATGTTTGTCCCGATGGTCGTGCTCTTGCAATAAATTATGCATGATATAACAAAACATTGTAGTAGCTGTAAACTGATAAATTATGACGGTAGCAAACGTCAAGCTAAACCGGTGATTTGTTGTGTGTCACACTGAAGTAGCTCCCCCGACATCACCGCTGTAGAAAATAGTTCCCCCGAAGCAACGTAGCGTGCGCGTCACCGCTCTTTAAAAGTTTGCCGCAGTGAGTGACGCCTGGTTCACACCTGCCGCAGAAGCGCCACGAATAGGCGCGTAGTGGAGCCCGCTATCTTTCGGCGCCCCTGTTAAGCGATAGTGTAGTTCACACCAGACGCCGTGAACCGATCGTTTCGGTGTCTGTTCTATTTTTTGCACGTGCCGCGAGCGAACGCGTCAATTCTGGCAGTAAATCACACAAAGAAACACGAGACAATCCGGCGATTGACAAATGCGATCATATTTGTGTATCTCAACTTGCACTGGGAAACAGGAAGAGACAATACATTTAATAAATGTGAAGAGTAGATAAACAAATATGTGTATTTCAACGTAGATCTGCACTACCGTAGTCCATGACAAAGAAGGCGAAACATTGACGAAAAAAGCAAAAGTGAGAAAGTTCAGTGAGAAGTGGAAGACTGAGAGGGAATGGCTTCAGTACGATGACTCGACGGGTGTCATGTTTTGCTCCGTCTGCCGGACACACGCCAAAGAAAAACTTTCAGTTCTGATGAGTAATTAATGAGTGTTTCCTTTGTCACAGTTTTGCATAGTTTGTTATAGTTTTCAATTTGCAATGTTTGAGATGAAATGAATGAAAGTCAATTAATAATATTAAAATGTATTTCTAAATAATACTTTGGCCTCTTTTCTAAGCATGTACTGCTCTATAATACTGTTATCTCAATGAAAAGTACTGAAACAGATGTATATGCAACAAAAAGAGGCAATTTATTATTTGGCCGGTAAAAAATGTACTTGGCCGGTAGATTCTTTCATCTACCGGTCCCCTTGGCAGGTGAGCCAAAAAGTTAGTTTACAGCCCTGGATGTGATAAAGCCAACGTTGTCGTTGGATTACAGCCTCCTCCCAAACATTTACTTCATCATTGATGTCATGGTGCCAGAGGTATGTTCCAATTTTAGTTGAACAAAGACATAAAGGTATCCATAAATGTCACCATTCACCCATTCACCCAAACATATAATTACATCTGTTAATTTAACATTAATGAAGCTGGTAATGTGTCCTCTTGTTTGTTTGTTTTTTCCTATGTTGTCAGACCACAATTGACATCCTCGTGAGATTGGAGGGTTTTTCCAGATTTTATGCAGAAAAAATCCTTGTGTGTATATAGATATATATATATATATATATATCTATATACACATACACACATACACATACACACATATATATATATATATACATATATATACACATACACATACACATATATGTATATATATATATAGGTTGTAAGAAATTGGTCTATAATTGATATGTCATATTTTGTTCAATCTATTCAAAATTTTCTCCTGGGGGGCATGCCCCCGGACCCCCTAGAGGGTCGCGAACCCCCCCACCATAGTCTCCAAAAATCCTGTGGGAAACACTGTATACATGAAGCCATGAACAAATATAGAAACAGGTTTAATGAAGCTAAAAGAGGACAAAGAGAGAGAGAGAAACAGGAAGTGAGGACCTGTGTTTGTGAGAAAGAGAGGAGAGGAAATGGAACTGAAATTTCACATCCAATAGGCAGTTATTCCACATAATTTACTTTATCTACTTACTTTACCTACATCATAAAAGCACAGGACGAGTCACACCAATCAGTCACTCTGGTGTTGCTACTTATGGGACAATATAGGATTTCATCAAGTATTGGAATAACAAAAAAACAAACAAAAAAACACTCATAATAGTAGGTTGTTGGTGGTGAATTTCCATCAAGTTAAAAGTAAATAGGATAGGAGTAAATATCGTCATGACTTGAGTGACTGAAATCTGTCTAGCTCACTACTATGGTCAAGAAGTAAAAAACGGATGTAGAAGGATCATCTTAAGTATTGTCAGCTAGACGTAGTGAAAGTTCTCAAGGTTAAAGTACTGTCAGACAGATTTAGTGGTGTAATAATGAGTATTTGTAGTAGTACTTCGACTTTACAGATAAGCCAGTACTGGGGTTAATGTACCACTGTGTGTATCATTCAGACTGATAACATAGGTGTATTTCTCGGCATGTAAACGCTGGACCGTTTGGTATTCACCTCGATCACCCAGGTCTCAGCCACAACACCATCAGCTCTGTTTCAGCCATAACCCCGCTCTGCCGGTGTTGTGCCAGTGTAGGTATCCCCGACAGAAATTGTTTCCCCTGGCTGCGGTAGCGCGCATTCATTCAGGCGGAAGCCTGAAGGCGGAGCAACAGCGTTATGATTTTATTCTTTTGTATGTCGTAACGTCGTACTAGTACTGAACGGCAAAACGAAGGTAACCATTTCCTCATTGGATTTGACATATAACACGCTGTAATTCAAGTCCTGGTATGGAATTTGTCGAACTAAATATACGTCAATATCCAAAATCAAGACCACTGTGATTGTTTTCTGGCTTCAATTACGTCTATTTAGGCTACTTCACTCGAAATGTACTATAGTAGACAGATGAAGTCTGAGCATCAAATGATTTATTTTGTGTGTTCTTTAGATACTACTCTATAACCTCTGTGATTATGAGCAAGTTTCTTCTCTTATACACAAAGTTATGGGGGGGAAACAGATTATTTCAGACGTTTACCTGTCTGCCAGAATTTGTCAAAATAGACAGAGGAAGTAGCTCCCGCAGCCAGGGGAAACTATTTCTGTCGGGGATACCTACACTGGCACAACACAACACCGGGACGGCTAGTGCCAGCAACACGCGTACACGCGTGCGCGCGCACAAGTGACAGCAGCACAAACACCTTCCACCTCCCTCTTGCTTTGATTTCCACATACACAACCAGTTTCATGAGCTAAGTGTCACGGATAGCCAGCCAACCAGCTGCTAACCCGGGCTAGCACCAGCTCCATTGGTGTCTTACCTGTAGAGTTGTGATGTGTTTGTCGTTGAATTTGTTTTCGCAGTATCGCAGCACCAGCGACGTCTTCCCCACACAGCCTTCCCCCAGCAAAACCACCTTGAACGAGTAGGTTTTGCCGCTCGTCCCACCGGCCGCCATGTCTGGCAGTTTATTAAACAAGTCCTCGCGTTTAAAAAAAAATCAAAACAAGCGTTATCAAGCTAGCGTTGCTAATGCTAAGCCCTATAGGAACTGAAGTCCTACGTAGCTCACATCAGCTTCCGACTTTAAAAAAGGAGCTAAAATCAAGAGAAAACACAGTGTCAGCATACGTAAATCTGACCGTTATCAATGTGTGTAGAAAACTGGTCCAAACAGTAAGCAACTGCCGTTTTCTACCTGGTGTGAATGTCTGATTTTCACCCAACTAATGGCGTCTTTTTCAGCTAGTAGTTAGCCAGCTAGCTCCGCTAAAGATCATCTATGTCCGACAAGATGGCTTACTAAGGAGCCAGCATTACACCTGGCATTCATTTTTTCCAGCTTGTTTCACTTCAACAAAGTACATTTACTCAAGTGACCTACGTACTAGTTCGGGTTACTTGTACTTTACTTGAATATGGGTGTGTTCTGCTACTTTATACTTCAACTCCACAATATTTCAGAGACAAATATAGTATGTTTTTTTACTCTACTTCATTTATCTGCCAGTTTTACTTACTTTTCAGATGACATTTTTTTCATCCTCTTCCAGTCCGGTAAACCACGTATCACCCATAAACACCCATAGATAATCTTAAAATACTGACAGAGAACATTTCACTGCACTATCAATACAAGTACGTTTTACTGATGTGACGCTACTTTAGTAGGGTTTCGAATTCGGGACTTTTTACAGTGTGGTATTAGTACTTTTATCTGATTATCTGTTCTAAAAACACGATATACCTCGTCAAAGATGATTTGTTTCATGGGGCTTTTTGGAAAGCAGAACGCTCTGCGGAGTGAGAGCTCTCAACTGCTTTTTCTTCTCTGCAGAGTCACATGACGAAAGAGTCGGCTGCCTGTCACAACCCTGAGTGCTTCTGGGGGTTTCTGTTGTTGGCACACACTCGTGTGTGTGTGTGTGTGTGTGTGTGTGTGTGTGTGTGTGTGTGTGTGTGTGTGTGTGTGTGTTTGTGTGCAGCCTGTAGCTGTTCTCCTCAACCACTAACACAAATGCACATAATGTCACTTTACAGGGAGTGTTACTCGGCTGTTAAAGAATGAAGCTACTTTGTCACATGTCTTTTACATGCTGATCACATGGACAAAAACAACACACTTTCAAACTGAGAAAAAGAGCTACCAACCAGCCTGAGAAAAAGAGCTACCAACCAGCCAAAAATATGTAATAAATCAAATACAGGATAGAAATACAGTCATCGTGTTGCTATTTGGTCTACGCTCGTATTTATATACTATTGTATACATTTCTCATCTGTACAGCATATTCATATCATGTTTATTCTGTATACTGTCTTACTATTACACTGTGGTATAATTACTTTTACTGGAGTAAAATATCTGAGTAATTCTTCCACCACTGACTGGAAATTCTTCAAGGAACCTGAGTTGGTCTATACAAACATAAAATAATGTTTTTTTTCATGAATGTATTGCGTTTA